>NC_080767.1:10684284-10987315 GCF_020826845.1 Diceros bicornis minor | reverse complement strand
GTGATCCGCGGTGCTTCCTCTGCTCGATGCATTTCCTAACCACTTTTATTATGTTTTGATGTAATAACTTAAATTGTTTCCAAAACACACACTGCTTTTATTTTTCAGTATAGAAAACTTTGTCCTCAACCAATTGTTGGGAGTCATTTCTGATATTCAGATAGTATTTTTGCACCTTATTGTGTCTAATTTTGTGTGTGTAATATCTTGCATAGCAAAAATACTCAAAAACTTTTTAAAATAAGTCTTTGACTTATACTCATTTTCGTAAATTTTTATAGCTGTGGATCTCAGCTGAGGGTGATCCTGCCCCTAGAGAACATTTTGCAATGTACGGAGACAGTTTTGATTGTCACTAGTGGGAGACGGGGTGCCACTGGCACCTGGCCAGGGATGCTACTAAACATCCTACAGTGCACAGGACAGTCCCCTACCCCTATACAGAAAAGAATGATCTGGGCCAAAATGTCAATAATGCTGAGGTTGAGAAACTGCTTCACAGCAACTAAGTTCACTAAAGTGCCGTGAATTGGCATTGGCTAACCCACGAAGTGCTGGAGAAAACAGCAATCTGCTCAGTTAGTCCTTTTATTTGAGTTTAGCCGCTCAACACTGGTGCTGGGGAGGGTCCTTGGAAAAGGATCATTAGAGTCTCCTTTGACTAAATAACTTTCCTCTTGATAATTAGAGCAACCTATAGAGTCATGGGCCAGGAGTCTTGTCTGGATCTGTAATGCTCTGGTTCACTGAGGATGACACTCAGAGGGGAGCAGATTTGCTCTCTGCACTGAGCAGGGCAACCAAAAGCAGCCTCATCACAACTTTTTGAGACCTGAGCAGAGTTGATCCCTGGCTGTGCCTTTCAGGTCAACCAAGACTCCCAGCTTCAGCATCCCTCCTCTCCCTGCATCCTTGATCTCCACCCACTCCGCCCAGGATCTCCAATCCTGGCCCCTAGTAGGAAGTACCAAACATCTTAATCTCAAAGTCTGGTGGCTTGGCTGCTCATGGGGTCCAGAAACTGAGGTTCCATTTTTTCCCCAAGATCCATCCTGGTTTTCTCCTCCTGATCTGTGTACTTCAGCTTCAACTCTGGTTCCCGTTTCTGAGTTCTAGAAATATCTCCATCTGCTTAGAAATCTCCATCCCTTCCTTGCTCTTGATATTTTTCTTTTATGGTCTAGCCTCTTGTCTCAGAACTAAAGCTGGGTGCCTGGGTGCTGCAACTTATTTTTAGACTCACCTTCCTCGATCAGCACATGGAGCTGGCCTAGTTCACTGGGCACCTGGTCTCCTGGGATGGTCACTGTCCTGATTGCTCTGCCCTGCTGTGAAGTCACTGGCAACTCTAAATAATTTTCATTGTAGGACAGCCTCGCCCTCCCCATTGCAAATTGCATGTCTTCCTCCACAAACCCCCTATATCCTTTCCCTACTTTATTCTTCCTTCATAGCGCTTATCTTCTAACAAACACTATAATTTACTTACTTATTTTGTTTAATGCCTGGCTACCCCCACTAGAATATAAACTCAGTGAGGGCAAACCTCGTTCTATTTGGTTCATTAAGATGTCCTCAATACCTTCATCAGTGTCTAGTGTATGGTAGATGGCTAATAACTTATTCGTTGAAGGTTGAATGAATACAATCAGTCCCCCAGTTTAAATTTAATTACAAATACCAAATGCAAGTAGAAATGGATTGACTGAATCAAATAAAGTCTCTTTTCAGACAAAGTACATTTAAATGACTTTCAAAATTAAGAAGGATTTTCTAGTTCTCGAAAAGGCTGACATTAAGCTTGTCTCAGGGTATCAATTCTTACAACCATAAAACATTGTGACCTTTGAAACTGCATTTAAAATATTCACGCTTCATTTAGATCACACTTAATTTATGGCAATTAAATCGTGTTACATGAATTAACTGTTTAGCCTGGCACTTTCTAGTCTGTCTGGTGCTACCTAATCCTTAGACCCGACCTAAATGGCCTAAGACTTGCCTGGAATTTAATTACATTTTTATGAGAAGTAATAATGGAGCAACTATGCAATCTCAAGTGAAAAGCCCATAATAAATAGCTTCTAGAAGACAGGCTATTTTAGGTGCTAATATGCAGGCTAGTCTTGCCATATTTGGATCAGTTTTTTTCTTTAACCTAAAAGAAAGTACTTATTCAGGAAGGGAAAGTTAATTTAATTTTCCTTCTATATGGCAAACAAACCAAAAGCTCTCATCAAATTCTAATGCTTTTTATTCGTTACTTTTCAATATTAAATTAAAAAGTTACTATTTAATAATTGATATTTACAAAAATATGTTTACTCAAGCATATTTGTGAATGAAAAGAATTTAACTCAACTTATCTTCATGAATTTTGGGGAAAAATGTGACTTCCTTCTTTTGTCTTTGTTGCTGAAAAGGAATGAAGGGGTTTATCTCTTGATAACATAAATCTGTGTATTGTTGTTGCTATTGAAGTTGCTATCAATTTCATGCAATACCAAAGGAAATGATATAAGAAGGGAAAGGATGGAGAGGCAAAAAATGAGGGAAGGGAGAAATCTAAATATGTGTCACTAATTTGACTACATTTGTTTTTATAAAATGTTGGCCAAATTTGCTGGTTCAGCCAATTCCTTTCCTCCCTTCCCACATCGTGTAAACACAACTGAAGAATTTATACAACAGTCTAGAAATGAGTAGAGGAGTTTAGCTATGAGGGTTTTATACGTAAAGGGGAGGCCAGGAATCTCCCTTATAATGAGAAGCTTGGGAAAAAAATTTAGTGTTGGATTTGTGAATCAGAGGAATTCAGTCTTCTCTGTCAAGGTCAACACAATTAGCATTTATCTACAGGAGGAGATGGTTTAATTAGAATATTTTCCCTTTGACTTCACTATTCTTGCCATTTTCTCACTTAAAATTTAATTTGGATCTCTAAGATGGGGCAATGGGCTCTCTGTTCAAGTCTATGCCACACAGACTAGAGAAGACAAAGAGCTGGGGCGCCAGGGTTCCACTTTGAGCTCTGCTTTTTACATTGAAGACTATGTTAAAGAACTGGGCCATCCTTCTGGATAGCCTCTATTTTGACACCCCTCCCTTTTTTTTTTTTTTGTAAAAGGATGTTCAGCTCTTTTCTAATTCTAAAATTATACATAGTCATGATAAAAAATTGGAAATTACAGTACAATAGAAAGCAAAAAATAAAAATTATTTATCCATTATCCTACAACTCAAAAGTGACAATAGTTACCTTTTAGTGTATTTCCCTTCAATCTCTTTTCTATGGGAAACACACACATATATACAACCCCGAACACACACAAATACATACACATTTATATAATGTATCCTTTTTATTTTGAAATAATTATAGATTTATAGTGTCTTGACTTTTTCACGTAACATTATATCTTGAATATTTCCCCTTTCATTAAATATTTTTAAAAATACCATTTTCTAAGGTTGCAACTTATGGTGGTAGCATTATTTTTTTAAACTACATTATTAGATATTTCTAATTTATATATTTTTGTTTATTTTGTTTTTTTAGTGAGGAAGATTAGCCCTGAGCTAACATCTGTTGCCAATCCTCCTCTTTTTTGCTGAGGAAGATGGGCCCTGGGTTAACATCCCTGCCCATCTTCCTCTACTTTATATGTGGGATGCCTGCCACAGCATGGTTTGATAAGCGGTGCGTAGGTCCACACCCAGGATCTGAACCTTCGAACTCTGGGCCACCGAAGCAGAGTGCGCAAACTTAACCACTACGCCACCGGGCCGGCCCCTCTAATTTATATTTTGATTAAATAATTTTAGTCCATAAAAATTAATCTGCATCTCTGATCATTTCCTTAGGATAGATTATTTGAAGTGGAATTTTGGGTTCAAAAGGATAGTCATTTTTAAGGCTATTTACATATACTGTTAAATTGCTATGCAAAAGGGGTATATCAACTTAGTCTCACCAGAAATGTGTTAGAATCCCAAGTTTTTTCTCATCCTTGACAGCATAAGGCATTATTTTCTTTAAAAATATTTTATTATTTCATTGGCCATTTTTGCAATGCTGATTGTATGTGTTAAGAAATATTATTTGTAATGAATTCTAGAATAATCACATAAACTGCAAGAGAAAAGTCACGCCATTTCAGCTTAATTAGAATAGTTTGCTGAAAACACTTGTCACTTTCTTTTTTTTGTGTGAGGAAGATCAGCCCTGAGCTAACATCCATGCCAATCCTCCTATTTTGCTGAGGAAGACTAGCCCTGGGCTAACATCTGTGCCTGTCTTCCTCCACTTTATGTGGGACGTGGCCTCAGCATGGCCTGACAAGCAGTGCGTCAGTGCGCGCCTGGGATCAGAACCCCGGCCGCCAGTAGCGGAGCGCGCGTACTTAACCGCTAAGCCACAGGGCCGGCCCCCACAATTGTCATTTCCTAATGCCGATTGCATAGCCTGTATTTTGGTGGCTACTGGGCTAGAAAAAAGGACTATTAAACTCTTAACAATAATGTTTCTAATACATTTTGATTACTACTTTATTTTACTTTAATTTTTTTCAAAGGAAACATCTCCATTTAAAAGACCTTTGTTTCAAGTAGTACTTTTTTCTTCTTATGAAAAAAAATTAATTCACACATACTCAGAAATAGTACATTACGTTTCTTAAGATAACTAGACTCCTCCCCGACCTCTTACTCTCCTCCAGGAAAAGTCATTATAGACTTCTCTGACTCGCCCTTAGAAATTGCCTTATTTATGCACTTTAATTTCCTAGAACTAAGCTGAAGAGTGGTAATAAAGTTAATGAAACAGGAGGCAAATGAATATTTAAGAATCAGCATTTACGGAAGCAATTTTAGGCAAATCTATGATTTAACAAAGTTTATCTTTGATCTTTGCTCTTCCGCAAAACAAAACAAAACAAAACATTTATTAAAAACCTATTATGTGCCAGGCACTTTGCAATATGCTGTTGATATAAAGTGAAAAAGATACTGTCTCTGCTCTCCAAGGGATCACAAACTGATGGGAAGAACAGACTTGAGTAATTATGGTAATATGGTAATGCCTAGAAAAGACATGGGTGGAAGGCTCAGTGGGGGCCTGGAAGAAGAGGTGGCTTGCTGTCTGGACGGGTAAAGAGGTACTGTGAAGCAGCATTCGGAGGGATGAGTAGGATTTGTCAGCTTTAATGGTGAGAGGTTAGCAATGGGATATTCTGGGCAAAAGGAGCAGCACATGAACAGGAACTGTGACCAGGTATCGCATTGTCCTTCTGAGGGCCTGTAAAGCCCTCAGTATAGCCTGGTGAGAAAAGAGGTCCTTCTGACGAAGTGGCACAAGGTGAGGCTGGAGACATGAGAAGACCTCAGATCACAAAGGGCCTTGTAGGTTATGTTGAGAACACTAGGGATGCAGTGAAAGATTATAAGCAGGGAAATGACTTGATCATACTTTTTGCTCCTGAAAGATCTACAAAATTGTCAACGGCATTTTTGCGAGGTTGGGGTGAATGGAGGCAAGTTGCAAGACAAGATGTAGAGAGACCACTTAACGGGGTAAGAAATTTAAATGGCCCAAACCAGTGGCTCTGAAACTTGAGCATGCATCAGAATCACCTGGATAACTTGCCGTGAAACAGATTATCAGGCTCCATCCCCAGATTTTCTGATTCCCTAGGGATGGGATGAGGCCTAAGAATCTACATTTCTAACATGTTCCCAGATGGCTTAGGGTGACTTCTAGGTTTTTGATTTAAGCAACTGGCCAGATCCTGGTGCCATAAAATGAAAGAGGGAAAGCACGCAGCAAGTTCTTCTTTACCCAGCCATCCTCCTTCCCTTTCAATGCTGTTTCCACCAATTCTCCAAGACTTACATGCTGCCTGCTGGCTGCCTCCCTACTCCAGCACCCCTTCTTCATGAGCAGCACCTCAGGCTGCTGAACTCCTACTGACCTCATTTGAATGTCCCTGGCTTATGCTCCCAGGACCCAGGTCTCTGTTAGCTTATGATGGACCCAAATGGACCAATGTGTCATTGATTATGAAAACAGGAATTTGATGCTCCTCCAGGATGAGAAATTTCTACGTTAATATTAGTCTTCCTGGAACCATGCCTCAGCCCAATGCAGAGACCCAATTGGGAATTTCATGTACCACAATAGGCAAACTGCAGGATTCATTTCTGGGTGGTGGGGGGTCTTCTGACATTCCTTGATGAACAGAAACTTGCCCTACCAATGCATATAGGCAGACCTATATAACTGACAGATGCCAGTTAAAATTTCCATTCTTTAGACTCTGCCCCAGCTGTAGCGGGTCACAAACAGGTATGACTTATCTTTGCCAAAGAAAAATAACATTGACTTTTCTACAGAAAACAGTATTCAGATGTCTCAAAAAATTAAAAATAGAAATATCACATGATCCAGCTATCCCACTACTGGGTATTTATCCAAAGAACGTGAAATCAACAATTCAAAGAGATTTATGCATCCCTATGTTCATTGCAGTATTATTCACAATCTGCATGACATGGAAGCAACCCAAGTGCCCACCAACAGATGAATGGATAAAGAAGATGTGGTATATATACACAATGGAATACTACTCAGCCATAGAAAGGAAAGAATCGTGCCATTTGCAACAACATGGATGGACCTTGAGGGTATTATGTTAAGTGAGATAAGCCAGACAGAGAAAGACAAACACCGTACGATTTCACTCATATGTGGAAGATAAACACATCGATAAGGAGAACAGACTAGTGGTTACCAGGGGCGATGGAGGTGGAGGGGAGGGCGAAAGGGGTAAAGGGGCACATATGTATGGTGACGGGTAAAAACCAGACTTTTGGTAGTGAGCACAACGCTGTCTATACAGAAACTGATATATAATAATGTACACCTGAAATTACACAATATTATAAGCCAATATGATCTCAATAAAATTTAAAAAAGATAAAAAAGAAAAATAGTGACTTTTAAAGATATTTCCATTTGATTGTAATCTAATAACCCTCTGCTTTGAATAACTTGCTTTAATTACATGAGCAGGAAACAGATCAGACAGTGGGCATAAAATCTTCTTCCCTGAATCAAATTATGTACGTGTGTGTAAACATTCTTTCTCTTTTTCTCTCTTGCCTTCTTTCCCTCTCTCCCTCCTTCCCCTTGGGAAAAATTACTTTATCCCATTTTGAACCAGATTTTTCATCTGCACAATTAGGACTGTAACCTACCTTACAAGGTGTTGGGTGGATTAACTGAAATAATGTATATAAAGCATCTAGTCCAGCGTCCTGTATAATAAATATTCTATTCTCTCCTTCTCCTTTTTCCTTGATAATGTGTTATCTAGCCACTCTGGTGGGAAGTGACCAAACTCTTGACATCTTGGAAAGGCACCATTGTTAGGAATGAGTGAACCAGACAGTGGTGACGTCATATTGATCAGAGTATACCCAATGAGCCAATTACAGACTTCCACAGGTTATTCTGCAAATACCATCAGCAAATGCCGAAGACTATTTTAATATTGAGCATTGCTTCTTTTAAATTAGATTTTCTTAAGCTTCCCATTCTACTAGTTCCCTCATTCCCACTCCAATCATAGAAGTTATTGCATATTTGATTTTGATGTGGTCATTTGCTCGTAATTTGAGGAAATTCAACCTTTTTCTATAATAGGGAAAAAAAAGATTAAGGATAAGCAAAAGAGTTGAGAGCATGTTGTATTCCGGCCCTCACGTTCTCAGTTCTATATGTTCTAAATGACATCATGGGTTGTTTTAATACAGCCATGTTCACACTTGGGGAGTTTTATCCTAGCTGCCATGAAGTAGGTATTTGCAGGATCTCATTAGAATGCTGTAATAGTTATTCATTGAGTACTTACTGTTGTAGTGACTTTGCAAGATCTATATTCCTACCTATGCCCACATACACATTCACTCCCATATCTGTAATCATCATCCATATCACCTCAGGAGTTTTTATAAAAGTCTTAGAAGGAGGGATATAGAACACGCCTTCATTATTCCATGTCATAAACACTAATAAAGCTATTTGTTTTCCAACTTTGGAAAGGCATTATTTTCAAGAACCTGATGGATTAGATTTCTCATATTTGTTAAGTTCCCTGCATAACAAAATAACTGGATGGGAAACCTTTGTCAGGAAATTTGATTATTTCTAAATTCATTTTATTGTTGTCCCTGCTGCTCCCCCCAACCCCCATCCCTGCCTGACTCAGCTAAAGGGTATATGGCAATATCCACTCAATATTAAAATATATGACCAGAGAGAATATCAGATAAATATGGCAAAGGGAAAAAAATCTAAGTTGAAATCATTCTTAAGACAATTTAATAAGTATCGGTTCACCTCAAGGATAAAAAATTTGATTTGGTACTAGGATCAGGCTCAAATTCCACACTTCCTGGAAAATCCCCAGAGCAACCCTTGCTTTTAACGTTGATACTGCCATAGCGTAGTTTATTTTATCAAGCGTCTTCAGCTTTGGTAAATTTTACCCGTAAGTGGGGGCTGGGCTCAGCATGCTCTCGTACTCACCTATGAATCTTATGATCCTTCGGAGTAAGGGGTTCAGGTAACAGCATTCTCCGGTTACAATTGTTTTCTCCTGGGCAATCAGAGATTCTCTGGTTGACTTTATGAAATACATGGATATCTCACCAATAAAAATCTGGGGAAGGAATGTTTAAGAAATGTCAAGTTGGAGAGCTGTCTGATAAAAGAGACCAGTGGTTTAAAAAAAATTTTTTTTTGAGGCTCCACAATCCTTTTAAAAGTTATCATGTTGGAGAGATGGAGAGTTAACTAGTAGTTTACGTTTAACTTTTCAAAAGAATTAGAGAAAGCAATAATTGATAATTTCAGATAGATTTTAGGCTATAATATTAAAGTCTAAGGTCATATAAAAACAAGTTGAAATAATAAATTGTAATAGAATTTATGATAAGGCTCACTCATGCTGGGATTGAATTTTTTAACTGAATGTGTGAGCTGCAATGATGAGGAATGACTAGGACAGCCAATGTGCCCAATAAGGCATTATATGTACACATCATAATAAATTATCAGTTCATTATGTGGCAATACTACCATTATTTACATGATAAATACTTATTTTTGAACATGTTTGCCTGAGCTATATTTCTTCTACTCTGAACTGGTTGACTATCCCTTCTTAATGATTGGCACGTCTCCTGTTATCTTGAACTAATACATGCATATTACCAATTTAAATCATAATGCCTTTGCATAAATTGTAAGCTCCCTGATGGCAGGGACCACATCTTATATTTCTTCATTATGCTTAACCACCCAGAACAGTGTATTCTCATTTAAAATAAGGAGTGGCATGAGGCAAGCTGTCACTAACTCTGACACTGACACAATTGAAGACTGAGAACGATCAACGAAGAATAAAAAGTTAGTAATTACCATTATCTATTGAAAACTGGGTGTCACGCACTTTATCATAGTATTTTTCATGCTCATAAGATCCCTAGTGTAGGTTTTATTACCCTTGCTTTACTGGTGAAGAATGAAAGTTCAACAAGGTTAAGTCACTTACCCTCCAGAGCATACAACGGGCACGTGGCTGAACTGAGATTGGTACCCAGGGCAACTGGGTGCCAAAGTTCAAGCCTGCTACCACATCATATGCCATTTTTATTTTTCCTAATCATAACTTCAACATTTCTCCAGAAGAATGCAATCCGATAGATGCTCGTCTTTGCTATGCATATGCTTGTGAGTTTAGATAAACTTGATTAATGTTTTAGGAATTCCCATGCTTATATTCCTTCTGTCATCATGAAATATCTGTTTAGACGGATAAAGATGATAACATCATGAATGGCACATGGGTGATGGAAAGTAAACTATAGAATTTTAAAACTAGAATCATTTATAGATGTTTTTCCCGTCCTTTTATGAGTAAGGAAACTGAAGGTCTCAGGGACACGGCCACACACAGTCGGACAGTGTCTACTTCTGACATAGTTGGAAGCAGCTCTAGAATGTGGCCTACAAATAGATAGTTATCCTGATTGTGTAGATAAGACATCTGAGGCATAGAGGGCTTAAATAATTTGTCCAAGGTCGTCAGAGCTAGTAAGTCACAGACCCCAGCCCTGAAGCCAGGAAAACCTGGCTCCAGAGTCCTTCCTCTTAACTACTACATTTTCACTTAGTAGTGACTCAATAAAATATTTGTTGAATTTGTGTTTAATATTGAGAACATAGAAAACAAAACAAGTTAAATGCAATATGCTTTAAGCACTGAAAAACTCGTGATATTCAAGTACAAGATAGAATGGTGCAGTGGAAATAGAACTATGGGCAAGTCATATTGGGGTGGGGTAGGAAGTCAGCAGGGACAGACAGAATTCAGGGTCAGATAGGCAAACAATGGGCAAGCATGGATCCCCTTGGCAGGTGCTAGCTAGGTATGGCTGTGCAGAGTTAGAAATATTTTGTGCCTAACATCCCTTGGAATTAACAATGAGGTAATGCTCTGCCTTGTAAAAATATTTGAATAGCTTCAAAAACTCAGCCATCCCTCTTTGTTCATAAGGCCTCCTTCTGCCAAAATAAGGTGCCAAGGGGCTTTGTTTGTCTCTACCGTACAGGATGGAACTGCATTGCTGTGCTTTATCTTAGTGAACAGATGGGGATAAATTCATGCATGCTCGGACAAATGAAATAGTATTCTCCTGAGGGAGCTTTCTCTGATCCCACAGACTAGCTTAGGCGTTCTTGTCATACACGAACCTCTTACCTTGTGCTCCTCCTTTCTGGTTCTTATCACAAGTGATTACATATTATTAGCGTTATTCTTGGTTATGGGATTACCTGCCTGTCTTATTCTCTTATACCCCCAGGACCCAGCCCAGTGTAAGGTACATAGTAGTTATTCAATGTTGAATGAATTAAGCATATTAGATTAATGAAGGTCTTTTGGAACATAGGTTTAATGAGATAGGCTATAAAGAAGGAAAAATGATTTCTATTATTTATCCTTCTAGACTCTGTGAAAATGTCACTCCCCTCCCAAAACCTTTGCCAGGTCCCCTCAGGAAAAGGGAGACCCCCTCTTGTCATTGCTCCCACAACACATTATACAGATCTCTATCCTGACATCTACGCAATTAATTCAATGATTATTTGTATGTCCCTGTTCATTGGACTATGATGTCCTTATGGGAAGGACTTATGCCCTTCTTTGTATTGGGACTAGTACAGGAACTGGTATTTAGCAGACTCAATCAATATGTGTTGAATAAATAAAAGATTAAATCTTTAGAGGATCTACTCACAGATAAAACCCTCTGACCTTCATTTCCCTAAAGATGAGCACTGCAGGAAATCCCCAATATGGACCAGAAAGCATGCAGTTCTCAGTGTACTGCTTAAGAATAAATAAAAACCAAGAACTAAATAATACAAAGTGAACTATCTCTTTTGAACTAAATTCACTCATATACTCATTTTGCATCCAACAGTTTTGGAGAGGGAGCTCCCACTCTGCCAGGAATTGTCCTAGCACTGGAGGCACAGCTGTGAACAGATGCATAGGGCTGGGGAGGCGGGGGGTGAGACACAAACTAATAAATATATCATGTAATGGTGTGAAATGACATATGATTAAAAAGTAAATCAGGGAAATGGGATGGAGAGTGATCAACATAAGAAGAAATAAGAAATAAGCATTGCTTGCCTCAGCCCAAAGGCAATGTTTCAGAAGCCAAAAACATACTCCATAGGAAAGAAATGTGCAAATTCTAGAAGTTCTCCATTCAGTGAAGCTTTCCACCACTCACACAAGAGGGCACAAAAGCAAGAAAATGTGTGAGAAAATCTACATATAACCTATCCTTATTAAAAATACACATGTGCACACACAGGTACACACACAAGAATCTAAACAAAACCATTCCCAGGCATACCAGACCAAACAGGACTTATCATGCAAAAGGGTGTGGGGCTCAAATAAATCTGTAAGTAAAATGTACTATGACTCTCATGTCAAAGGTGATAAGCAGCACAAGAATTGTTACTATCGGCCAACAATATTCAAATCACAATCGAGGTATGAAGCATAAAAGAAAAATCAGAGCAAGGAAATATACTAACCTATATATCTAGTTACTGACATAATGTTTGGAATATATTAAGTGATAATGAATATTTACATAAAGAAGAAAGGAAGGAAGGAAGGGGAGAGAGAGGAAGGGGGTCATTTTATGACTAACAGGTAGGAAGATATTCCTGGTTTTTAGTTAGGACTGTGATGGACATAAAGGTTGTTGATGAAACAATCCAGCTCTCTAGATCACAGTGAGTGGGCTTCAGCAATGTTCGTTTTCCTGCATTTTACTGACCACACATAGGGTGCTATTTCTCCAACCACTGGATCCTATAGTCTCATATAGGTCCTGATTTTGCTTAGAGTGAGAGAGAGAGAGAAAGAGAGAGAAGATTCTGCTTGATAAAGGAAGAGGTCTCTCTTCTTTCCTGCTGGGCCTTCAGCTCACACTGGATGCCATGTTGCACACTGTGGCAGATTTATGACTCTGGTTTTGGCAATGGCTGGATTCTTCCATCTGTATCTTTGCCACACACACTCTACCTCTATCTACCACTCTGTTTGGAGAGCAGCTGGGACATGTGGGACTCTCCATGTGTTCAGCCCTGGCTGCCCTGTCTATTAGGACCTTTTGATTGTTGGCTAACAAATACCATATCACTCATAGCAAATGAGAGTACCCTCTAGTGAGAAATGATCAAGGCCAAACTCTAGATCTGACAATAAATGAATTGCAAATGAATTCCACTGGTACATTTCTCATCCCTCAGCTATGCCGGCTACAATCCCAAGTGACATAAGACATTTAGATAAAAGTAAATATACTTTAAGTAATGAGGATAACTGTTCTATCTTGATAAAGTTGTCTTCCAAATATGGAAACCCAAATGGAAAATAAACAAATGACCCTGGACTACAGTGAATCAGTTTGGTGTGTTATCTTTTAGACTTCATTTCTTCACAATGTTTTACAGGAGATCTGGTAAGCAATAAATAAGTGATATACATGTAAAATATTTAGGGGACAGTTTTTAGATCTCAAAATATAAACAGTCTGCAGAAACACATAGTCACTGGAAGACGTATTATAATTTCATATTGTAGGGGGATTCACTGCATGTTATATGTGGTTATCACTAAAAAGGACATCTAGAATTCCTGGAATATATGTTTTGGGTTCACACATATGCTATTTGTGGCTCTGGTACTTGGCAATATCAAAGTCGTTGCTGTTTCTTGAATGTGGGTTGTGGAGTTGAAATTCCAGCTCTCTTCTTTTTTATTTTTTTTATTGTGAAATTTTTGTTGTACATTATTGTTTGTCAGTCACCATATAAGTTCATCCCTCCACCCCTTGTGCCCACCCCCCACCCTCCTAGCCCCTGGTAGCCACCAAACAGTTCTATCTGTTTGTGTGTTGGTTTATCTTCCACACATGAGTGAAATCACGCACTGTCTGTCTTTCTCTTTCTGGCTTATTTCACTTAACATAATACCCTCCAGGTCCATCCATGTTGTTGCAAATGGGATGATTTTGTCTTTTTTTATGGCTTAGTAGTATTCTATGGTATATATATACCACATCTTCTTTACGTAATCATCAATCGAGGGACACCTGGGTTGCTTCCATGACTTGGCTATAGTGAATAATGCTGTGATGAACACAGGGGTGCATAGCCTCTTTGGATTGTTGATTTCAGGTTCGTTGGGTAGATACCCAGTAGTGGGATAGCTGGATCATAAGGTATTTCTATTTTTAATTTTTTGCAGCTCTCTCTTTTCTTGATGTGTGACTTTGGGCAAGTAATTGAACCTTTTTGAGCCTCAGTTTTCCTTTTTTTCATAATTTTGAACATGAGGGGAATAAGTATATCAGAAAATTGTTGACAGTATTAAAAAAAAAGTGTGTCAAAGCATCTATCGGTGCTCAAGGGATGTCTGTTGCCTTCACTTCCTGGTCTATTTAGGCAAGAATGTGTGTTGAAACTGACAGAGTAAGGAAACATCATGTAAGGAAACATCGTGTGACTTTAGCTTTGCTCTGCCCCTAAGCAGGTGTCTGATCTTTGACCAGTCGCTTGACTTCTCTGGGCCTCAGTTTCTCATCTGTCAATCTGTCAGTTTCTCATTTGTTGGACTAGAAGACCTCTAAAGTGTTTTTTCAGGTCCCACATTTTTGCCTTTACAATAGGAGCTGATGAGAGAGGGCTGATTAAGGAAAACTGAAATCACATGATTAGGCTTCGATCTCACTTCTGTTGGTTAAGCTCTGCAGGGCCAGTGTGGTTTCTTGTGGCGCTTCTTCCTTCAGCCTTCATGCACTTTTAAAATCCCATGGGACTTTGCCCTCACCAAGTAATCTTCCCTTAAAGCAAAGTGAACGCACCCTATTCCAGAGTCATTACATCACCTGATATCTCTGTCACTGGGGTTCCTAAAGGAGAGCTAGCCCCCTCTCTGAGCTGTCTGTGTGTCATGCTCTGAGGAAGAGGAGAAGGTTCTTTGCATATTTTCCAATATTGGTGTCTAAGTACCTTCAGAGCTTTCAGTTCCAGGGATCCTTAGATGCTTCCAATATTCTCCCTGGGAGGTTTCTACAGTCAGGAGCATTTCCAAGAAAGACAGACATGGTTTTTGTTGTAGATTTTGCTTAAAAGTGACCCAGGAGATTTTTAATGTACAGACTAGGCTGCCAGCCTCGACTGGCAATGTCTTCATGCTCTCCTTTAATCTTTCCTGACGAGTGCCACTGACAACCCAGATCTGCAGAGAGGTTCTGGTCCTCTCACTTGCTGAGCTTTGGTTGGTTCAAGGGCTCTTGACTTCTGCTTTATGACACCTCAGTGTAAATAAAGGAATTCAGCTCTAGACACTTCCTATGCCTTTCAAAGCTCAAGGCTGCAACAGAATCAAAGCCATTTGGATGACAGCATTTTGAAAATCGTTCAGCAACTGGGATAATAAGTGTTTTGTGGATTGGAGCCTCCCTACTGGTCTTAATCCAGGGGCCGTATCTACCCATTCAGAAGGCTGTCTTAAGATGGCACTTGATATAAAATGTAGCACCAAAGTGTTACGCTACATTCCAAAGCATAGTAGTCTCTTATGACTTTTTTTCTGGACAGTGGATATAAGAGAAATGGGAATTTAAAATGAGTTAGTTAAAATATTGCTCTCAATATAAAAGTAAAATGTATCGTGATCACCAAGTAAGTTGACCATCACATAATTTTAGGCAAATAATAGTCTTTTCAAGAAACATTATCTAAGCTCCTTAACACAATCATCTAGTCACCAGTCCTTAGAATGGGCATCTTAAAAGTGGTAAGCAAATCTCTCTGTGGGATGATGTCAGGGGAAAAACAATCTGTAAAGGAATTTGGAGCATTCATCTTTAGGATGGACAAAAATGTGGAAATGGATTCTTTTCTTCAAGTTTTTAGAAAAATCCACAATAATTAATGGGGATATCTATAAATCTTTCCCAGAAAAAAATGTAAATTTAAAGACTAAGTACATTAGCAACAAAGAAAATGTGCTCATGGGAAAGAAAAAAGGAAGTCATGTGATAATGTACAAAAGAGAAAAACATGTGAATTATAAAGTGTTAAAAGGGGTTTCAACAGATGAGATTGTTCAGAGCCTGGGAGCGGCAGCTTATGAGGCATTACAGGGTCCTACAATGTCTCCTTTGCTTCAGCAGCTGCGTCCCTGGTCAGCCAGCCAACAGACTTGCATTTACTGAGAGCCCCCTCTGTGATCACACTGTGCTGTGGGCTTTTACATTCACTGTAAGAGCTTACAGCCCAGAAACCCCCCAAATGAAGAGTCACAATTTCCTCCAAACCATGTCTTTCTGTCAAATTGGTTTGTCTCTTTCTTTCCTAGGAAATTCTAGATGAGTCTTGGATATGCGTGCGTGCACACTTGCACGCAAACTGAGAGCCGTTTCAATTCTCTCAGGCTGGGTGTCAAATGTTCTGCTGCTTCAGTACTAAATACTCCCTTTCCACTTTGTTGTGAGGCCAAGAAAAAGGTTTAATAGCCATTTTCTCATGCCTTGCGGCACTGGGGCTGAGACAAAATAAGAGTAAATCAGATTCTCCACTGAGTTAAATCCTCTTCTCCAAACAGGCTCTCTGCCTTTACTCTGAGTGTATGAGTTTATTCGGGAGGCCTGAGGCAGTAGTCAGCCCCACGTTGGTCAGAAGCACTCTGCAGATTTCTTGGAAATGTGGGCCACCACTTTTGGCTAACGGTTCCAGACACAATAAATCTCCCAAGCTCTAACCGTTCCTAAAGATCTGGGACAGCAGTGGCCTGTCCCTGTGCAGTTTATCCCACGTGGCCTTGCCTCAACATGATGCTGATCTTTTCTGACAGCAAAGCACCAAAGGAGAAATAGGAAATGACAAGGCAAACACGTGGCCGAGTCTTTTCCCTCACGTCTTCCTTGTGCGTCCCCGCAGTTGTGAGTAGGGCTGGTAATGCCCATCCACAGAGACACACAGCAGTGCAGTGTGCTGGGTTTGTCTATGGTTAATGTGCTTGAGAAGGCACAGGAAACCAAGGACAAGTCCAGGTTGAGCTACTTTTTAAAAAATTGCCATTAGTTAGTGTCACAAAAGTCACCCCACAGTCTTGCCTTCTTTCTACTCCTGGGAAAATAGGAAATGGGTTTAAGGAAGAATAATAAAAAAACTGCAGTTCTGTGAAACACTTGAGCAGGCACAGAGGTGCAAAATCAAACTCCAGAAAGAAAGCCAAGACTTGGAAGTTGGGAATCTGACATTTGGAGTCTTCCAATCAGAATGTTCTTTTTTCAGTTCTCATGGAATATGAGAACTGGAAAGATCTTGGAGACCATTTAGCCCAACCCCTCCTTTTATTTAGAGATGAGAAATTGAACCCATAGAGGGAACGTGACTTACTGGGGGCAAAGCCATGATTGGGATCCCTGCCTTTCTTGAAACAGCAAACTCTGCAACGAGAAGAGAATGAAGGATGCACACTCAGAAGCAGGGGGTGTGCTGAGTTAGGCCCTTGGGGTCTGAGTCCCCGTGGCCCAACAAAGGCTGCTCTTGGACAAGCCATACCTCCCTAGGATGGAACAGAAGAAACGAACATAGCTCCTTGCTCCAAGGAGATGTCCCTGGGCAGCAGAAGAATTCCTCTGCTTTCTGCCTTGCTGCTGCTCACTTCTTTTCAGGTCTTGGGGGAAGACTGAGCACCATCAGCAGGGTTCCAAGGCCACACAGCTCTCTGCCATTAACTTATCAGCTGTAAGCAGCCCTGGTTCCTAGCAATGCCCCTCATTCAGGAGGAAAATAAAAGTGGAACCCAATGGATGCCTATCTGTCTAATCACATACAGAACTAGCTGGGACCTTCAGCAAATCCTTTAACCTCGTTAAGTCTCAATGTTCTCAACTTAAAGGGAATTGGACTACACACTTTCTCTATGTTCTTTAGGATGTCTCTTTTCTGGTTTCACTGAGATGTTGTGAGGATCAATTAGGCAAGGATTGCAGAATGTAAATAAATTAAAAGATGTTATTCTTACCATCATCATTTATGCAATATTCCTCAGCACATATCTTGGGGGCCTGCCAGCATTATTGGTCACATTTTTCATCCAGAGAAGCAAAGGAATGGAAAGCCTGAATCAGGGTTCTATACTAGAGAGCTAGAGTAGAGCTATAGGTTTGTTTTTTCTTTCTTTTTTTTTTTCTGAGGAAGATTCGCCCTGAGCTAACAAGTCTGACCAATCTTCCTCTCTTTTGTATGTGGGTCGCCCGCCACAGCATGGCCGATAAATGGTGTAGGTGTGCGCCCAGGATCCGAACCTGTGAACCCAGGCCACCGAAGCAGAGTGCACCAAACTTAATCACTACACCACTGGGCCGGCCCCAAGCTGTAGGTTCTTAATACTCAGTTCAGTGTCCATTGACCATATCCTCCTGGCTCCCATTGGAGCATCTGATCTCCATGTCAATTTGTGTCATTTGAGGAAAAGGAATTGATGGAACAGATCTGATCAAAATTCCTAGTCTGGAGAAGAGTTTCTGCTGAACATTTTAGAAAGAAAAAAAATAGTCTATGATTTTTGCCCCGAGAGAAGAGAAAATCCTTCACAAAGTTCTGTTTTACTATTTTTGTTTTTTGGCCATGTGTGCTTCTGTTTATTAGAATTGCCATTTTCAAGTCTTATTAAAGATTAGTCCTTTCATAATTATTGCCAGAAAAACTGGAGTATACAATTTATTTTTAAAATATATCTTTCAATTTGAAAATAATAAACATTCACATAGAATTTGGAAAGAAATATATAAAAGTATAAAAAAACGAAAAAATTAACTGTACCATTAGTACTCAGAGATAATAGCTCTAAATTTTTAGTTTATTTCTTACTAGTCTTTTGATATATAATTATAAATTTGGGATTATACTTGCAACACACAGAAGGTGTCTTCTTAGGGTCTATTAAATATTCAGACCCACAAACAACCATGTGCTACATTTGGCACTAGTCCACTTGGAAGGAACCATAGCTTGCCAACAGGGCAGCATCACATGCTCCTCTTCAGCACATGTCCTCACAGTGGTCCAGCAGCACAGCACAGCTCAGGTGCAAGGAGACCACAGACATATCAGCAAACGCAGGAGCCACCCTGGCTTAAAAGCCTCACGCCCTGTAGGAGTCAATATATGGTGTGGCAACTCCATAGGCATAGCTTCCAAGGTCCCACAATGGACATGACAAGTTTCCAGAGTCACTGCACTTGGAAGTCATAACGTGCTACCTTCTCAGGTAATTATGGTTCTCTGGGTCCACATGCAATTCACCAATCAGGGGTTAATTTTGCCTAGTAACATAGTTGATACACATCATCTTTTTCTTTTTCTAGGGAAACAGAGCTAGAAATTTAAGAGACAGTCAGATTCTCTTGTGTAAGGGAAAAAGATTTTACCCACAATACTATATGCAATATTTTAGCCTTTAAAAAAATCTTAACATTAAATCACAAGCATGTTTCATTGTTATTAAAGGTGTTTCAAAAACATGACTGCCCCATAATGTATTTACACAAGCCACTAGTATTACGTATTTAGGTAGTTCCAAGTTTTTCACCATTAAAACTATTGCTGAGATGAACATTCCTATACACAAAACTTTGTATTTATATAAAATTCTGATTATCTCCTTAACATAAATTCAGAGAATGGAATTAATGACTGGGTCTGAAGTTCATAAAACTCTTAATACGTCTTTGACAAGCTGCTCTTCAGAAAGAAAATATCTTTGACTAGAATTGTATGAAAGTATCTGTACCTTCAACAACATGGGCTATATTTCTCTAAAACATCTGCCAATCTTATATGGGGAAAATGTCGTGTTTTTAAAAATTACTTTTCTTTGATAATTGATGAGTTTAGAAATGTTTATATGCACACAATTTATTGTTTTGTTAATTGTATATTCCTCTCCTCTCCCATTTTTATTTTGGGAAGCTCATCTTTTTAAGTATTAAGGATATTTACATTTGAGTCTCATATGCTGCAAACATTTTTGCAGTCTTTACTTTTTCTTTTGATAGAAATGCTTATTTTTAGGTAGACAAATCCATCAATCCTTTCAATATGCTTACATCAACATTCTTAAGTGAGATTGTTGCTATTGAGGGTGCTTTTGTGGGTATGTAAGTAGACCTTCTAAGTGTTTAAAATCCATATTTAACTTGCTTTGTAATGAGCATTGAAAAGCTTTGCATTTATTTTTAAGCTCTGGACCTTTTTTTCTGTGTGTGTGAGGAAGATTGGCCCTGAGCTAACATCTATGCCCATCTTCCTCTACTTTATATGGGACGCCACCACAGCATGGCTTGACAAGCAGTGCAGTGGTGGGTGCCCGGGATCCGAACCTGTGAACCCCGGGCCGCTGAAGTGGAGCATGCACACTTCACTGCTATGCCACTGGGTCGGCCCTCTGGAACATTTTATATATTATGGATTTTCTATTCCTTGAAAGTTTGAAGGAATTTGTACTATAGCTATGTGTCTGTCCTCAGTACTATTTTGCGAGATAAATTTTAGACACGTTTAAAAATTTATTCTACTGTTATTCATCTATTCATCTTTTCTACATCTTTTTATGGCATTGTTATTAAATTATCTCTTCACAGAATATTTTCAATTTTATTGAGATGTAAGCATTTATTGGCACTGAATTATATATACAATTTAAATAAAAATACAGTGTAGACTTTTCAAGATTTATGTATTTTTGCTTATAAATTTTTTTCTTAACTTTTTTTTACTTCTGGCTTTCTTATATTAGACTGACTAGCCAGAGGCTTGTACATTTGACTTTTCAAATAATTAGCTCCTGATTTTATTTATGACTTCTATTGTTTTCTTTTTTTTTTTTCCATTTGTGTATTTGTCTTTTTTTTTTTTAATTCTTTGTTTATGGCAGTAACATTGGTTTATAACATTGTAAAAATTTATTTTGTTCATAATTTTTATTAATCTGTTTCCCTTGCTTTCCTCAGTATTTTTTAATGGAAAAATAGCTCTATAATTACAAGAATTAGTTATAGGAGAACCTGGGCAATGATACTTCCTGGGACTGGGATTAAGAGAGGAAAACATGTTAGTAAGTCAACGGACCACTCAGAGATTCATGTCTGAATACACAGGAAAATGATATGCTTATGAGACAGGGAGAAACCAGGATCTGATTCCAGGCTAAGCCTTCTGCCTCCAGGTAGAGCCACCATTAAACCATTCCAGACAGAACCCAATGTGGCCTCCAGGCTTTATCTGGGAAGTGAAGTGTCACCTTTTGAGGCCCATGGAAGGGTGTCTGTCATGCCTTCTCTTATTCCCCAGGCTGGTGAGAAAGAATAAGGGAAAGGTTAGAGGGATAGAGAGATCAGCCTTCCTCGGGGAGAGGGCACATCTCCCATCACTCCAAAGAGGAGGTGTTCCCAGGGTCCTCAGTGGAACCTCATTCTCTTCAGGCAGAGGAAGTAGGTCTGTGAGCCTGAAGAGGGTGAAGAACAGTTTCCAGCTGGGTTCTTTGTTCCCCTGCTTCTAACCACTTAGTATCTGCCAGACACGGTGCTAAGTCATTTTTATGAATCATCTTATTTAAGTCTCATGACAACTCTATGAAATAGGCAGTCACATTATCCCCATTTTTATGGGGGGAGTGACTTGCCCAAAGTCACATAAACAAGCTGCGAATCCAGGTATGTGCGACTGCAAAGCTTGTGTTTTTAACCACGCTGATACATCACGTTTTATCATTGCTGACCTTAATTCCTACAGCACAGTCTTATCATTTAAGGGGGAGCTTGTCAAGCTGAGGATCAATGATCAAAATGAACTTAAAGTAGTATGAGTCATTACATCCACATTATTTCTCCTCAAAATTCTATTCCATTTCTCATCTTAAAGCAAGCAAAACATTTGCATAGAAAACAATACTTGAACCAAATGTCTGAGCAATCAGTATATTCCTCAGCATGCCAGTCAGTATTTTTCTTACTGCCCAAAAGAGAGGGGAGAGGGAGAGGGCAGGTGGGGGAGGACAGAGAGTTGGGGGGAGGCAGCTATTGGAAGAGAAAGGGGGGAAATGATAACTGAGATTACATCCCCAATAATCTGAGGCTGTAGCATGTTTAGACACAGAAATGTTTATTTAAAACACTCACAAAGTCATTTTAAAAATTAAAATTAAAACGTCTAAGTGTTAAATCCCTTTTCCAGATAATACAGATCTGTGAGCTTTATGCTTTTGCAACAGGTCTCCCTAGAGGATTTTCTGGCCAATTTTTTTGCCTCAGGAGAGAGAAGAATGAAATAAACAATGGTAACATTGCAACTTAATTGAATGTGATGTAACGTGAACAGAGCCAGAGCCACCAAGAATGAATCACAGCAAACTTCAGGTCAAATGATTTCTCTCATCTCCACCTCTCTGGAAGTTCAATCAGAACAGCAGGAGATACAGGCCCAGGCTGGAGGGATTTTATTTCACTCCGATCTGAGTCTTCATATCAATGTCAGCATTTACGTTCAAGACCTCTTCTGAATACACACAACCCACGGCATATATTTTCAAGAGCACAAGAGCTGTTCTTAACACATTAGCCAATCATGCCTCTTGATTTATGACATTCAAACATGCTTTAAAAAGAAAAAATATATATATATACATATTTAAATTCAGATACCCAAAAGCAAAAGCCACCTATAAAAGACAAGACCTATTTCAATGAAGTTTTATGCAGAGCTCTACTGACTCTGTTTTGGTTGAAACAGGACACCCCTGATAAGGCTGCCGGTGAATGCCCAGGAAGAGAGAAGAGAGCAGAAAAGGCAGACAGGAAACGTTTAATATCTGACAATAAAGAAGGAAGTCTAACTCTGTACTTACAATAGCAGTTGGGGTGGCAGCCAGCACACAATAGAGCACCAGAGGGGTGATGAAGCTTTCTTCCTCTGTCCCCGGGTAAGGCTTCATTAAGTCTCCGTCCTGACAGAAGAATCCTTGGATATGCACCTGAAAAGTGTCAGTGCATTCGAAGTAGTAGGCAAGCAGCACTGTCCCAGCCATGATGACAAGCTGAAAATACAGCATGGCCACACAGAGACATTAGCAGGGCTTTGGAGCAGCGCTCGCCCCCAGAGCACACTCCCTCCATCACCCCGGCAGCTCTCCTTGTATTGGTATTGGAGAGTGTGTGCGTGTCTGGCTCGGCGTGCTCTGGGCTCGGGGCGTGTATGCTTGCTTGTCTGCCTTGTAACATCTGTTATATAAACCTTCCAGCAAATAATGAACAGTGCCCATCTGAGAGGCAGACCACAGCAAGGCTTGTAGAGAGACCCAGTTTCTGCTGCCACCCTCTCCTAGGATGCCTGGGAACCAAGGCAATATCTCCACTCAGGACAGAGGTGAAAAGTCAAAGGGCAGTGGCATAAGAATTGCCAAGATGTAGATGGGAGATGTGTTCATGGCAAATTTCACAAAATATTAGAGACAGACTTACCTTATTATAAAATATTGGAGGTAGGTAAATCATGAATGAATGAATGAATGAATGAACAGGAAAGCTAAAGCCTAGAAAGATTAAGAGAAATTTTCAGAACCACACCCTAAATTATTTGCAGAGATGAAAACATAGTACAAGTATCCTATATGAGTCATAACTGTTATCCTTTTCCAAAATAGTGTTGCCTTTATTCCAAAATGCTTTCCATCAGTATATCAAGGACTTTGCTAATGATCACATCTTATTATAGACATATATTCTTCATAAGGTTTGGACATAAAAAGGGACACAATCATCCTTTAATTTTGACTTAGAAATGTCCCAGATACTCGCCGAGGTTTAGCTGTGGCCTTGAATAGGTATGAGGAGTCGAGGGAATATGGAAATGCCAATATTATTTTTCTCATTCACATTTGGAAGACACAAAATGTCAAGATAAGGTGATGATAAAGGTAGTTAGAAAACTGGCCTTTGAGGTTATGAAATTATAGAAAATTTAGCTGGAAGAGATCTTAGAGATCTTCCACCTAAAACCTTTATTTCATAGATGAGAAAACTGAGGCCCAGCAAGGGGAAGTGACCACTGCTGGATCACCGACAAGTCAACTAAACTTGTGCTTAGACTGAGCATCAGCAAAGCAGGGAAACTGAAACAGAGAAAAAAAATTTGAAATGTTGATTTGTTTAAAAGTATCTGTGTAATCATTGTGGGAAAAAATCAGAACTTGGTAGGATGTCATTGTACATATTTTATGGCTTAAAAATGTTTTTATTTGGAAGTACATATGGGGCAGTGAGGGGAAACCATATTCCTTTCAGGGTTTAGGAAGTCTGAAGTTCTTACTCCAGCCCTGGAATGACTAACCCCAGGATTAGTCACAACAGCAAACTTACTTTGATGCAACTAGAAGCGCTCAGTGCAAAAAAGGAAACTCAAGGAGCTGATGCCCAACTGTGAATCTGAGATGGGAGACAAACACCTTTCTGTTTACAACAGCCTCCTTGCCTGAGCATCTCATCACACCGCGCCCGAATTTCAAGACTTTCCCAGGCCAGAGCTGGCTTCCTGACACTCGAGAATAGAGGCCGAGCAGCTGCAGGGGCGACCTACTTCTCCCACTTATGTTTCTTGTTAAAGATCCAGCGGCTGCTGGTGGCTTTGAAGGAGGAGGTAGGGGTGGCTCCATTGGCTTCCTATGTCCCCTCCCCCCGACACTATATCCCCAAGGCTGAAGTCACATTTGGGCCAGCTCGGTATCCCCAAAGTGAGGGAGAGAGAGGGCTTGCCATAGTTAGTGTCAAAGCCAGGACTAGAAATCACATTTTCTGACCCTCAGGGGAGAAAATAAACACCACTATCATTGGCATCAAAACTGCATCCAGGGACTAGTCCCAGTGGCCTAGTGGTTAAGTTCGGTGCACTCCACTTTGGTGGCCTGGGTTTGGTTCCCAGGTGTGGACCTATACCACTCATCAGTGGCCATGCTGTGATGACAGCTCATACACAAAATAGAGGAAGACTGGCCACAGATGTTAGCTCAGGGCAAATCTTCCTCAGCAAAAAAACCAAAAACAAAAAAATGAAACTAAAAGCTATGGGGAGAGGCCAAACAGCTAAACTCTAATGCAGAGAGGCACTGTTTGGCATTTTCATTCACGTTTATATCCACTTCTTTAGCCACGACATTGAAGCAGAGCCTTAAACTGTCTCCACTCTACCCCTCTCTCTGGAACCAGGCACAGCCTCTACTTCTGGGATATTATTTCTGCAATTCCTCCTCATCATAGGCGAAGGCATCATTTTCTTTAGGAATCATTTTGATTAAGAATCCTCCCCTATTCTTCCACTGTCCCTATATCAATGCCTTTCCTCTATGACTCAGAAGGCTTAAGAATCTCCCAGTTGTAGTGTCTCAAGCACAAACTCTAACCACCCTGCTACAAAGATCTTTACCTTTTGGCAGCATCCATCACCCCCTTTATCTCCAGGCGGGCTCTAAATCATATTTCCCATTCACTATCCCTCATACATGACTTGTTTCTGGCTCTACAAGGACCATTTTCTATTATCTGGCATTTTTTACCCCTCCTCCCCAGTGGACCTTCTGTCACAACTTCTGACCAGCCAGTAATCTCTGGACACTCCTGCGTGTTTCTCTGTGCCTGAAGTTGTTTATTGACACCACATATAATCACCAACGCTCATGCCAGCCATCTCTGCTGTTTTAAGCATTTTGTTTATTTCTTTTGTTTTTAGCAATAGAGAAGAGACTTGGACAAGCATGTTTCCTATAAGAATGAGAGATAGGTGCTCCAAAGCTGCCCCCGCTAATGGGTGCTTTTGTGTCAGCTACCTTATAAAGTCAAGGGCGTCAGGTTTCTATTTCTTCCATCTTCACTGGTCAGCTGAGTCGACCTGATGGGAAGGAACCTCACAAGTCAACCTGGATGTTTTGGAGCTGTGATAACACTAGGATTCCAACCATTTGGGGGCTCCACCTCTGGGGCTGTCTCAGTCTCCTGCACAGGGCTGATCTGGGATTTCTTGTATTTCATCCATGTAGCTGGAAACACATTTCTCTCTCTCGGCTGCATCAGCCTTTGGGAGATATCTGTTTAGAAAACAGGCAGGATCTATGGGGGCTTTTTGTATAAAACAAAAACAGCATCTAGCTTCCTCTATTGAGAAAGAGTTTCATATTTTATTGGGTGCCTTTGTGCTACCATTTCCATTTAAAAAAGGGAAAGGTGGGGCCTGCCCCGTGGCTTAGTGGTTAAGTGCACGCACTCCGCTACTGGCGGCCCGGGTTCGGATCCCGGGCGCGCACCGACGCACCGCTTCTCCAGCCATGCTGAGGCCGCGTCCCACATACAACAACTAGAAGGTTGTGCAACTATGACATACAACTATCTACGGGGGCTTTGGGGGGAAAAAAAAGGAGGAAGATTGGCAACAGATGTTAGCTCAGAGCCGGTCTTCCTCAGCAAAAAGAGGAGGATTAGCATGGATGTTAGCTCAGGGCTGATCTTCCTCACAAAAAAACAAAAAACAATAAATAAAATAAAAATAAAAAAGGGAAAGGTGAAAGTGAAGTAAATGAAGGCAAACACATATATATAGGGAAAAGGACTCAATAAAAAAGCAAAGAATAGAAAGTTTTAAAACATAGAACTGTCTTAACATCAAATACATCAAAATCAACAATAACAACAACGAAAAGGCCAAGGTCAACATGCCTAAATTTGAAATCTATAGAACCAACCTTGAATAGCTGCCTGGCCAATTTAATCCTGGAAGTAGCATTCAGAGAGAACTGAAGGAGTAAATCGATTGCAGGGCATAAAGTAAAGAAGAGAGGACCTTGGAGACCCAGGGTGGAAGAGGTAGTGGGAACTTCAGCAGCCTGCGGGACAGAACTGGCCCATCGGCATGATCATCGTGTCTGGGCTCCTCCCCTGGACAGCCAGAAACCCCGCCCTCTTGTTTTCAAGCAATCCTCAAACTCTCTGGAGAGTCCCAAGTAATGCCAGTTAGAGAGGCACAGAAGCAAGAATGTTTCTTTTCTATTGAACATTCTCTTGTGACCATATATTAATAAGAAGCTTATCATTTGCTGCAGGAACAGAAAGACCACGTTAATTCTGCTTCCATGAGCGGAGAGGTCCGCCCTGCAGCACGGATGACAGCACACAGCTAGCCATCAGCGTCCTCCCCTCTTCCTCCCGGTCCTGGGCCATGATTCATCACTGTCTAGGTTTGTGTCACTGGTGCCAGCTGGCACATTTGCCATCTCCATTGCCTTCTCCAGCCCCATTTAGGGATGCATGAAAGGAGAGCATAATGTTGGTGTCATATGAACAGATGGTGATGCTGTGCCGGACCCAAGTGCTGGTGGAAGGGTTGAAGATATCAGTGTGAAAGGAGCAATTATGGCCGTGGAGGATAACAAGGTGTAGGGAGCTCACATACCAGGGATTTTCCTCAGCCGTCGCTTCCCAAGAACGACAATCTGACATATGAAAATGCGTTAAACCCTGATCATTCCACAAGGATTCAGAAGGCAGAAGCCAGCAATATCTGAAATCCAGCCTGTCAGGGTTGAGAGCCCTGTATTTCTACCCAGGCCCTCTGCTGATTAAAGAAAAGTGAACGTCACAAACCGTGATAACTGGGAAGGTCACAAAGCTGAGAGAAGAAGCTGAGATGACAAGAACACTTTCCTCTGGTCTGTCAAGTGTGGAGCATTTGTGGACCATTGAATTATATGAGCTGATACAAGCTGGGAGAGCAGGGGACAGGTAATGGTGATATGACTCCTGTGAGAGTGTGTGTGTGTGTGTGTGTGTGTGTGTGTGGTGTGTCCAGGTGGATAAAGGCAGACACATGAGGTTGGGGTGAGAAGACTGGTATCTGGTCTGGAGTGTAAGGGGTATATTCCAAACAGGAAAATCCTAGTGCTAGGTGACCAACCATCTCAGTTTGCCCAGGACTGAGGGGTTTCCTGGGCCATGGGACCTTTCAGTGCTAAAACCAAGATAGTCTTGGACAAACTGGGGTGCTGGGTCACTCTATCTGAGACAATGAATGTTTCCCTCCCCAAAGGGATTTCTTATCCTGGTTTAGCCAGGAGCTATCAAGACCAGTGCAAATTATTCAATCAACCAACAACTGTTTGTGGGAGCTGCCTCTGTGTTCAGTCCTGAACTAAGTGCTGTGAAGGTGAGGATTCTCAGACACACTCTCTAACCTCAAGCAGTTTGTGATCCATTTGGGGAGTACTCACCAACACAGGAAACAGACAATGATTTGTAGGAGGGTGTCAGCTGATCCCAAGTTGGCGTTCATATGTGGCTGTGTGTGTCTGGTGAACTGGTAGGGAGGGAGGTTACAGAAGGAGAACAAGGGATGGGCTGTTTCATGGAGGAGAAGGGAGTGCAAGGGATGAGAGAGCAGCATGGTGTCTGTTTAGGATTTTGGTTTTGACTAAGCCCCATGGACACATGTTCAATTCCATAGAGAGTGGGCATAAAGGAAACTCAGGGCAGAAGGACACTGCATCAGAGCTCAGATGATAAGATTTGGTGTGACATGACACAGAAGCACTGACTTAGTGAGGACTCCAGGGAAGAGCACACTTGAAGGATCTGCGTGTTTGTCAGTATTGAGAAAGACCATGCTAGGCACAAGTGTCGGTAGCTGCACACAAGGGCTGGGGTGGGAAACCCTCAAGTGACACGGATGGAAGTGGGAACCAAGGGAGAAGGCTGGAGGGGAAACGTGGGAAACCTGATAGCGAGCCCTTGCGGTGCCTCATTGGGGACCCTTTGGAATAAATGTGACCCTTTGAGAGGGCTGGAAGTTCTCCATAAACAACAGAAGCAAGAGCCAAGAAGAAGGAGAAGGAGGAGAAGAGGAAGGAGAAGGAGAGAGAGAAGGAGGAGAAGGAAGAGGAGAAGGAGGAGGGGAAGAGGGAGGGGGAGGAGGAGGAGGGGGAGGAGGAGAAGATGGTGATCTAAGGGCGATGATGTATACTACGCATACACATATGTCCCAGGAACTGTTGTAAGCACTTCACATAAATTAATTCTTCCTCTGCCCCACCACTCTGTGTGGCAGGTATATTGCTATTTCCATTTTACAGATGAGGAAACAGAGGCACAGAGAGATTACATGAATTGCATAAGGTCACTCAACTCATAGAGGTGAACCTAGGATGATCACTCTAAATATGATGTATTTCTCATAGGTGGCCTGGGGAAGATCAGGTTACAGATATAAGTCAGCATACCATTAAGGGCTAGGCTCTGTGCTCCAGACTTGAGTGCTTTATTCAATTGTCTCCTCGTGTCAGTTTCCGCATCTGTATGAAGGTTAATAATAACTCATAAAGATGTAACGAGGCATGCTTAAGCATTCTCATTTTGTTCCAAAAAGGAGTTATATCAACTTCCATCAAATAAAGTAAGCAAGCATCAGGGAGAAGTTGACACAGAGGAAGGAAATAAGTATGGAGACAGGAATTACATTCCTGAGGATAAGTTGTCTAACAGTCAACACAATAAAGAAATGCTGGTCAGTTACACATCTCACAGTGTCTATAAGATAAAACCCAACCGATGGTTGAAGATAAGTAGAATATTTCTGATACAGTGACTGGACAGACATTCTTCCTGAGTTCTCATAAAGCGTGTGGCATGATAAACAATGACTCAATGCTGAGTATGATGGTGCTGTTCTTTATATGGGATCTTATATTAACTCAGCACAGGCTGATGACACCACATCAGAGTGAAATGCACAAAAACAATATTGTGGGATAGAATGGAGGAGGTGGACGTTATGATTCAGTCTAGGTTGAACTTGAGAGAGACAGCACAATGAAAGGTTAAGAGTGTAGGCCAGATCGCCCTGGTTGGAAACCCACTCTGCTGTTTACTAGGTGTGTGACTT
Source organism: Diceros bicornis minor (assembly GCF_020826845.1). Lineage (NCBI taxonomy): Eukaryota > Metazoa > Chordata > Mammalia > Perissodactyla > Rhinocerotidae > Diceros > Diceros bicornis. The sequence continues at coordinate 10,957,674 of NC_080767.1, read as the reverse complement.
AAATTATTGTGCCTCAGTTTCTTCATTTGTTAAATAGGGCTAATAGTACTGTAGCACCTATCTCTTCAGGTTATCATGAGGATTAAATGAGGATTGTGTATTAAGTATTTAGAGCAATGTCTGACTCATAACAGTAAGCACTTGCTGGAAGAATGGATAGATCACATTTTCTTCAAGCACTCCTTCCTGGGTATAGTTTCTTTCAGCTTAGGTTTTAAAAACTATTGAGTAGCAGTGAATTTGATATTGTCTTCTAGTGAGTACTCTGCTAGTAAAATACAGACGTGTGTCTTTTTCTATATTGATTCAATTGTTTAATAATACTTAAACGTTATTATTAGAGTAGATTAGTGGAAGGAACCTTTGATCAGGATTTGTCTTCTTCGGACAAATCTCTGAACCTCTCCACATCCCAGTTTCTTCTGTGAAAAAAGATGGAGTTACTTTTCAGGGTTGTAATGAGAATTGAAGACATTATACATAAATATTGATGACAGTATTTCAGCACATAGTAGATGCTTAATAAACGGCATCCCTATTAGCCTCCTTTAGTGTTATTGTGTCTTACTATACCCTTTATTATGATGGTTTTCCAAACTGCAGGTCTCAAACCATTAGTGGATTGTGAAACAAATGCACACAATTTTGGGGTTCAATTAGAATTTTTTTTAAGTATTTCTTTTTTTTTTTTTTTGCTGGTAAAGATTCACCCTGAGCTAACATCTATTGCCAATCTTCCTCTCTTTTTTTTCCCTCCCCAAAGCCCTAGTACAGAGTTGTACATTCTTAGAATTTTTCCTTCTTATATATCGGAGAATTTCACACATAGTAAGAGCAAGTGTTTCTATGTGAAACATGTGGGTTTAATATGTGGGTATAATACAATGTGAAATGTATTTCTTACTATAGGTTGCAGTAAAAAAAAAATCCTTCAATAAAACGTGATTTTATTAGATACTTGTCTCATAGTGTGTAAGTTCCTTATACTATAGTGACTAAGACACATAGGTTCAAATCCCAGATCCACTAATTACTAGTGTGTGTCTTTGAGCCAATTGCATAACCTGTCTATGCCTTAGTTTCCTCGCCTGTGAAATGGGTTCTCATGGGAGTGGTATGAAAACTGTATGATTTAATATATCAAAACCACTCAGCAGGTGCTCACTAACTGTGAGCTGTTATTTTACTAAAACTTGAGTAGAATATACATTTTTTTTCTGAATAAGCAAACAATACCACATGCACAAAAGTACATAAGAGAATATAAAGTCATCACATTAGGCACAACTGAATGATCAGCTAGTTTTTCCATCTACAAAACGATGCTCGTTGATAAGCATCTTATTTCCACAAATATGAATTTTCAAGAGTCATGTAACTATTCTTAGTTTTGCTATTTGCAAACAATATTATCTCTCAAGATACATAAGAATAAAAATAAAATATTAAGCAATCAATTAGTCCTCCTTTGTCAGAATATTCAATCTTTAATTACCGATTATATTTTTGTATTTTCTGACTTTTTAAAATACTTTTATTTATTGTGGTAAGAACACTTAAGGTGAGATCTACTCTCTCAACAAATATTTGAGTGTACCATATGTCATTGTTGACTATAGGTACAATGTACAGCAGATTTCTAGGATTTACTCATCTTGCTTAACTGAAACTTTATGCCCGTTGATTAACAACTCTCCATTTCCCCTTCAGACCTGTGTCTTTTAATTAACAGGCCATTAAGCTGTGGTTAAGAATGACATCCTCTTGTGAAAACTGAAAAACTTACAATGGAACAGTGTGTGTATGAGAATTCATCCCCTCTTCCTTAAGGAAAAACAAAGGTGTACCCACAGGCAAGGATATGTAGATGAAACGAGATTGTTTAGTCATTCAACTAATATTTATTGAGTGCTTCCTACATGCAGATATTGGGGGTATTCAGTTGTTAACAAATCTGAATAACAAATAACAAAACTCTTAACAAAACATATATGATCTTTGGACTCATAGGGCTTTCTGGTGGGGAGAGATATTATAAAAGCAAGCCCAAAGAAATAATAATAATGACTCTCATTGACTTGAAATGTAACTCGAAATGCATTATCTGTCATGATACTCATGCCACCCTGTGAGATAATGAGTTATCCCCATTTAAAGAAGAGAAAATTTATCCAAGCTCACAGAACTAGCGAACGTGGAGCCAGGATCTGAACCTTGGGTGCCACTTAACCACTCTTTTAACCACTCTTAAAACCTGCAATAAACATAATAAGATGATGTTTGTAAATTGCTTAGCATAATGCCTAGCACGTAGTAAGTGCTCAGTCCTTTCTCTTGTTCTTTGATTTCCATTATCTCCTCCTTTTCAACGTTTTCTTACATGGCTTTGGGGTTAGAGTGGGGGTTGAAGGAGGGTCCCTCGCCACCACTATTCTTTCTTAGTATTTAAAAACACTACTTTCTCCTGCCTCTGACCATTCTTTCCCCAACTCCTTTCATTTTTCCTTTTCCTCTGCCTGGTCTGTAAATGGTAGTGCCCTCCTAGGATCTATCCTTACCCCTCTTTTCATTTTCTTTCTATTCTCTCTTCTTGGGAGATCTCATCTCCCTCTATGGCTTCCACTCTTACATTGATTCCATTGACCCTCCTATCACCATTCTTGACCCTGCACACTCTCCTGACCACCAACCTGGTGCTCCACATGTACTACAAATTCCTCAAGTCTGAAATGGAATTCAACCTTTCTCCTCCCTGCAACCAGCAACTTCTGTTGAGTTCCTGAGCCTGGCAAATCCAACCACCATCCCCTCGATCATACAGGCTGGAAATCTCAGCATCACCTCAGACTCTTCCTTTTTCCTCCAGCTTTTGCACTCCTCATGCCATCCCTGGTCAGTCGCCGAGTCTTTCTTTCTGTAGTGCCCTTCCTATGTATCTCATTTTTCTCATGCCAACTGCGATGTTCTTATTCAGGCCTCCATATTCTCTCATCTATACTTTTGAAATCTTACCTGCTCTTGCTGCCTTTGGGACCCCTTTGTGCCATCACTTACCATGCTGCTAAAGAATTACCATCCTAAGGCACAGCTCTGATTATGTCCTTCTACTTCTCCAAAATTGTCAGTGATAGCTATTCTAGGTAAACCAAGCAATTTTCTCTGTATGGAACACACTGGGCTTTGTCCTACCCATGGTTTTGGTAATGGAGAGAAGAAGCCCGCCATCTGAATAGAGACTAAGCCAGAAAACCCCATCAGGCATCTCTCCTCAGCAGAAAATACCCAGGTCTACCTCTCAGTCTGGGCTGCCTACACCTTCCTACTTGGCTGCTTCTTAAAGAACAAATACAAATACCACATCCCTGTCCTTTTTTTTTTTTTTTTGGCATTTTCGTCCTCCAGCAACTTATTGGTTATCTATCAGTGAATAATATGGAGAAATGTAGAGGGTATGATAATATTTTCAGGGAGATTGGCAGGCATAACTAATAATGGAGAAAGCAGAATAAAAATGCAAAATGATTTTGACATTTGAGAACATTCCTTAGGGATACATGTAAAGTCCTACAGCAAGTCTCTGCTATTCAACACCTTCAGGGGCTGGTAGAGTAGAAGGCCTAGAACTACGGCCTGAGAGGCTCATCGGCCTTGCCCTTCACTGGCCCTGTCCATAGCAGGGCTGCCTCAGGCCTCAGAGGTGGGGAAGGTCAGAGCTCAAGAGATGTGAAATGTGTGAGACAGGGAGAGTGACGAGATGATGAGTCAAGAGAAGTATTTGTAAAGAAAGTCCTGGATGACTTTGATGTGCATTTTATTTACTTACTTATTAGGAGTAAGTATGAAGTAAGTAATCTCCAAGTAAGAGATTAGAAGGAAGTAAGTAAGTAAGAGGTGGATGGAAGCAACGCATAAATGATTCCTATGGCCTAAAACTGCACAGTCCTACTACCTTCTTTGTTAAAACAAACTAAGTTGATTTCGGCACTAATTTAAGGTTTTTCAGCAGAAGCATCAGAAGTCAGCAAACTACTACTGAACTCCAATTATGTGCCAAGCCCCTCAACTAGTTGGTATGAACATAAAGATGAGGGAGTTCTTAGTTTTTCAAGGATATGAGCAAGTGACCAAGTGATCAGTTTTATAATACAATTGATTAGTTGTTATAACTGGGTGATAAATGTATGGATGGTTGGATGGATGGATGGAAGGAAGGATAGATATGTGGGTGGATGGATGGATGGATGGTTGGATGGATGGATGGATGGTTGGATGGATGGATGGAAGGAAGGATAGATGTGTGGAAAGATGGATGGATGTTATGACGACACCAAGAAGACAATATTAACTGTGACAGACACATGATGAGATGGAAGGCTTGTGTCAGCAGTGACATCTGAGCTGGTTACATGGTATAATGGAAGCATATGGCCTTTAGAGCTTAAAGAACAGAAGCAGTATTAGATGCACCATTTACTATCTGTGTGGCTTCCGTCTCAGAGAGAAGTACAAAATCTCTCTGAATCTCAGTTTCCTCATATACAAGATGGATATAATAATATATATAACACACTTGTGAAAATTAAAATATGCAAAAAGTACAGTTTAGCTCATGGCTTATACTACTTGTTGATAAAGGGGAGTTCTTTGCCATCCTTAGCCTCCCCATAACAGAATAAATAGCAGAAGCTTTCTGGAAAACCTACTATCAAATGAGTTACATAAAATCAACTCACCAATCAGAAACTCTACAAAATGTAAGGCGTTACCCAGCATGTCAACATGCAGGGGCCCACTGCCCTGTGGGAGAAGTGTAGGCAAACAAGGTCTTGGTCTGCTCAGCTCCCAAAGATGACACTGAGGATTGAAGGAAGGAGACAGAAACTATGCCAACCTCTTCTCAGTTGAGTACCAAAAAGAGGTGGCACTGGAAGCCATTTCTAAGGGCAGGCAACTGTTTCCTTAGTCAGGATGTTCCACATTTAGCCAGACTCAGATGATACAAAGGAGGATCAAGAAAGGGGGAAAAACCTGCATAATTTGGAGATGAAGGCCTAACTTTTGGGTTTTGTTCTGTCACTGACTGGCTTTGTAATCCTAGACACATGGCTTTAGCTTCTCTGATTCTCTGACCCATATGGGGGGAAACACCCTAATGGGTATGAGGTAACATGGGAAATGGAGTTAAATGAGAAGATTGGAGAAACTCTTTGAAGATGGTAAAGCATTATACACTATATAAAGTACCATATGATATTATACATATTATACAAATATGTATACTAAATTAGTAAATTAGTGAAAATAAATCAGGCCAATATAAGAGATAAACAGCCAGAAATAGGCTTAGGAGGAATAAATGCTTATATTACTGGAATTTCCTTTAATTTATGAACATATTTAGGCCCACAGTCTAATTCTCCTTCATGCCAAAGGAGGGTGACTTTAAGCCTAGGAGAGGTTGACCCAAGATCAATCCTCACTCTTCCTTCTCTTCATTTTATTGTAGTGGGCAGAATTCTGAGCTGGTCCCCAAGATTTCTGCCCCCTAGTGCTCATGCACAGTATGATCCTGCTCTTTGGGTGTAGGCAAGACCCATGAAAACCTATAATGGGATATCACTCTTGATTACGTTACATTATATGGCAAAGATGTAGGAACTGTGATGATGTAATTAAGGTCCCCAATCAGATAACTTTAAGAAAAAGAGATTATCCTAGGTGGACCTGACCTAATCAGTTGAGACCTTTAAATGCAGTCGAGAGATTCAAAAGTAGACATTCTCTGTTGGCTTTGAAGAAGCAAACTGCCATACTGTGGAGAGGACTACATAGCCAGGAATGGTGGGCTGACTCTAGGAGCTAAGGATCTCAGTCCTACAGCTGCAAGGAACTGAATTTTGCCAATAATTGGTGAGCTTGGAAGACCCTGAGCCTGAGACATGATTGCAGTCTCAGCTGACACCTACACTTCTACCTACTAAAACATTGGGCAGAGGACCCAGCTAACTCACACACAGACTCCTGACCTTCAGAAACTGGGAGATAATAAGCTTGTGTGGTTTTAAGTGGCTATGTGTTACATAGCATAGATAAATACAATAAGATGAGAAGCTCTCCAGTGATCCCAATGAACAGGATAGCCCCACAGGGCTGCTTTAATAGGGCAGCAGAATTGCAGCTTTTATGCTTTAACTCCTTCATATGCAGCAGAACCTGGAGTTGGCTTTCCTCTGCTAAGACTGAAGTTCCCAAGCTTCTCAACACCAAGGTTCTCTATCATCATTTTCCTCTGATGGTTCCCAAACCTGAAACATGCTGTTTACTTAACAAATTGTATTTACTTTAGAATAATTAATTTGATTTCTAATTTTAATTAAGTAATTGCCCTTAAATTAAATATAAATGCAGAGCTTCTGACTAGCATGAGATGAGCAGAGTAACTGAACCAACCGGTGATTTTTACCCCAATGAAAGAAACCAGATATTTTGGTTATTCCTTATAGGCTTAACATGGATAAATATACATCTTACTTCTACTCAAGCTTTTTGAAAGACAGAAAATAGCTCACTGACCCTAGGAGTTGACATCACTCGAGATGTTCATCCAGACCCTGATTGCCCTTCTCTGAGAATTACACACTCTAACCCACACTCATGCTTCTACTGCAAGACTGATTCCTTGGCTGGAGCTGAGTTGACTAAGGGTAGACACCTGGCTCAAGGAAGGCCCATAAGCTTCCCTCTCAAGAATGTGAAGTGAGATTCACAGACCTTCATGTGTCTTTGTCGACCACTTGAACTCAGGACATATAAATCTAGGAGCTACAGAGCTGCCTTGCGTGGCCATCTGAACCTGGAAAAGCTGTGAAAGCTAATGGACAGATATATAGAGAGAAGAATGAAATGGACATGCAAAGTCAAGAAACCAGAAGGCCTGGAGAGAAAGAATAACTTTGGTTCTGATGCTTTTCCATTTCTCATTTTAGTTTATGCCGAGGTCAGTCTATGCTTCTTGGGATTCATAGGATTCACTTTTATCCTTATCAAAAAATTCCTTTTTGGCTTCACATAGTGCAATTGGCTTTCTCTTACATGAATCCAAAGAGCCAGGGCCAAAACAACCTACCCTGTCCTTAAACGGGTTAGTCCTTTAGGGCTCTGGAAGGGGACCTCTGCTCTACATCCACAGGGACTCTTGGGTTTAACTGTCCCAGTGCCTAACTTCTTTGTAGGAATGAGCACCATTGGGTAAGCTACAAGAATAACAAGTAGGCTATTTGAATGCCAGTCTTTAGACACTAAAACCGAAGACATCACTTTCTTCTTGTGGAGGAAGGGGAGGAGGGTGTAGATATGTGAACACAGCCTTTGATATGCCATTCACTCCAGCCAAAAACACTGAAGAAGATCTTTGGAAATATGATTGTCAAAGCATCCAGAATAGTTAGCCCTACTCAGAGGAATGAAGACTTGTGTCGTTTCTGACAGTTGAGACATATGCAGCAGACTTATTAAGTGAATAAGTAGGTCCAAGGGGGTTTGAGTGGGAACAGAGAAGGAAAATCTCATTAATCTATGAGGATGAGGCCTTCTCAATTTTTAAAGAGCCAGTTGAAGAAACTACACTTACACAGTAATTTCAAAAGGAAATGTAATTTTCTTGCCATCTTTAAAATTTCCTTCATTAATAATCGAAAGAGGTTTTCAGTAAAAGAGATATGGACTTAATCAGCAGGCACAGCCGCTGCGTGAGCAAAACCTGACACCACAAGTGACCGTGTGAGCCCAGGACTGGGATCATCGTCATCGCAGTCTTTGCTTTCTGACTGAGCACTGACCCAGCTTTGGGGAGACGGGTTTGACTTTCTGCCTCAAGAATGGCTTTCTAATTTGTCCTAAGAAATCATTTTGAGACTTGTGCTTAGTCTGAAGAAAGAAAGAACTTCGTTCTTACTTCCTTTGGCCTATCCATGCTATAATAATACCCACGTTATAATCCTAATGCATGATATTCCAAGTAAAGGTAACTTACTTAAAGAAGTCAACAATCTAATCCACTTAATCTAAGGAAAATAGGATACAATAGGATTTCAGCCCAACAAAAGAAATTTGCCTAGTCATTATGTATCCTTTTGTAGTAGGATTAAGTTTTATGGGGCTTCATAGTATATTGGATTCTGTACTTTTCTTTATTTTGGGGGGGGCATGGAATGCATTTTCCATCATTAGGAATATTTTGGTATAGACACTAGGTATAGATGTCATAAAGAAGAACCCAGAAGTGAGTGGACATTAAACACTAAAGCTCTCGAAATTGCTCTGGAAGTCCTCCTCAACCACCTTCGCAGTGTGATGTGATGGCTCCCTGTGCAAACCTAACCTGATCCCAGACCTTATAATATTGCATGGCCGTCCCTGATTTTCCTGAGTCTCCCTCTACCAAGCTGCGAGGTCCTGAGGGAAAGGATCCTTCATATTTGCACCCCCAGCTTAGCACAGATACACAATAGATATTTAAAAGACATCGGTTGAATGAATGGATGAGATTCCATAGTTTCTTTTACTCATAGCAACTCTGCCATCTGTTCTAGGAATGTATGACCTGAAACTGTTTGGGATGTCTTATTAACATACTGGTTAAAACTAAAGTTTCTAATATAAACCAGTATATTTTGAACAGTGATCTCTGGTATGCAAGATGTTAATAGGTGCTTTGGAAAGAGAGAGAGAGGGAGATCTGTGGTCAAAAAAAAGTTGTAATTATTTTGCTCTGAAAAATAAGGGATATTTTCATGGACCTACTGTTTCAAAGTTTTAACAGATACTAGAGATATAACAGGTTGCTATTTAAATATTAAAATCACACTGTTATCTCTTAAATCAAAAATTATTGAGAGTTCCTGTTTGTTATTTATGACAAGAATCCTTTTCTCATCATGAGCTTTTAAATTACAGATGTATTTGGGAAAAAAGGCATTGGAAAATGATTTGATGACTCTAAATTAGAATGAAAATATAAAATTAATACTGAATTTTCTGCATGGTGTGTAGAACAAATATTAAAGATTCCAACCGAAAAAGAAAACTAAGGAAACAGGCTTCCTATCTGTGCTTTCAAATAATTTTAAACAGAAGTACTTAAGATACCATTTTAATTTCCCCCCAGAAAGGAACATGATTCTTCTATCCCCATATGCATTGCTAAGCTACTTGGGAATTAGGCAAATGAGAAGAAAAGGAAAAACATTCTTTTAAGTCAACCAGTTTGTTTTTCTTTCTAATTAAAACAGGTAAATCTCAACATTGCAACAGATTTAGATGTTCTCATTTTCCTTTAAAAATCACTGGGTAGGGATTCTCCTTATTTCCCTTAAAATTACTGAATAAGTTAAAGATCTTGCCTCTCCCAAACACATTAGAAGATGCGGCATAAATAACACAGGTCTGAATCTCACTCCAACTCCCCGTGGCTGTCAGATGACAGGTGCTCAGGTCTGCAGCCGCTTCACTCTGGCTACATGTCAACGAAGCCAATTATCCTAGTGAAAGCAATCAGGTGAGCATCTAGGGACACTAGCTTACCAGGTGTTTCCCGTTGTGGGAGTAACTTTTTGCATTGATGGAAAGGTTCTAAATCCGTACTCTCAACATGGTAGCCACTAGTGACATGTGGCTGTCAAACCCTTGAAATTTGGCTACAGCAACTGAAGGATGAAATTTTAAATTTTATGTCATCTTAATTTATTTAAATTTAAACAGCCACACAAGGCTAGTGACTACATATTGGATGGTGCATAATGGCTTTGCATTAGCAGGGTGGTAGCATGAACCAAGCATAAATTTGAACCTTTTCAAAAATTATAAGATGCTCTAATACATAAGGGTATACGCCGAAAAATATATCATCAGAATTTTACTCATTAGAGATTAATTGTTATTAACATGTGGGGTGCATTTATTCTTCCAGACTTTTTTTTCTCCCCAGCCATATAAACATACACAATCATAGGTAGATTCTAAAATATATAAAGTAAAATCACATTATACGTGCTGCTCCACAGCTTGCATTTCTCTTAACATATTTTGACCATTTTTCTATGTTAGTACATAGAGATCTTTGCAGTTACTTGAGCCAATATGGTCCCTTCTTTGCTAAGCCAGTCTCATTTCTGTCATTTCCAGCCAAGGAGTTCTGATTGACAGAGGTGTGTTGAGGGACCAGTGTCACCTTTATCATTTTGGGTGTATCAAGGGCCCTATCTCAGAATCAAAGAAGAGAAGTAGGTACAAACTTCAAAGAGGAAAGCTTTGCATGGCAGACAGAGGAAGTTAACATTTTATTACATGCTCAAAAGGAAACAAGGAAAAGATTTTGAGCAGGGAAGTGGCACCATCAAACTTGTCATTGAAGAGACCTTGGCAGTAATCTGTACTCGATTGGAGCAGAGATCCTTGACAGAGAAATCAGAGTTGGTACAAAGGTCTGTTTACAGATCAGTTACCAGATACTCAGAATCCCACTAACACTGCTGTGCCATCGCATTTCCAGAGCAAGCTCACAAAATCCTATTCAGTTCTCTCACTCACGGTAGAGTAGAAGTAAAATATTGTGTAAGTTTAGTTTTCAACCACTATTGTGAAGATAAAGTAACTCATTCATTAAACTTTTATTGATAAACTACTATATGCCAGGCATTAGGGAACTAGTGCATAAGATGAAGTCTCTATCCACAAGGTGGAGGCTGTAAAAGGAGCAGATTTAGGGGCTGGGAAAAATAAGAAGCTTAATTTTGAATATACACATTTTGAGATGTCTATTAGACATCCAAGTGAAATGTCAAGAAGGCAGTCAGACACGAGTTGGAGATACATCAAAGTATGTGATCACCTAGTGAATGAGCATAGTGAAAAGAAGAGTCCGGGAGTTGAGACAGATGAGCAAAGGAGACTGAAGAAGGTAGTGACAAGAACAGCACCGGAGAGGAAGTAACAGTGAACCAAGAAACTAGAATCTCCAAAGAATGGGGGAGGGGTGGTCCAGAACTTTGTATTACCGCACCAAGGAGGCAGAGTGAGTGGTATTGACAGAGGGCACGAGTTTCCAAGCAGAGTGATTTTTAAGGAGAGTAGGACAATAGTCTAGAAAAGGCAGTGAGGAGCAAGGACAACCCCCACCCTGTCTCCAAGTCCAGTAGCACAAGGCATGTGGGAAATAAAACATGGCCATTTGTAAGGGCTCTAGGGAAGCAACATAATTAAGAAAGCCAAGTTCATAGTAAGAAAGGGAAGGAACTGTTCAGACAAGGTTAAGAAGACACGGGACTTGACTGATGACAGACTTGCGAGTTTTGGAGTTTGTAGGGCAGCAATTCAGGGTTGAGGAGGCTGGGAGATGAGCTCAATTAGAGACGCATGAAGCTGTGTGGGCATGACAAGAGACCACAAGGTGTGAGACGACCTAGAGTCCTTGTTTTCTAATTGTGGTTAACATAGACAAGGAGAAAGTTTTCTAAATGTGGTTAACATAGACAGAATTAGCCCCAATATTCTTTGAGGCAGATTAGTGGGGCTCTGTTGAGACGAAAGAGACAGAAAGAGTGCTCTTCTGTGTTGTGTTGTGAATTAGAAAAATAATAAGCCTTTGGGTGCTAATGTAGGAATGTGACCACTTAAAAAATGTTTTTATGGTGAAATGTTTCCTAAGTCGTGGCAGTTTAGCACTAGCATCTCTGGACAGCATGGATTCAATCCTTATCATAACAGGTATGTGTCGAATGCCTATTATTATACTAGGCATGGAAAAGGATGGAGAAAAAGGAAATGAAGTCCTTAAATGTGGCTGTGTCTGCTGTCTAGCAGGCGATCAGAAGAGACCGGAAGTTTCAAAATCTTTTCTTGCTCTTTGGGATTTCTGGAGGTACATCTTCTCCTTTGTCTCCAGAGCAGAAAGGGCCAGTGGTCTATTTCTCCAAGTATCCTATGTTGAATATTTGTGGCTCAGAAATGCCTGTACCATTTTATAACAAGCACCTAATAAACTATCAGAGAATGACACATCTTTATGCCACATATCCTAATAAACTATCAGAGAATAACAGAGGATGAACATCTTCACTGTTTAAAATGTGAAGGATCTAAACCCACCCCCCACACTCCACCAGGCTTCCTTTTCCCCTGTGTTTTTAAAGAAATGAGAAAATGTGAGGAAAAATAGTAGTTTGAAGTCGACAGAGCTAGAAATGACAAAAACATGCCAAATGTGCCATGCTCCCCCATCCATAATCATGACAGACAGCACCAATAATTCTTGGGTCTCTCTCCTGTTGAACACAGTTGGGTCTTCAAATCATTTTCCATATGGTACTCCAGACAGTCATTACCAATTGATTAAAATTAGGTGACCCCTGACGACATAAGGAGTGTCACCTTTTCAGATATATGAAGTGGGTCCTGAAATAAGGTAGAATACCACAAGGTTTTTAGTACATGCTCAAATGACTCCTTTGCTCTTTCAAAGTACTTTACATTCCTGAGACAAGAAAATTCTGGTTCCAAAGTATTCTCTCCAGAGGAGAGGCACACAAGAGGTAATCTAGCATGGGGTATTGCTAGACATTTGCTCATCAATGGTTTATTTTAATTTTGGAGGAAGCCAATAGCAAGCCTCCAATCCTGTCAGCTGATTGCGTCGCTGTATCATGGAGTTTGGCATAGAAACTGATGCAGTCATGATGATTCTACTAAATTAGAGCATTGAATAGAGCAAAGATTATTTTTCCCCCTCTAACCTTAGGTTAAGTTGTCCCCAAACATATTTCATCAGGAAGATGTTATTATACCCCCTTAACAATCCTAAGACCACTTCTCAGTCTGAGTCTTGGCCTGAGAGAGGCTTTCTTCACCTTGTCTTTGGAAGGAATGTCCAGCTATGTCAACTACATAAGCTCAGAGCTTGGAGTCATTTGAACAGTTTCATTTAGAGAAGCAGACACTGAACAGATACAGCATTTTTGTTCTTACGTTCTCTCTCTACGAACTAAGATAAGAACAGGCATTAAGCTGCTTAGAGATCTGAATTAGAGGAACAATTATTCTAATACACATGATAGGGGAAAGGCTCTCAGAGCCCATAATCTCCTGATTTTTATGAAAAACTGTCACTCTCTGGATATCCATGCTTGACTGAAGGTTCTGAAAATAATCTAAGCCTCCTTGTCTCACTTTTATCCTCCAGGATTGATTTTTGTTCCTTTTGAAAACGATTGTTCCGTTTTAAAACTTTCTGAACACGGCACAATGCATAATCTGTATCATGTAGCACTCTAAATACTCTGCCATTATACTAGGGTCCTTATGACTGAGCATGCCTTGTCAATGGAAATTTATTTAATGAAATGTGAAATTACTTTAGAAGACACATTTAGACATTTGATTTTAAGCCGAGCATGTTGAGCTGAAAAGGTTCAGGAAATTAGTTATATTCTTAAGTAGTCAATAATTGTTCATCACAGGGTAGCTTTTCATTCTTGACTGCTGCCTCTGCCTTTTGACCTCCCACAATAGCCACTAGAGGGTAGGGAATACAGTATGTGAAAGATCAATGGTGTCTTCACATTTTCATGACATCTTTGACGTCAGAAGTGTCATAACCAGAGTGTGCAGTCAGGGTGCTGGTCTGAGCCCCATCAACTGACACCTTATACCTGGCATCATCATCCTCTTACAGTCTCCAAACTAGAATCTGAAAACTGTGAGTATTGCTGTATGAACTAACCCGGGCTTAGCTCAACCACTTCCTAGGCATAAGCTCCTTTGTTTTCTTTCTTTTTTTTTTTTTGGTGAGGGAGATCAGCCCCGAGCCAACATCCATGCCAATCCTCCTCCCCTTGCTGAGGAAGACCGCCCCGAGCCAACATCCACTGCCAATCCTCCCCCCTTTTTTTTCCCCCCAAAGCCCCAGCAGACAGCCCTACGCCACAGTTGCACATCCTTCTAGCTGCTGCACGTGGGACGCAGCCTCAGCATGGCCAGAGAAGCGGCGCATCGGCGTGCGCCCTGGATCTGAACCTGGGCCGCCAGCACCTGGGCCGCCAGCAGCGGAGTGCGCGCACCCAACCGCCAAGCCACCGGGCAGGCCTGCTCCTTTGTTTTCTATGAAGGAGGATAGGAACTCTATTCCCTGGGAATCAGGAAAAATATTTTTAGCTGGATATATTTACATGGAGGTTATATTCACTCAGCATGTTCAAAGACTGAGAGGTGTGGGAGATAGACTAGCAATAATCATGCCACTTTAATTTCTAAAGATATTCTAATGAGCACCCTGGGTCTGGAAGACCCTTTCTTCTACCTGGGAGCCCATGAAAAATCAGTGCACCAGACTAAGAAGTCCCCAGGGACTGCAAACACAGCACAGCTACTATGTTCCCAGAGCCTGGTATGTGATAGGTGCTCCACGAGCGCTTGTTCAGTAAATGGATGAAAGCCAGAGTAGAACTGCAAGGTCCAGACGCCAGCCAGCTGGGTGTCGATACAGAGACTACTGCCCCTATAGCCATGTTCTCTCAAGGGCCTCAAAGCAACCATTAACACCAAGGAATGCTCTGTAAATTACCATGTAGTAAATCTAAACACCATTAGAAACCGAAAACACTTTTCCTCATATATATCTCTTTAGGTTTCCTGCCTTTCCTTATGATGGCTGTAAAAATCCTCTTCTCAGATGCTACAGGTGAAGAAGGGGTGGATGTAGGTACCCAGGCAGGTCACCTGGAAGCCCGAGAGGGGAGGAGCGAGAGGGGGCTGGAGTTGCCCTGGTGTTGCTGCTTCTTTTTTCTCTCTCTTGTTGGAGAATCTTCTCCGGAGGCCAGATTCTGAATCCAGTTATCTGAAGGGCTTGGCTCCAGATGATGTATTTCTGGGCTCTTCTTCCTGCTGGAAGCTGCCACCATGGCTTCAGAAAAGAGCCCTGAAGCATCTTGGAGAGTCCTTGTCACTGCAGCAAGGCTTCACTGGGCACCTCTCAGCATAGCTACTGTGGTAAATTAATGGCGTTAAAGGCCCAATTCCTCTCCCCTCCCGGCACCCATGCTCTCCACCTTATAGTTCCTCTCACTGAAGAGCAGTGACTTACTTTGGCCCATGGGACGTGTGCAGATGTGACCACAAACAGAGGCATCAAAAGCACGTGTGTGTTCCCGTTTGCTCTTGCACCTCTGCCTTGGTCAGGAGAACATGCCTGGGTTAGCCTGCTGGAGGGATGTATAAGATACACGGAGGAGAGCCAAGTCACCCCGGTGACAGCCAACTAACCCACAGACGTGTGAGCCCCAGACAATTGCTGGTCAACTCTCAGACCTATAAGTGAGCCCAGCCAAGACCAAGAGTACTGCCCAGGAAGGTCTAAACAGCCAACCCACAAACTCATAAGCTAAATAAAGGCTCACTGTCACACACTGCTGAGATTTGGAGTGTATCATTATTGCGGCCATAGACACCAGACACAACTACTTTCTTTTGCTGTTGAGGGGCAGTGTAGTTTAGTGATTGAGGGACCAGACTCTGGAAGCTGGAGCTCAGGTTCAAATCCCGCTGCTGTCACTCACTGACCTGGGGGGAGTCACTTAACTCTCTACCTCAGTTTCTTCATCTATAAAATGAAGACAACAGTATCTATCAACGGAGAGCTGATGTGAAGATTAAATGAACTAACTATATATGAAGAGCTTAGAACAGTCTCTAGCATATAAGTAAGCATTATAAATGTGCTATTACCATTTGCTGTTATGTTGATTTGCATTGGTGAAAAGAGGGCCGACATGTCCCACCGTCTGCCCCTGTGCTAATTAGGGAATGTCAGCCGGGCTTTTCTAAGGATTTCTTTTTTACTTCATATGATGTGCTGCTTTATCTGGGTGGGCAAAGGTTTTTCAAGTAGGCCTCAGTGTCCTCTCCCTTCTTCAGAGTGAATATGCACCAGATCTGTGGACAGTCATTGAGATTTTTGTCATTTGAATGTCATTTTTCCCTAGATTTCAGTGTTTATGCAAACTTTTTCTTACTTTTATATTATTTGAAAAATTTTGAAAGGGATATGGGAGGGGTGAGTAGGAGGCTTGTGGTCAAGTAGCTATTTGACCCAGAGGTAAGACAGTATGGTTTTAAATAATCTAATACAACATTGTTTATTTAGTCTTCCCTTATTTGAATGTTCCATTTATTTAGAATAACTTGGCAGATTAATATTCCTTGCCCCTTTCCTCATATTTTGAGTCTATGGCAACATCTGTACATTGAAAGCTAACTGGTGACATTCCTTGGTTTACATACTCTGTTATTTTTCTGGATCATGAGATTACAGACTCTTGGAACCGGAAGGCACTTTAAAGATCACACAGTCTCTCTTTTTACAGATGAGGGTACCGAGGCTCAGACAAGCTAAGTGATTTTTTTAAGGTTCTAGAACAAGTTAGCAAAAGACCCTGGATAAGAATATAATGCTCTCCCAAGTCCAGTGGGTTTTTATTTTTTTTTATTGTTTAGTATTTGATATGTTAAAATAATATATATATAGTGTATGATAGGTTAACACATAATAATAAAATAAATACCTGGACACATCACCCAATTTTAGAAGGACATCAATGATGCCATAGAGGCTCTTATATATGTAGCTCTGATCTCCACCTACTGTAATCTGGTGCATCCCCAATCAAATGCATCCCCCAAGGAGGTCAGCATTTTCCTGAATTTTATATTTTTCAATTCCTTGCACATTTGTATGTTTCCCATAAATAAATATTTAATAAAAATTTTATCATACCACAGTCGTGGTAGGATAAACATTATATCCTAATATTCTCACTCAACATTATATCCTAATATTCATCCACATTTTTGTTTGTAACTGAAGTTCATTCATTTTCACTAATTAAATTGAGTGTTGTTTTTTGCTATTAGGAAAATGTTATGAACAATCTTGATCATGTCTACTGTGGCATGCATAAAGTTTATAAAGTTTCTCTAGGGTAAAGGCTTAAGAGTGGAGTTTCTGGATCACAGTATAATATACATATTCAACTTCGTAAGATAATACCAAATTGTTTTTCAAAGTGGTTTCCATTTTCCATGCTCATCAGCATGGTTTGAGAATACTCACTCTTCACAATATCAGCAATAGCTGCTGTAGTTAGCCTTTCAGTCTAGTAAATACACTATTAGTAGGCAGGTATACTATAGTCTAACTTATACTTCCCTAATCACTTATAAAGTTGAGCACATTTTCATAGATTTATTTACCTATTTTGTTTACTCTTCTATGAAATGCCTATTTATTTTTTTTTTTGCATTTTTCTACTTTTTTTGTATTGTCTTTTCTTTTAACTGACTTGAAGTAGATTTTAATAAATTCTGGACACTAATCTTTTGTCAGATACATAAGTGGCAAATAGATTTTCCCAGGTATTGATTTATCTTTTTACGTTCTTTATGGCACCTTTTGATGACTATAACTTCTTGGTTTTAACATTTTCTTTGGTATGATTTTCACTAAGTCAAAGGTGTATTTTAATGTATGTCAACAGAGAAAGGAGATTATATCCAAATTATGGGGATTTTATATGTATAAATAATCTACTGGCCTAGTCAATCATATATCTAAAATATTCTAAAACAATTACTTCATCAGTTATAACCTCTTTAATGGTGATTAATTCAAGCCACACTGGTAGTTAAAAATATAATTTTGTGTACCTATTATATCACATAGTTTCCATTTTGTCCCATAATTCAGATTCAATATTTATCAAATTTGCAGCGTTTTAATATTATTATGAAATAAGGCATTGAATTATTTATAGGTAACCTATCAGATCCATATGATAAAATCATCTCAAAAATAATTAAATCAGAAATAAATTGCCTAAGTTCATGAAGCTCTCAGTGTAGTCAAGGGCTAGTGAGGTGGACGTAGTAGGAAAAATCTGCCACGTAGTTCAGGAGTTCAGCACAGCTAAGAAAGGAAAGGTTGAGTTTGGTTAGCCATGAACTCCAGAACTCATGAAAGCAGAATTCAAAAGACCTCCAGATTCAGCAGACACAGGTCTAAGGCATGAGAACCTAAAAGAGAAATCATTCTGAATGGTTAAAATTCTCAAAAATGAAGTTCTAACGAGCAAGAAGAGGAGGAACAACTGGAAGAAACTCTTTAGGCCGCATGGGGATCTCTACGATGAAGCCAAATCAGGCAACTGGATATATAAAAGTCGAAAGGAAAGAGAGCTAACCAAGACCAACGTAAGACAGCGGATCTCTTTTATAGTGTGCTCAGACGTCTAAAATCCAAAGTAAATGGTAGCTAACAAAACAGCTACAATTAAATTTGAGGCAACAAGATAGACTGATAATGTAATATTGATGGATGATACTGAGAAAGTAGAATTCTTCAATATTTATTTGAAGTCTATCTTCCCTGTCTAGAGAAAAGATATTTAGATTTTAAAAGTTAGAGTGGCATTGGTCCCAGATGTAGGGAGTGATCGAAGAAAGAAGAAAGTTGCTTTAAATAAGTTTAAATATGCTTTACAAGAGAAATCACATCCAGGACACTGAGAAACTTCCAAATGAGAGTTTTAAGAAATTACTGAGAATAAAAGAGAAGCAGGAAGGTTGGAAATGGGCAAACATATTTCCAAATTTCAAGAAGGGAAGTATACAGAATTAAAAGCATTACTAACAATGAAGATTGAATTTTATATTTATCCTGGGCATAATTATAGAATGAATGTTACAGGGCAACTTTCTTTGCTCTTAGAAGAGGAAGCATTGATCACTCTGAGCTGTGATGGGCTCCTAAGCATGAGTCAGGGCATCTTAGACTGATCTGACTTCATTCCTTAGTGGAGTTACTAGACTGGCATAGCAGGAAATGGGTTATTCATGGTCTATTTAGACTACATCCAGGAATCTGGCAAAAGGTGACCTTGAGAACTTGGTGGACAAGATAGAATTGTGGACTGAGGGATAGGTATATTGAATATTGGATGAACTCAAAACGAGTTTATTAATGAATCAGTAGTAATATTAATGGGGAAATGTAAGTGTGTGCATTTCTCTGTCTTATATCCATGAGTTAGAAGTCAGCCTTATCAAATATGTGAATGATGTGAACTTTAAAGGGATAGCATATATATTGAAAATCAGAATCTAGAAAGTTCTCAATAGTCTGGAATGAAGACTGAATTTAACTTAAAGAACTTTCATAGAGATAACAAACAGAAGCCCTAACACTTGGGTCTAAAATAATCTATGGCTCAAATACCGGGTGGTGGTGATGAGGGGAGCATAAAAGTAACAGAACAGCAAAACTTAAAGAACAAGACCTAAAGGAACAAGTCTGTTCACTCTCAGCTGTTAACTTGTCTGTCTTGGAAACACTGCGCTCCGTTATTTTTCCTCTTCCTGAGTCTTGAACTTCTCCATCTTCACTGCTTCTGAGCACATCTTAAACATTGAAAATAAACACAATAAAATAAAACACAACAAAAAATAAAACCCTCCCTTGATTTTATTACTGCTGTTAGCTACTGCCCAATCTGTTTACTTTCCTGCCCTGCAAAGCTACTCAGGAGTTAACTTCATGTGCTCGTCTCAAATTGGTCTCATTTAAGTCATCAATGACCTCATAATTGAAAAATTCATTAAACACTTGTCAGTCCTAAGCTTATTTGCTGCCTCTGCAGCATTTGACATGCCTGGTCACTTTTTTCTTCTTGAATTTTTTTCTTCCCTTGGTTTGCCTACTTTTGTGGTTATTTTCCTGGTCTCAGAATTCCATCTCGAGTACCTTTTGTCAACTCTCCTCATGTGCACACCTCCTTCTACCATTAGCTTTGTTCTTTCTTCTCACTGTTTATGCTGGGGGATTTCATGTACTCCCAGGGTTTCAACTGCCTCTTATATGTTGGAATCTTTATTTCTTACATAAACCCCTTTCTTGAGCTCTAGACTTTACTTTCCACTGAACTTCTCCAATGGCTTCAATTATCATCTATACTTTGATTACTCACAGATGTATAATTCTAGTCCAGTCCTCTCTCTTGAACTTCAGACTCTTATTTCTAAATCCATACTCAACATCTTCCCTGAGATGTTTCTTAGGCATCTCATACTCGAGAATTTCCAATTGGAATCGTAACGCCCCCTTCCTCCACTTCCTGAAACTCTCTTGCAGTATCTCCTTCTCTGAAAATTGCACCACCCTCCATACAATTATTCAAGTCAGAAAATGAAGAGTTGTCCCTGATTCTTCCTTCTTTCTTTTTTCCACTCCACATTCAGGAAGACTCCAAGTCTGTTGGATTCTTTCTCCTTAGTATCACACTGTCACTCAAGCACTTTTTCTAAAACAGAAGTCTATTGATTTCTTTTTTCTAGAGGATAAAAATCCCAACTCCTTAGCATGCCACCCAGGATCCTATGAGCTGAGTCCTCCCTACCTTTCCAATCTCATCTCATAGCTCTTCCCTGCAAGTATCCAAGGACTAATCACACATTTCCACTAAAAATAAGGATACCTACGTATGTCTTGATTTTTTTTAATACTTTTGTGTCTATTCATATGTTTTTCCTTTTGCTTCAATTATTCTTTCTTCCATTTTTTTGCCTGATGAATTTCTTTAAGGCATAATTTCTTGTTTTCTCTAGGCAGTGTTTGAAACTTTCTTTTCTCTATCCACATAGAGCCTCATTTTCCTATTACAGTGCACACCACAGAGCAGCAATTACTTGTTTTGCACAACAGTCTTCACTACCAATCTGTGAGCTCCTCAAGGAAGTGACCAGGTTCTATTTATCTTTAATAAGCTAAGCCATTAGCTCTTCACGGTCTACCTCATATTCTGAGTTGTGGTCTTGTTCTTTTCAGGGCAAGCCCCAGCCAATGACTGAGCAAGGCAGTGGTAGCCAAGGCCATGTTCTTCTTGGAGAGTCCCTAGTCAATAGCTAAACAAGATGTGGTATAAAGGCCTAGCCATTTCTGTCCAGCTGGGGACTCCTTAAATGAGCAACGTTTGCTCTAGAGCTCCCCATTGTGCTGGCAAAGACCTCTTCTGGTCTGCATCATGGGCTGATGTCTCCACCTCCCCATCTCTTTTCACAAGTGTTGCTCCCCAATGAACTTTTTGCGCTCCTATTCCTTCTCAGTGTCTGCTTCCTAGAGAATACAACATATACAACCATCTTGCTTTATCTTAAGAAATTATAATAGCAGAGAGCAACTTTTAGGACTTAGTGGCAGAACAAGCCTAGCCATAGTAACGCAATATTGGTTCTTGGCTTGAGGTCATTGCTTGCTTTACTATTGTTTAAGTAAATCATGGCAATAGCCTTGGTTATTGGCTACCCAGAGAGCAAAATTAAGACTGCAAATAAAAGGAGGGGAGGAGTAGGTTACACAGAGAGCACCAGGAATCTTGATTTTGCATCAGCCTGAAGAGAAGTGGTAGAACTCAATGGAATGATAAGCATCTCACAAAGATCCAATTGGCCTTGTGAGGCATACACTGATTAAAAGACCTCAGTCCAAGTTCTCTAATTCCTCAACCTTATCAGAAATCCTTATCTGACACTGCTTGCTTAAGAATATGGGCTGAGCAGGGAGGTCTAACAATTCCCAGGCATTTATGAAGGAGCCCTAAGATTGGATCTTCTTGGGAACATTCAAATCACACCATTACAGAAACTGAATTTGTCTCCCGCTTTGTTTACTGAGTTCAACGACAGCCATTTTTAAAGTGTATTGTGGTAACCATGAAGAGTGTTGCGTGTGTGTGTGTGTGTGTGTGTGTGTGTGTGAGAGAGAGAGAGAGAGAGACACGCATAGAGAGAAAGAGAAACAATTAGTACATCATTCGAAAATAGGAATTTTATATCCTACTGGCATTCTGTCCTCAGTCTTTGTCTCTTTGGTCTCACATTTATAGAAATATTTGCCTTTTCTCTGACAGTTGACATTATTCTTCCTGGAAAAGAGAAGAATGCCAGGAGAAGGACATGATATTTCTGTTCAAATATTTGAAGAATTAAGAGGAATTAGATTTGTTATAGCAAAAGTTGTTATAGCAACCAAAGGGTAAACATGGGCCCAATATTTGAAAGCTGAACAGAAAAAATTTTGCACCAACTTTTTGTCAGAACTGTTCAATGATGCAACGGGTTGCTCTGATAGGTGTGTCCTCTACTGCTAGGGGAAACCAAGCAATTACTTTATGGAGATGACATTAGATGGGATTCAAGTAAAATCTGGAGCATTAGGTTTCAAAGTCTCTTTATGCCAGAAATTCTATAAATACTGAAGAAACAGGAAGACAAATATGAAGGTATTTTGAGGGACATTTCCCATTAAATATAAATATAACAGGAATTACATTACCATAATCAAATGTTAGTTCTGGTTCTCATTTTGTCAGGTATAAATCTCTGCTGATACCTTTAAAATTGTTTTTCTGATAAAGCCAGCCAAGCATGAAATAACTTCTAGCTGCTTTAGTAAAGATTAATAGAGGAAATTACACTAATGAGAAGCTAATACAGCAGAGTAAGACGACCCTAGAAGCACATGTCCTTTCACACAAGGCTGGTGAATACTGTGCCTGTTGGAAGTGAGGAGTTATGTTCTCATTTTCTAAAGAAAGGTTTTGGGAAATTTATCAGTAGGGGGCATTGGTGTTCTATCAGCAGGAGAACTTGACTCAGAGAATAAGTGCTCTTGGTAATTCTGAGCACTTTAAAATGATCAACAAATCAAAGCAGACAGGAAACTATTTTTCTTAAAAAATCTGCACAGAAATGTCATCTGTTCAAAATGAAACCTAAGGAAGTAAAAGTACAGCATGTACATATTTGTTTCTTCCAAGATAAATGGAAGATGCTGGAGGCCTTAACAAATTTTTTTTGAGAGAAAAAATATCGCAGCAGCTGCAAATTCAGCATTTCCAAGTCCTAGGAATTGAGAAGACAGCTGAATTTGTATCATGGTGAACCAGCATCACTAATGCTTAGAGCTCCCATTTAGCTGCAATGAGAGTGAAATTAAACAGTTCTCTCTGTGTTAGAAACTTCACCTAATACAACAAACACTGGTCTGTTTTTCTCTCTCCCTTTCCACTGGTACAGGCAAAGCACACAATCATGAAAGGAACTGGGGAAAAAAAAGAAAACATGTAGATATGGAATGCACAGTATATGAGATAAAAAGCTGCATTTCTTCACTCTAAAACACATACAAGCCCTGCAATTTGTCATGGAGAGAAAGATTATTAAACACCAATAAAAATAAATGCAAGTTTTTCCAAATCTACCATGACACAAATGCTAGATGGTAGATATAATTAGTTATGAATTAGTACTCTTTATAGAAGATTTTTATATCCCAGCTTTCTTGCCCTCTATCCTCAAAAATACTTTTAGCTTTATATATCTTAGAAGTTAGAATTCTGGGACTTAAAATTTGAGATCTTAAGGAACAACACACAGGAAAGATACATCAAACATCAAACACATACACACACCTGTAGATTTCTCTGATTCGATTCCATTTGAAGCATGAGAAGGCTGCCTAATTCCCACCCATCCTTAATGCTCATCCAGACTTTTACCTTCATTCATCTAACACATATCCCTGAAGCCCCTTCTAGGTAAGTGGCAGACATGGGCTAGGTGCTCCTCTATAAAACTTGCCTTGCCCCCTGGGGCTGTACTCTGAACCCCTGGAACATGAGTTTCTAGTTAGGTTATATTTTTCTCAATTTAATAAACCCTTATAGTATTTCTCCCTGATGCTGCTGACAGTAAAAGGAAGGAAAATAGCACTACTCTATTACAATATGTAAATCAACAGTGAGAAAAGTTCACTTTAAACAACAGGGTACACTTGGCTGTTTCTCTAAAATATGGGTTTTATTTTTGTGGTGACATAAATAAACAACTTTCTCAGAGGCGAGTATTCTCTGAG
This sequence comes from Diceros bicornis minor, assembly GCF_020826845.1. Taxonomy (NCBI): domain Eukaryota; kingdom Metazoa; phylum Chordata; class Mammalia; order Perissodactyla; family Rhinocerotidae; genus Diceros; species Diceros bicornis. The sequence goes on along the minus strand of NC_080767.1, from coordinate 10,933,664 downwards.
TAATAAACTCAAGAAATTTTGACTTTTGTAGTCACATTTTCAAACCAATTGAACACATTTGGAAGAAAAAAGTCACCAGAATCATTTTGCAATTGCAAAGAATCTTGGTTAGACCAAAAAATCAAAAATATGACCAAATAAGACATTTTTAAAAACAATGTGGAATCTCCCACAAGGTCTTTTTCAAAAGTACCTGGGAAAATGAAACTCTTGCAATAGGAGAAAGTTTGCTAAGTCCCTGTTTTATATATATATATATATTATATATGTTTATATATATATATGGCTTAACCTGTTTGGGGGCAGAAAGAAACCAAAACTTTTAAAAAAGGCTCAATTTATAGCCAGGTGACTATAGGCTAAAGATGGCTTCCAAGCAGATGGCTGCCCTCTTTCAACAAATGTTCTTTATCGGGACGCCATTTTCTGTTCCCTTACTCCTCCCTCCTCCTCTCCTACTGGCCATGACAGTGCAAGGATAGGACACGGGGGTAGGGGTTGCGGAGAGAGATGTAGTGAAAGCTTTCCTGAAGAAAACGCTCTGGCCTTGGAGCTGGAGAGTTCCATTCCCCACTCTGCTGCTAACCAGCTGTGTGAACTTGGGCAAGTTACTCAACCTCACCTAGTCTCAGTAAAATGGGGAACATAATTCCTAACACAACAGAAGAAAAATATCAATGCATGAAGAGCTACAGCTTCCTGCCAAGGAAAATTGCGGCCATTGACAGCTAGGTCTGTTCCCTATCCTCCTTTTTATTAAATAGATTCAGAATTAGTTAAACACTAAAAGGCAGAGAGTACAGAAGAATTTACACTGAAAACTCAGAAAAGAGAGTGACTAATTAAAAAAAAAAAACTCCTTAAAAACATGCCTAAAAAAGAGTGGTGTTTTTGTTTTGTTTTGTTTTGTTTTTGAATTACCAGCCTTCGTGTTTGGTGGTGCTGACTTTTAAGGGAGCTGGTAAATAGCACCCAATTTCGCCCACCAAGTGTTTTGAATCAAATAAGAGAGAGCAAGAGAAGATGTGAGAGAGATGAAGATAGTCCCTCATTACTTCTAAAGGCTGGGTTACAGCATGTGGCTGAGATGGATCTCCTAATGTTACAGAATTAGGTGGACTTACCTACTCAGTCATAGACAACGCTAAAAAACCACGGTCCCTCCCCACATAGCAGGAACAGACTAGAACACGTTTCCCGTGGTATCTGGTTCCCAAGAGCAAGGAAGGAGGAAGAAGCTGAGCCACACATGCTCAGTTCCTCTTCCAAACTTGCCAGTGATGACACTTATTCCACCCCAGCCAGGGAGGGCAGAACTGAAGGGGTGGAGAGAGGCCAGGGTTTATACCCTCACTGATATCTCTCCACATGGAAGGAAATACCAGGAGTGGGAAATGTGCTTCGAAGAGCATAAATCATCTCAATTCATTCTTGTTCTGCAGAATGAATTGGATCTTACAATAATGAAATTTATTATAAGTAACAGAACTCTGCATCCACATCCTTAATGTTTAAACAGACTACATTTCATCACCCTGATGAATACATTCTGGTTTTATTCTGGAAGGGCTTGACATGAGACATGATATGTCTAGATTTTCCTTTCTTTTATTAAACCTTTTACTGCGTTTAATTTCCAGAGATCACTGGATGGTTTCCAGGGGAGGGAGGGGAGAAGTAGGTAGGCATCTGAAATGATCTCTGACAGTGTGACATAGTAAACTGATTTTTATAGCAGCAGCCAAAATTACAGTAATTAGAGAAAATATCCACATCTTTATAAACAGAGTGTTAACTGATTCAAAGGGACTAATGAGAACTTACAAGAGGAAGTGCACTTTTGCCTCTGAGTATTAAACATTAATTAAAGTCAGAAGGCAATAGTCAAATTACCTCTCCACTTCAGTCACTTGGCAAGGCACAGAACTTGGAGAGGCTCTAGAATCTGCGGACTGCGACCCTCCAAATGGGTTCTCTAAATTATGGTCAGTTTTGATTCTGAATTTTACTTCCTGTTAAAGATTTTGGTAAGATCTTGTTGCAGAAACCGGGAAATGAGCTCTCAAATGTAGATTGTAGATAACACTTTATCTTCATGTCAATATAAAATTATGCTTAAGAATTAATGTGTGATTGTGGCTTTGATCCAATAACAAACAACACAAACTTCTGGGAGCAGACCTACTCATTTTTTCATTCTAAGTTAAGAATTGGCTGATTTTGGACAGGGTAGGTCATGGAAATGGCCAGTTTGGTCATATGAATCTCCTTGGTGGCTGCAGCTCAAAACACTTTATTTTGATTCCTAGGTAAATAATATAGTGACTTGGGGAGAGGGATCTTTCCTCATGATTCTTTCAACTCACGTATTTTGTATTTCTTCCCTGCAAATTTCCATTAACTTCCTATTGTTCCTCACCTGCCAACTCACTATCCCCCAAATTTAGCTGCTACGCCATCCAGTCACCTTCTACCTCTACACTGAATTGACTATTTCACTCTTTTAAATTATGACTTCTTCGTTCCTGTGTAGCATTTATGGCGAACTTAATTGGTTCTGCTTTTAAATAATCTCATCTCCCCCAGTATATCATATCCCCATAGTCCCACTGGAATTTACTGTCAACATCAACTCTGTCCAGTTTCTTTTCTTCTGTGGTGTTTAAATTTATTAAATAGACTTTATTTGCCCTTTCTACTTCTTTATTTTCTATTCTCTCCACTCAATTACCTGACATGTTTTATATACTTATTCTTTCTTTGACAGTGTCTCCTTTTAACTTTTTTTTTACACTGCACTTTTAAGTATGATATATTCTCACCAAACCTCTGAGGCAAATATTACATCTACTTACAGATGAGGAAATTGAAGAAACTAAGATCCTAATAAAGGATTTGAACCTAACTCCTTGCTTTCTAAATCCCGCGTTTGTACCCCCACACCCCTACCGTGTGTGCCTGGCGTGGGTCGGCATTTGTACCAAGGCTCAGTCAGGTGGGTTTACGTTAGCCTGAAAGGGGGCCTCCTCAGTGAGATAATTTGCAACATGATCTTTTCCACCATCTAGATTGGTTTTGCCTGCACTCCCTAATGCGCTGGGAGCTCCTTGGTGGAGAATGCACGTGGGCGCATGTGCGCACGCACACTTCCTCCTAGCACAGAGCCAAGTGCCCCCAACATCCTAGATACTCTCCTTGAGTTTGCTGAATTGACCTAAGTTGAAAGCAAAAGCAGCAACAAAATTGACAAGCTAGAAACCTCACAGCTTCTAAATAACTTTAGGCCCTTCTGTTTTCATTATGTCAAATGAAGAATGCATAGGTTTGGGGTTTGTTTTTTTTTTAACCTTACAATGAAATTAGGCGTAGCCTGAGCTGCTGACCCACAATTTGCCCTGAAACCCTTTAGAGGGAAAATGCTACAGGAAAGCCACAGCTCAGACTGCAGCATATACAGATTTACTGATGGTCTCCTACATGCCTGTGTTTGTGCTGGTTCCTGGGGATACACTGAAGAATATGGCACAGACCCTACATTTAATGAGCTCGCAGTCTAGCAGAGGAGACAGTCCTATACACCAATAGTTGCAATGCAGAGGGTCAAGTGCAACTATAGATGCATTTACAAGATGGAGTAAAGCCCAGGGCGGGGTGTGTCTGGTCCGGACAGACTTTACAGAGCAGACAAAGCCTGTACCATACCATAAACCTTTCTGGAGCAAATCATTAGTTTTGAAGTTGGGTCTTTTTAGACACTTAAAAAATGTTGCTAGGATTCCAGTTGTTGAGGCAAATGTAATACCCATGCTTTGATAAAATTTTTAATACAAATGTAGCAGGTAAAAATCTTGCCTATAAACTAGGGTGTTAAAAAATCCCATTTCTTTATTTTTTTAAGTCAATTTATATCTGAGTTTGAGCCACCATCACACTGGGCTACAGGAAATTTATTCTGTCGTAATTATTGGAACTCCCCCACAGGATCTTAACAGTGCATCTAACAGGCCCTCGGGGTGTTGGTCTACACTGGGTAGCCCTGAAGCCCTCAGTATCCAGCTCACGCAGTTCCCTCAAGTTCCCGTGGCTTGGCTGCTTCTGTGCCACAGTTATAGCACAGGCATCTTTGCTGGGGCTCAGAGCCCCAGGGCCCAAGGTCCAGCCTCCTTGGGGGCCCCATGTGGTCATCACCTTGAGGTCTTGCCACCTCACAGAAGTTCTGCCACCCAGCAGGACATATGTCCCATTAATTGAAAGACCCACCCATTTCGTTCCTCTTTTCTAGTCTTGGGGAATATTCTCCTTCTTTCTCTCTCCTGGCCCTAAGAGCACCCCACTTCTTCCCCTGTCCCTCCAGGTCTCCTAGCATAACCACTTTAAGGAGTATAAACTTTGATAAAAGACAAGAAAAGCTAGGAAGCTTAAGCAGCTTCAGCTGTTCTCCCTGGCATACATCCCTGTGATTAAAAAAGCACACTGAGCCCCCGGCTACTTGCTTGGTGTTGAAACGGAATGGGGTCGGTGGGGGAGGAAATAAACACACACGCATGTACGCAAAAATTAATATCTCAAAATATTGTCCTGCCACATAAGCAACATGTTGCCCGGGAAACGCACCTTTAGACAAAGCTGCCATGACATCCGTCCAGAGTGCAAGCAGTTGAACCATCAGGTCAGAGAGGAAATACAAGAGCTGAGATGGCAACAGATGAAAAGAAGCCATGGCTTCTTTGGTCCTATCGAAAGAATGGTGAACTGAGAGTCAGGAGACATGGGGTTGGGTCTTAGTGTTCTCATTAAATTTACTGTGTGACTCTGGACAAGTGACTCTAATCTCTTTGTGCCTCAGTTTCCCCAGCTGCAAAATAAGTGGTATTGACGGGTTGATCCTAAAGGCCCTCTAAGCCCCAATATTTATATTTGGTTTGATGTAACAGGAGTGGATCTATCATTTTTACAAAAGCATCTTCATAACCACCAAATCATTGTCTCTAATATTTGACATTTTTAAGTTATATTGTTTGGCTAGACAGGTACTGGGCACAATGGGGGAGTAACGCTAAGTAGGGGTGTATGAACCCTCCAAAGGCGAATGCGGCACAGAAGTAAGCATGGGGCGTGACAGGTTGTGTCAGAAGCATCTCACTCCGGCTGACCGCTCTGAGCCTTTCTATTATGGCTCATTTCCAGCTGTCTTTACTACATGCTCCTACTTCATGTTAGCTGCACAGGCAAATTTTGCAGTTGGGATGAGAAGTTCTGGAAATCTGGGAGTTTATGGGTGACTCCTTGTGTGGTAGTGGTCTGGCTCTTGCCTTGGGTGAGCTCTGTGGGACCCGAATGAGCCCGTCAGCCTTGCACAGCCAGGTGAGGCATGGCCCTCGTTAAATCGGTCTGTAGTGCCTTCTATTTTCAGGAAGCTGCGGTGTGAGCAGTGACAATATTTCATTCCACAAATGGCCCATAAGAAACATTAAAGATGTCATGAGCTCAAAAAGAATTGGCTTAATGATTCTTTTCACTTAAGGAGGAACTGCTGGTAAAATTCATTCCTCAAATGACTCCAAATGACAGATTCCTGAACAGGCACAAATTCAGGCCCAACATGCTAACACAGTCCTTACACTTACCAATCTCCTCCACAGCGTCTATAAACACCAACCCTAGGCCAGCTACAGGCACTTGGAAAGAGCTTACAGTGCGTTTTCTCTACCAAGTGAGACCACCACCAGAATGCCCTCTTTATAAGGAAGAAATAAAACACATTCCCTCAAAGACTCAACGACAGAGGCCCAAACATCAGTAACTTTGGGTTCAGTTAAGAAGAGAAAAAAAAAAAATCAGTCATCAAAATGGAAGCTTTTAATTATGTTCCCTACTATGAACTGAAATGAATGTTCCATATTCAATAGTGAATTGTATCTTTTTGGATATGGCCATGGAATCTTTACTATTTTCCTGGCAGAACATTTTTAACGATTGTTATTGTGTAATCATCAACAACAGCAAAGACACTCACCACCTGATTTGTAGAGAAAATTCTCTTTGCAGAATCTTTCCATTTTATTCAGCTTGTTACATTGTCAACTGTCAGAGGCTAATGCACAATGGAATCTTTTTATTAGTCCTCATAAAAGCCCTCTAGGGAGATGAGAGAATTTGTTATTCCATCTTTATAAGATGGGAGAGATTTAGACCCAGCTATCAAGCCATAGGTTCTAACATATTAACAGGACCAGGAGAGGAATTCAGACAGGGGTTTCATCTTGTTACATAACTTGTTAAAATTTTTTAAAAATACAATCTAAAAACTGACTACTTGGTTTCTACAATGATGAAGTACTGGTTTGGCTATATACATTTAGATATTATATGTTTCACATATATATATTCATATATAATTTTCTTTAAATTGATGGAACTAATTGGGTCTTTCATTTTACATTAGAATTGTCATTTCATCATTTCCCAGAGGAGCTCAAATTTACCTCACAATATAGCATAATTTACCTAGTCCATGTCTTAAATACATTTCCTAATACTCTTAGGTGGCAGGTCAGGTGGAAAATAGTCTGTAGCCTCCTTACGCTGCCACTAGTCAGGATGGACAATCCAAAGGCTGAAGGCCCTGGCGCTTAGAACTTATCATCACAGGGCCTTGTTGGCTGTGGGTGAATTAGCGAAAGGATTTAATTCTCATTGGGGGGTGGGGGGGGTCTCAGAATATGATGAACGGTCTCACAAAAGTTCTGGAAATTCTATTTTCTGGATGTCATGACCAACACTATTATATACCAAGTAACATGTTTCCACGCAAAATCAGGAGAGACTGGCCCCCCATAGCTAGTGTCCTCCATAGCTGTTGGCTTCCATATTGTTTTAGGACTCATCATTCTGAGAATATCTCAGATGTTTCAGAGGCAGAAATATGGTGTTTCCTTCCAGGACGATGGCTTTTAAACCTTTGATAGTAGTGAAGTGTTGTTTGCAGACACAGGCTAACATAGGGCTCCAGTATTAGAAGCACTGCAGTGGAGGTGCCTGGGAGAAGGGGAAGAGGGAGGAAACACACAGGCTTCCGCCTCCCCCTGCCCCTTGCCATCTTGAGACTCTCTCTGAAGCCTGGTTCTCTGCAGCACCTAATTTGAGGGCTCTTGCTCTAGGCTACCTGCAGAACGAGCCAAATCACATACAATTGCCCATGTTCTCTGAGACATATAATAGAGACACTGCTATTTATGTTTGTGCCATCTGACTGTGTATTATAGATCACAGGCAAAGGACTGAGTTTCACTCACAATCCTTCAAAGCTTTACATGGGTTTAGGGTGGCAGGTATGAGGTATATGGAGACAGAGTTGGGTAAGGGGTCATTTGTTGCATTTTGGTATAGCTAAAAGCCATATCCTTGCCAGAGCTGAACAAAATTCACATAATACCCTATCAGATGAAGAGCACAAACAAATTTTACAGCTACATTGGCTTTTCAAGGTAACCCAGAAATGAGCAAAACTCTTCTTGTTTGTTCTATTCCAGACTGAGGAGTTTGAATGTTAGCAGAACTCATGCTCAGGTGTATTGGTGTACCATCTTTCTCTAACAGGAATTCCCTGAGGGATCCCCAACCTGGAGGCACAGCTGAAGTACTTCATAATGGGACTGTCCTATATACTGCGGGCCTGCCCTCTTTCTCAAGTGCTGCTTCGATTCTCACATCATTGCAGGGCTGCTCCAGCTGCCGCTAATTTCTCTGGGGACTCGGTGTTGCTGCCTAAAGAAGTTGTGCACTGCACTTCCGCTGAAGAAATTGCTTCCCCATTGCTGTAGATGCTCTTGATATTACATGTTGATGCTGATTTTCTAGGCACTGTCTAGATGGCTAAGGATGGCTAAGGATCCTCTCATTATACAAGGCTTTTATTTTTCCTATTTTCTTTCCATCTTCCATTTATTTGCTCCTGGGGAAAAGGGAAAATGCTTTATATTCATTCTTACACAAATAATGTTGAGCATATTTCTTGATAAATAATAGATTCTCAGTAGATATATATTCATTGATGGATCTTCTTCTGGAGGGTTCACTTTTGGTGATAAAAAGCACAGGCTTCAGAATGAAAAACACATCAGTTTGAATGCATGTTCTGCTTCTTATAGGTGGTATGACTTTAGGCAAGCCACTTCACCTCTCTGAGCTTCCATTTCCTCCTCTTTAAAGTGGAATAACAATACCTACCTCCCAGGGTGGCTGTAGGAAGATATGGTACAGTGTATGTGACTTGCTTGGTATACAGTAGGTGATCAAAAACAGCAAGTCCCTTTCCTTTGCACTTGAAGAATGAAGCGCTATCGTACTTGTAGTGAGGACAGTCTGGCTCTGGAGTCCCCACGATTGAGAGAGCTTCTGACTGAATGACAGGGGCTGTTAAATAATGAAAACTACCAACTGTAGGAGGCAGGTTAACAGAATTGGCATAGAAGCATATTATTTGGCCCTCCCTAGCATCCATTCCGCCATCTTCTTGGATCATATTCCCAACTTACCTTCAGGTACCACTTCTCTTCAATTTTGCTCTATGATTTGAAGGCAACTGACTCTATCCGTACTCCAGAGTTGAGCCTTGATTAGCCAAAGCAAATCACATATCCAAGCCTCTGGCTGCAATGATTGGTTCAGGGATGGGCATATGACTCAAGGAGAGCCAAATGACATATTTTCTGGGGCTTAAGAGAAAAAGGAGTTGACTCTCTCTCTTTTGTGGGGCTACCACAAAAGAATCTCTCTTCTTTTTGGATGGTATAATGTGAAGCTATGAGGCCGGAACTACTATAAAGGGAGAGCCTAGATCTTCTGGCCCATAGTGTGAAACCTGAGGATGAAGTTGGCATTAAGAAAGGCAATTGAAAGATGGAGAGGAAAAAGTCCTTGGCGAAAGTTTTTGAACCCCTGCATGAAGCCTTACCTGAAGCCAGAGCTATATCTGGACATTTCAGTTATGTGAACCGATCAGTTTGAAATCTGTTTTATAAAGCTTCAACTGAGAGACCCAATATGCTTGGGGAAAGGAAAACCTTGTGAATCTAATTACCCTCAAAGATAAGTTACTTACCATTTAACTAGAAGACAAAATTGTAAGAAAATTATTTGTTCTAAAAGATATTTCACACCTTAATAATGTACTGACAGGGGCTGGCCCGGTGGTGTAGTGGTTAAGTTCACACGCTCTGCTTCAGCGGCCTGGGGTTCACAGGTTCGGATCCCAGGTGTGGACCTACGCACCACTTATCAGGCCATGCTGTGGCAGGCTTCCCACATATAAAGTGGAGGAAGATGGGCATGGATGTTGGCCCAGGGCCAATCTTTCTCAGAAAAAAGAGGAGGACTGGCAACAGATGTCAGCTCAGGGGTAATCTTCCTCACCAAAAAATAGTAATAATAATAATGTAATGTCAGCTGAACTGATATAGCTCTTTGATGTTTTTCTTTGCTACTTTACTGCTCCATGTGCAATATGTATACTCTTATGAACTGAAGATTTGTGTCCCTCCTAAATTCATATGTTGAAATCCTATCCCTCAATGTGATAGTATTAGGAGGTGGAGCCTTTGGGAGGTGATTAGGTTCATGAGGATGGAGTCCTCATGAATGGGATTAGTGCCCCTATAAAAGAGACTCCCACAGAACTCTCTTGCTCCTTCCATCATGTGAGAACACAGGGAGAAGACAGGCCATCTATGAAGGAGGAAGTGGGCCCCCACAAGACACCAAATCTGCCAGCGCCTTGATCTTGGACTTCCCAGCCACCAGAACTGTGAAAAATGAATGTTTATTGTTTAACCCACCCAGTCTGTGGTATTTTTGTCATAGCAGCCCGAACTGACAAAGACATTTATAGTTAAAAAAACTCTGGTTTGCACTGTCAAGTAGTAGAAAAAAAGATGAGAGTTGTAGTTAGAGAAATCTATGTTCAAATCCAGCTATTACCACTTATTAACTGTGTAACATTTGGCAAATAGAACCTTAATTTCCTCACCTGAAAAATGGGTTTAATAGTAACTCCCTTTTAAATTACAGGTGGTGAATAATGATATTTAAATCACTGTGCTCATTTAATGGCATTTTTTTTTTTACATAAAAGCGATCAGGAAGTCATACAGAAGTACCATATAGAAAAGAAGTTCTTAAATAGGAGCTATTTGTCTCCCAGTGGACATTTGGCAACATCTGGGAACATTTTTGTTGTCACAACTGGAGGGGAGCTGCAGCTGGCATTTGGGGGTAGAGGCCAGAGATGCTGCTAAACATCCTACAATTCACAGCACAGCCCCCAAAACAAAGAATCATCCAGTCCGGAATGTCAGGACTGCCAAGGTTAGGAAACTCGGATCTACAAGACATGTCTACTGAAGTTGGTGGAGTGCTCAAACTGGGCCTGGAGTTGCATTATTTCTGCCAAAACACTATGTGGAAATGGAGGAGGAAAAATGGTCCACGAGCAAGCACATGAGATGGTAGCACCAAGAGGGAAGGTGGAGGGACTCCCTGCCCCTGTGCCAAGGCAGGGAGATGAGAGCCCAGCTGAGGAAATGCAGAGAGCACAGAGCACTGGAGAGTGCAAACCTGAGAGCCCAGCTAGGGCTCCTGACAGTGCTACAGTCAGAGGATGACTGTCCCTCCCGCTGGGTCTGGGGAGTGACACAGCTCTGAACTGGAGTGCTCCAAGCATCTGTAAGAATTGTGAGGTGAAGCACAGTCGAAATGTGGAGAACTTGAAGTCAGGAGAAAATAGGACATCTTAATTTCATTGACCAGGTTATATATTGTTTTATACTCCTTAAACATGGTATGGTATGATATGATATATGATATGATATTACGTGTGTGCACACGCTGAGGGTGTTTGCAAATTCTGGCATGGTGGGGAAACAGAACACTGCCTAGTTCAGTCTAATAGATACTCCCAGTTGTAACACAGAGACAAAACGTGGAATAGTCCTATAAATCCTAATCTGGCCCTTTGTGGCGATGATAATCATCATAAGGTTGCAGAATATGTCCAGATTTCTGCATAAAATGCTTCTTTTCTCATGAAGCTTCCGGCACCAAATGGCTGGAGTGAATTCAGTATCGTGTACCCAGCCCCCCAGACCTGGGCAGAGCTGCTGAGAGTAACCCAAATGGGAACCCCACCCCAGACCATGCAGTTACGTGGTGTCTGGAAGCCCCATTCACCCACAGTGAGAGGTGAGGTCAAAGACAAGGACCCAGCACAAATGGCAAAGCTCCCTGGCAGGAATGTGATGATGTGGCTGCACTACCCCTTTCACTGTGGGGGAGAAGCTGGGTGGAGGGGAGTGCTCACAACATGACTGGTTTAATAATTACTCTTTTCTCTGCTCCTCTGCTGACTTAATCAACTTCCTAAAGGACACATAGATGTTTGCATGTGTGTGTATCTGGTGGCAGCTGTAATTATCGTCACCCATTACCCTTCCCTATGCTCCTTCTAATTGTCTTTGTGACTTTGCTTAGCAATTTATGTTAAGACATCTCAGCAATTCTTTTCTCTTTTCTCTTGGTGAAATCTTTAAAATAGTCTTTTTATTATCGTTGCTTTAATAGTTTTAGTTTGCTACCTGCTGAGATGGCTGTAGTTTTAATCATTACATTTTAAAAGACAGCTGTTACAAATTTCTTTAACTGCACAAATAACATCATAACAACTGAACTAAAAATGAAATAAACTATTAATTTCCCATGCTTTGCTAATAATAATAATAGCTAACATTTGAAAGCTTACCATGTGTAAAGCACTGTGCTACACCATATATATTTTTTCATTTAAGTTTCACAACATTCTTATGAAATAGGAAGGATAATGTTATTTACATCGATTTCGCAGAAGAGGAAATTGAGTCTTAGAGAGGTCAAGTGACTTGCCCATGGTCATGCCAAACGGTGCCCTGCCAAACTGGACAGGGCCAGGACTCCAGCTCAGGACTAGACTGATGCCCGAGTTGGAACTCAAAGATTGTGTTCTGGTTGCTTCTTCTTTGGTTCTTTCCAGTATTCATCATTATGCATGCATAATTTTTACATTTCTGCAAACATAGCATTGACAGACTTTGTCTGCTCTTTTCACTCAGCAGAATACTAAAAATACTTTCCAAGTTGCTATAATATATTCATAAGGTGGGTTATTTTTATTGATAGTATATTCTTTCATAAAATCAATAGATCACACTTGACTTGAGCATGCTTCCACTGTAGCATATTTATAGTTTTCAGTTTTTCATCTTTTAACTATAAATCTCTAGAGAACATCTTCATACATGTAGTATTTTCTAATTTTGACCTATTTCTTGGGATAAATTCCTAGGAGTAAAGACACTGAGTCAAGGGTAGGTGCCTTTCTATAATTCTTCAAACATTTTCTTCAAAAACTTTTCCAAATTATGCTCCTTTGAGTGCTTCTTAAGGCCTCTCAGCTTACCAGGATATTATCAGAACGGAAATTCATCATTATTTTAAGTTTGCATTAATTCAATAGTTATCTTCTGTTAATAGGCATTTCTTTGAAAACTATTGAAGTAGGACATTCATTTAAATATGGTTCTTTTTATCAATTTCTATAAACTCTCTGTATAGTATAGACAAGGGCAAACTATGGCTCATGGGCCAAATCTGGCCCACTGCCTGATTTTATAAAGAAAGTTTCATTGGAACATAGCCACATTCATTCATTTATGTATAGTCTATGGCTGCTTTTATGCTACAACTGCGGAGTTGGGTAGTTTCAATAGAGATCACGTGGTTCGCAAATAGAACCGGCTACATGATTTGCAGGGTCCAGTAAAAAAATGAAAATGTGGAGCCCTTTGTTAAAAGATTATTAAGAATTTCAAGATGGCAACAACAGAGCCTTAAACCAAGTGAAGGTCACAAGCCCAGAGCTGACCCTGTCCACAGAGCTTAAAACATTATCCAGCCCTTTACTGAAAAAGTGTTGATTCCTGCCTAAATCTGTTATAATAGGTTCAAATACTTTTCCTTGTCTGTAATGTTCCTCTTTTTTAAAAAAATTATGTCATTTATATCAAAACACTGATGTTTGTTCTTATATGTGATAGATTCTTTAGTTTCCTTCAACAATCACTGCCCCAAAGATCAGATAGTTAAAACTATTTTCTACAAGTTCCTTTTAATGATATGATTTCTTAAATTTAATTTTATTCATAATGGTAATTTTAATGTGTAGTATGAAATCTGGTTATAAGCTAATTTATTTAAAAATTGAGTCATCAATCCAATTGTAAACATTTTCCTTGTTCATTGCCTAGTGATGCCTACCTTATCATAAATGACTTTCTTATAAGTAATTGGCAAATTTTTCAGCTTTTTAATCTGTTTCATTAATTTCTGATTCTATTTTTTGTTTTTTAGCTCAGTGATTCTCAACCAGGGGTGATTTTGCCCCCCATGGGACACTTGTCAGTGTCCAGAGACTTCTTTTTTTTTTTTTTTTGCTGACAAAGATTCACCCTGAGCTAATATCTGCTGCCAATCTTCCTCTTTTTGTATGTGAGCTGCCCCCATAGCATGACTTCTGTCAGACAAGTGGTGTAGGTCCACGCCTGGGAACCGAACCCAGGCCGCTGAAGTGGAGCCCACTGAACTTAACCACTAGGCCACCAGGGCTGGTCTTCGAGGCATTTTTGGTTATCATAACTGAAGGAGGAGTTGTTACTGGCATCTAGTGAGTGGAGGCCAGGGATGCCGTTAACCATATTATAATCACAGGAGAGCCACCACAACAAAGAATTATCTGGTCCAAAATGTCAATAGTGCCAGGGTTGAGAAACCATCCTTTAACTTTGTATTTTCTTTACTGATGCTTTATAATATGTTTAAGTACATTAAGTGTCATTTAAGGCCAGCCACCTCCCCCATTTCTGCTTCTTTTCAAAACATCAATTGGTCTTCCCGAATGTTGATTTTTACAAACGAATTTTAGAATAGCTTCTGTCAAGAAAAAAGAAAATTCTTTTCAGATTTTGACCAGAAATGAACTAGTGTTACAAATTAACTTATATTCCCAATCAACCGTCTATTACAGCTCTAGTTTGTAAGTAGTAAGTCTATAACCAAGTAAAATTTCCAAATTTTCTAGTTTTGTTACTTTGTCATAAATATCTCTCAGGTTTATTCCTGAGTATTTTACAAGTTTTTTGTAAAATTTTTCACATTTGCTCTAAAATGGGATCTCTTTATTATTAAATAGCTATTTCTGGATACTACTTTTTATTTCAAACAACTTTACTAAAACTCATAATTTGAGTAGAATCTGGCTGGTTTCTTTAGCTTTTTAAGCCATAAAATAATATAAATTTGTAGATTCTTTCCAATGTTTATCTTTTTTTGTTTAGTTGTTACAGCATAAGCTTGGACTTCCAAACTAACTTTAATAAATAATATTGATAGAATTAAAAATGTAAAATATTTCTCAATTAAGTAAAATGTTCTTGACACTGAATATGGATCATTTACCATTTTAAGTTAAAAATAACAAGCAACTTGAAATAACCCTCCCTATGAAAAATATAAGCTACAGATCTTTGTTTTAAAGTAGTTATTACTGGTCTTTTGATATTATTACACAGTAAATACGGGTGTGTATATGTTTGAGTATGTGTACATATAGACACACACATACATATGCACATATACCTACATATGACAGATCTCTAAAAAAATTAACGTGACATGGCAAAGTGCTGGATGTGCTAGCTAGGTTAGGATATGTTGGCAGTGCAATGATGTGTTTAAGCTCCTTGGAGTACAGGAGTTATTTAGAAGCCATCAAGGGTAAAAGGTACCGCTGTAGCAGGTCAGATTGTCATTTCCCCCAGCATCCCTGCAGAATAACATGATTGATTCTTGAATGGACTCAAACAAAAATATTTCTGACCTAATCTTTAGTCCTTCAGTGACAGCAATCCAGAAACCCCTCTTTACCAATTTCTGTTTTGTCACCTCATCCATCTCGTTACAGATTTTTCTGGAGGCCTCAGAGGGCAGTCAAGAGTGACTGAGCTGCACATTCTCCTCAAGGATCAAAACTGTAGACAAACACTTCTCTCCAAACTGATGTACATTTCTGGCTCTCTCTATGAATATATGGAGTTACAGAAGTTTGGAGTAAGAGATACAATACTGATGAAATAAATTATTTAATCAAATGATCATACACACTTTTTTCTGTCCGCATTTAACCTTCTGTGAATACTATGAAAACAATGGTACATTTGCATTTGAGGTGCTTATGACTAAACTTTTTCACAGTGTTTCCCTTCTTAGGTACAAAGCATTAGATTTAGAATCTGATTGGCAATGAGGAGCAATGGAAGGATTGTGAAAATGAATTGCAACCCAAATGATACAAGGTAGAAATTGATAAAGAACATTCTACATACAAAATGTTAAGAAATATTTCCCCAGGGCTCAGGAGGTCATAGGTTTTCCCATGATTGCTCCAGATAATGGACAGCAAAGCATACCATAATCATGTCGAAACCATGACTTGTAATTTATAAACTTGACATTGATAAGTGACAGGAAGGTAATATCTGTTTACAAAGTTTACGTTTCTGCTCATTTACTATTTTAATATTAACCTTAGAATTTCTACAGTGTATATTATAATGTTAAACACACGCCTTATTTTAAATTTAATATAGTGCTTATTAAAAGTATTTGCATGGATCATATCTTTTTCTGAGTGCTTACTCAAAATATTTTATGCATTTTTGGATATTCAAAGAAGCACTCGATTTATTAACATTATAAGGCTTAAAGGTTTAAAGAGGTGTAAAAATGGCTACGCTATTAAAAAATTTCTGACAAACTGTAGAAGAAATGGTAATTTGACATTAAGGAGTAATCAACTAGATTATGAGAATAATAAAACCCAAAGTGACTAAGACAGACAGAGACTTCAGAAGGTTGAGAATAATATTGGATAAAAGAAGAGTGAAACACCTTAGGACAAATAGAATAGCTCCCCCCCAGGTATAAATACCCAACAAGCTGTTATCAGTGAGGAAGGGAATTACCTGGGAAACGTGTGTTACAACTTACAACACCATAATACACTTGTACTCAGTCCTCATGTTACACATCTCTCATTCCTTCTGCTACAGATATGTCTATCGTAGTCAAAAGAAGACTTTCCTACCTATTTGTACTTGACAATGATCCTTGAAGACTCAGAGGAGTATACTTCTGACAATATTTGCTATACTATCTGAAACCTGTAATTATATACTGATAATCATATATCACTCTCCTAGAGTTTGGTCATTGGACACATTAACTATTGTAACTAAGAAGAATGAAATTGGTAATCATATTTATCCTAAAATAAAATACACCAACATTTTAATAACTATTATTATGCTCTCCTAGAATTACATATGTTACTCTGGGTAAAGTTGGCATTCTGAATTACTACCATCTAGATTCTAGGGAATAGAGGAGGTATCTCAAAGCCTGTAGAATGTAAAAGTTAAGAGCATAGGATGTGGAGTTAGGCAACTTGCATTTGAACCCTACCTGTGTAAACTTGGGCAAGTTAATTCACCTCTCTGTGTTTCCATTTCCTCATGTGTAAAATGGGGGTAATAATATCTACCTCATAGGATTGTCACAAGGATTAAAACAAGTTAATTTATGTAAAGCACTTAGCACAGTTCCTGACATGCAGTAACTATTATATATTTACTATCATAACATCTACCTCGTCTGTCTGTCTGTCCATCAGTCCGTCCATCCTCCATCTACCCTATTGGTTCTGTTTCTCTACAGAACCCTGACTAATACACATTTTTAGTTTGGATTCTAAGGTGATTCTTTCTGTCCAAAGAACTAAAATCTTTTCAGCATATAAACCCATTAAGAACAAATCTAGCAGAAGAATTGAAGTCAGAGAGGGACAGAGCTGCTGCATCAGCAAGCCACGCCCAGGGTTAAGGAGGTGGGCATAACAAGTACAGTTCAGATTTGTTGTCCAGAATAGACATAACCAAAGAATCAACCCACTTATAGAATATTCTCTAGCCAAAGACTATGGAACACACCTGTAGGTGAACGAGTTGGGTTTGTTACCCATTTCAGTGAGGGAGAATACACACCATGAGTAACTGTGGGGTGTCTCAGGAAGAGGGTATTAGCAAGGACTTATAGGATTGGGGCTTTGACTGACTTGAGGAGGGTCCAAGGAAGCAGCCTTCTCTCTAGATTGGGTACTTTCAGAAAGCAGGGATAATTTTATGATTATCTCAGTAAATCTTATCTAAAGGCTGGCAGACTAGAGAGACTAAAGCTGTAATTGGTAAAGAAACAGCAGTCACTCCTATAAGCTGAGAGAGGGGGATGTTTGGTATTTTGTGGCTTGGACGATGTTCATGTTTTGTCTGTGTTCAGATGTGAATTCAGAGTGGTCTTGTTTTTGTCTTAATCCATCACGGTCACAGAATGGCCTTGTCTCATGTTGATGTCCTGTGAGATTGTCTATGTTCAACAAGAGAACACCAAGGCCTAGCTGACAGCCTTGGGCCATCTCCAGGGTACCAGGGCTGCTTTTCTCTTTCTCACCATCTTAATGAAGCTCATTTCCAACTGAGCGGGTGACCCCTTGTGAAATCTCTAGTCCTATCTTTTCAATTATACTTTCAGCAGCAACATCTGAATTCCAAAATTAACCAGGGGCTCATAAAACCATAATTATAATTACAACATGAATATAAAATTAAATTTAATTAAGATTAAAAATGGAAGGATACTCAACTTCCATTGTGAAGATAAAGGAAGAAAATTGCATTCTTCTTCCAAATTCTAGGTTTTAAAGGCCTCTATATTTTTACAAACAAAATTGACCAACAGAAATATGTAAATTTCATTATATTCATATGACACAAGGTCAAATCTGGGAAAAAAATTGATGGGAGACTATGAATTCTCTTATAATCAAATCCATTATAAAGAACGAGAGGAAGAAAGAATGAGAGTCAAGTACACCCTGCAGAGGGCCCCAGAGAGTGGAGTGGGAATGGCGAGCACAGACTCATCTTCCCTTCTGTTCCTAGCCACTGGTTACTTCCCACACAAACGCCACAGAGCCCAGGGATCTCCTGTGCCCCCTGGATTAAGGATTCGGGGGCCTCCGAGCTGTTTGTGTCATTATTTACATGTCCTTATCTTCTCCCAGATGACCCCCTTGGTGCTCTGAAGAAGTAACACGGGTTATATTAACTTCTGTGAGGTGCGTACAATTACAATTCATATTTCACTACCGCAAAGCCAGTGGTACTTTTGCCTATGGCAGAATGCCACTGTATATTTGATTGCAGCACTAACCGTTGTTTGTGGTGTTAGCAAAGCGTGCTTGATGATCACAGCTTAAAGCAATTGCCAGGACATAGCAAATGTACATAATATTTGGTTTTATAATTCTAAAAGTAATTCTACATCTGAAGGAAACTTAAGTGATTATGAAACTAATCTATATACTTCCAGGAAGTACCACTCTTTCTTCACATCTAAGGCTCCATCATTCCAGGGTTCACATGTGGGTTAACAATCACTGCCTGATCAAACTGTCTGCAGGAATCAGTGTTGATCTTGAAGACAGAGCAAATGATTAGATCGGCAAGGCTGTGATCCAGAAGATAGCTGACATGCTATTTTTAGAACTTTTCACCGGTAAAATAATCCACATTTGCAGAAACTTCTTAGAGGGACTATCTCAGTAGCTGAAAATTGGACAAATCTGGAATACTCAGATTCCTTCACATTCATTTGATGTGGAAATCAAATACTTTGGCTAGCAAGAAAATTGCACTGCCAACTGCTCACGGTCTGTAGTCGATTTTACCCTAAGCATCTTCATGGTTTGGACCAAACATAAGTCTTTCTATTGTGAACTGGTTGATCCTATATTCCTAATCAGTAGACAATGGAAAGAAGATTGTGTAAAGGGAAGAAGCACACATTATTGGGCTTTGGAAGTGGACTGAACATGCCCAAGAAATCTGAGACAGGACCCTAAACAGAGAGACAGACAGCAGCAGATGTTTCATCCACTCCCCAATTACATTAAAGGTTGGTTCTGTCCATAACATATCCATGCTGAAATACCCACAAAGCACACATCTTCACTAGACAAGAAAAACTCACAGATGAAAAAAGTCTGCCTCTTTGAATACCATGGACCTCATGCCCTAGCTTATTTGATTTGTTTCAGAGGAAGCTTTGTGAAGAAACTCGAAGCGCAGTCGCTGTAAATGGAACACAGAACACTTGGGCTCTCAAACTTTTCTGTGTGTCAGAATCACCTGGAGGGCTTGTTATACCACTGAGGACAGGGCTTACCCCTAGACTTTCCGATTCATTATGTCTGTAGTGGGAGCTGTGGATTTGCATTTCTAACAAGTTCCAACGTGATGCTGATGCTACAGGTTGGAGACTGCCCTCGGGACCCGCAGATGTAACTCTTTACTTTATTAGTTCCCGAGCTCTCCGAGGGCAGCCCTCTCTCCTCGCCCAAGGCTCTCACAAGTGTGCTCAATAAATGATTGTTAGTGAGCGAATGAGGTGTGGGAGATCAAGATTTGGCCACCCTGAAATCTATCTCTTTACCTTGGTTGTTTTCTCTGAGGACATTTGACTTCCCCCACTAACTGCCTAAAGAATTTGACATGGTAGCTCCTTCCTGGAATAGATCTATCATGATGGCTGTAAAGATAACGTAGGGTAAATGTTACAATAGGAAAGGCACCAACAAGCCCCTCTTATCAGAAGTTCTGTCTCTCTGGCCACATTCTCTGGATGACCCTGCAGAAGAGTTGCCAGACAATCATTTACATTTATAAGGGAAATCTCCATTTGTAAAGGTATCTCCCTCTCTGTTTGGAGAAGAGAGGGGGATGAGCTCATTTTTAGTGACTTATCAATGTGGAAGGTGAGGCCTTGGGCTGCATAATAAACCTTACTCTTGTTTACTGTGCTTTAGTGGTAATCTCCTGTAACTGACTCCCCCCACCCCCAAAATCCTCCTTTGTCATTGGCTGAAAATGGTATTTAAGACGAGAATTTCTGCTATTGTGTTGAGAAACGCAGTGTCCCTGCTTTCTCCCATGTATACATGTTATTAAACTTGGTATTATTTTCTCCTGCTAACCTGTCTTGTTGATTATTTGGCCAGCCAGAAGAACCTTAAGGAAAAGGGCAGAGGGTGATTCTCCCTCTTCCCCCTACAGAGGAAACCACGGCACAGAGAGACTGAATGGCCTGCCCAAGCTGGATGTTTCTCTTTTTAGCCTGGCCAAATGGGGAACAGATAGAGGGGGTGGTGGTGGCCAGAGAGACCTGGCCACCACCACCCCTTTCACATTGTAAATGTGAAAGGTACTAAATGAATTAGAATTTGTGTCTTTTAGAAAACCACTCCAAAAGATGCATTAGATTTTTTTCTATATCCTTTTTCTGACTGCTGTGGAACAAGTACTTAATGGAATTACCTTTAAAAATGTAGTAATTTATTCTACCCCAAGGATATTATATTCAGTGATTTGGCAAAACTAATCTGAACTAATAGACACACATTTACAGAAACTAAGCAAATTTTCCAGTGGAGAGATACTTAGCCATTTGGAACAAATGAAAGTTGAGGTATAGAGATTAAAGAAGAGCTGTAATGTCCAAAAGAGGTACCAGTGTTTACACAGAGAAGCACAAATCGACTAAAATGCAGAGCTAAAATGCGTGCTGACAAAGGAAACTATCATAAGGGGGTGGAAAGCCCACCAGCACCACTACCAAGAAATTGTCAACCACTAACAGATGCTCAGGTTCAAGAGACGTTCTCCATACATGTGTCGCCTAAGGATGCATAAGCTAGATCTACACCTTCTCAGAGCACTTGGTTCTCTCTAGTGAAGTCAGGCAAACAGTGACTGCCCATTCACTTCCATGCTGCCAATGAAATATCCAGTGCCTACTGTCCCTTTAAAAATTCTAAATCTCTTCCACAGACCACACCGGAAATCTCTCAGCCGACAGGTGATACCAAACCTCTTAATCTCAAATTTGTGTGCCCAATGCCCAGTAAGCCAAACTGAGACATCGGTGCTTGGAGACGAGAAAGGTTTATTTGCATGGGCCAAAACAAGTAGGTGGGAGCCTGGGTTCACTCAAATCCACCTCCCCTAGAACAGAAAGCAGGGGGTTTTATGAGCTAAGGGGCTTGGCAGGAGGGGCTTCAGGGAAACAAAGGGGTCACTCCCGATAAGCCTCTGGGCAATCTGACTTCTAAGCTTCAACAGCTGCTGAGAGCTGGCCATCTGGTGATCGGCCATCCGGTGATTGCAATCTCCCCTAAGGCATTCTCTTTTTCCGGCAAAACAGGCTCACAAACCCTCGAGACCCCTGAGTCACCCCTCAAGTTAAACAGGAAAATAGCAAATAGGTTTAATATCTACAGTACTCCTAAGATACCCGGCTTCACAGGGACCAATATAAGCGAGTGAAATTGGGAGAACATAAGGCTATAGGTAGTAATGGGACTTGGTTAACAAAATACTCTACACTCCGTTTAAAGGGGAAGCTGTTTCCCAGCTCCAGGAGATTGCTGCATTATGGGATGTGATCCCAGTGTTACCAGATCCATCCATTTGTCAAGAGGTATCAGAACTTGGATTTTCATGTAAAGTTTTCTGAGGGTTAAAATAGTGTGTGACCCAAACAAAATATGTTTGTAGGCAGGATGCGGCCACTAGCCTTCATTTAGGACCTCTCCACAGATCATGGGTCCATCAAGAATTCCTAGATCACCCCATATGCTAAGCCACAGTCCTTTAGTGATGACTTTGCCATTGGTGGTGAGTGGGGGTGGCCTGTTGTCACATAGCCTGGAGCTGACTTAAGGGGCAGAAGCTTGGGTTCTATTCCCCATGCTTACCTTCACTTTCTCCTCACCCCCCACCTCTCAGGCCCCTGGTACAATGTTCTGAAAATGCACGCGGGCTCCAAGAAAGAGAGCACTCTGCCCAGTTGCTCACAGCTCGAAGACCGTCAAACCACAGCTGGAGAAAACCACAGCATTGAAAAAAACTGAATCAAAGAATTAGAGGGTTTGAAGACAACTCTGCTTAATTCTCCCAGTCCAGGTACAATTAAAGGATAGAGCACAGCCCTTGTAATAATTCTGCAGGTCAGTGTGGTCTAATGCTTCTAGTTCCTTCTCTATCTCATTCTTCTTCATTTCTTGTAAGAAGAACAAGTGAGAGGAAGGGATGGAGGTTGTATACTTAGATTTTTCTTGAGGTTTATTTATTCATTTCACTGAACCAATATTCATTATTTTACCTTTCTTATACATGGAGCTTACAGACTATGAGTGAGACAATAAAAAAGTAAACAAAAAAATTAAGATAATTACAGATAATAAAAAGTGTAATCTGGCAAATAAGATAATGCAAATAATCACAGAGGAAAACTTAGCACACACGTATTTGTTGTGTGTTCATACTCCTGACTTGGAATAGAAGGGGGAAGGTGATGTCCCTTTTGGGAGGGATTCCCATGCAGAGGGGCTATGTTCACTCTAAGTTCTGGGTAGGCAATGGAGGGGTTGCTCTGGTGGCCCACTTTATGTCCTTACAGGGGATGTCCAATTCCAAGGTCCTGTACACCTAGTGATGCCAGGTCCCTCTTCTATCCTAGTAGGTTCCTGGAGCAGCTCTGAGTTCCTGAAGTAACTCCAGGTATTGGTGGTAGTTATAGGGAAAATATAACTAGCCTATGTACCGTTAGACATGTGACAGTTTAGTAGGAAAATCTGAGTGTCATAGCTGGGAGCTGAATCAATGCTCATTTCCAACCTCTTTCAAGAAGATAATCTGCTGGCAAAGGGTCCAAGTTTAAACCTAACCTTTTCCCATCCCTACTTTTGCCCCTTTGTTGTAAAGCAAGAGAATCTTGGACAATCTGCTTGCAACACAAAAGTACAGAAGAAAAAAGGTACCTGAGCAGAGACTGCAGACTCTGGGAGAAAGATCAGGCTATAGAATGGAGCAAGTGGAGTTTCAGGTTAATGTGTCAAAGCAGCAGGTGTCTTACTAAACACCCTCAGATAGACTGCCTCGGAAGACTGTACTCACAGTGAACTTCCAGAAAGTAAATCAGTGGTCTATACAGAAACTGAAATATAATGACGTATACCTGAAATTTACACAATGTTATAAACCAATGTGACCTCAATAAAATAATTAAAAAATAAGTAAATAGAAGGCTAAGCGTGTGGGCCTTGAAACTGTACGCATTTGTTGTGTGTGTGGCCAAGTCCGGTCCACTATCTTCCTTTCCAGAGCATGGATTCAGACATTCACAGAGAATCTTTTGTTGTATTGACAAGTCCTAAGTTCAATAGGCCTCCAGGTAATCATTGTAGGTCAGTAGTTCTTAAATCTTTTTTACCCTTATCACTTTTGAGAAATAGTCTAGCTCCTATAAATCATTTGGTCACTGTGACTTGACTTCTCACATTTGCCAAATCCCTGAGGAAATATATTGGTGTAATTTGTGGGCACACTCTCCCCGGCCCCCAGGACTATCTTACCCTCCTCCTACCATCAGTTAAGATTCTCTATGAGGAGATATAGAGCATCTCTCTTTCAATTACAGGAAAGATTATGATTCCTCAACTCAGTAAGCAGCACCTCTTTGCTTAAGCAAAACTTATTTTTGTCTGAGCCTGTGTATTTTACACAAGCCCAGAAGTACAGGACACTCATATAGCATTTATGGGAGAGTTCAAATGTGACATCATTTCATTGCTGGCATAGGCCCCGGGACAAAGAAAAATGTCAATAAATACATATTTAATAAATGTTAGTTAAGTAAAATATCCAATGAACATTTTTGGGGTCAAAGGCTAGTCCATTATATGATAGAACTTTTCAGTGGCTATATTTGTCATGTCCAAAGGGCATTATCCATGTGAACCTAATAAACATCAAAAAATAGGTGAAAATATAAAACAAAATGCTTAAATGCATTTTGACCCAAATAACAATGACTTTCAGATGCACATCTCATGCCAATTGGCTACCTTCCTGTAGATGACAAAGTATTACTTACCCATGATTGACTTCCGTTTAGAAACACCCAATTTCTGGCATTGACGAGACCTCTTCTTGGAAAAGAGATTTTCAAAAACATTTATCAGATGAGCTTCTCTAAAATAGTTTTTCTCAAAATAAGATCCACCTGCCAACTGCATTAACATCACGTGGGGTAATTGTTTAAAATGTAGGTTCCTAATCAACCATCTTCTCTGAATCCAATCTGAGGAGTTAGGAATCTACACTGCTAACTCTTCTAGTGAGTCTCATGCATACTGAAGTTTTAGAACCACTGCACCAAGACCTTGAGGATAGGGAAAGATAATTTCCAAAAAGGAAAAAAAAATGCATTGAACTTATGAAGCCCCCTTGTAGATACATAGGATTTTGCAAGCTTTAATGACTCTATTCTTTCTTCCAACAGGGACTTAAATATATAATAACCACACTGTGTGGGTAATAAAACTATGAGAAACATGAGTACCTTAAAAGTTACAAAAGTAGCATTGTAATTATTAAAATAAAATCCACAAGAAACTAGAACAAGCTGGTTACCACACTTCTTCCCACCCCCAACACATACATACACACAAACCTCTCCAAAGGTAGAATCTAAAATTCTTTCAGAGAGCCTCGTAAAACTGAACATTACCCACGTTATGATCTGTGCCAGACTAGACTGAACTGGGGTGAGTACAGACTCCTACACCTAGATGTCCCCAGTTATCAAAAAGTTTCCAAGTTGAATTTGACTCAAAAGTCTGCTGGGATCTCACTCATTCCGATTAGCCCAATAAGAAAATATCAACCCCTCTAGAGAAGCTAAAGAATCTCAGAAACCCATTGAATACAGTCGGGCCTCTGTATCCGCTAGTTCCCGAACCACGGATCATGTACTGCTGTGTTTACGACCTGCGATGCGGAAGCCGGCAAAGGACTGACTAAGGGACTTGAGCATCCATGGATTTTGGTATCTGTGGAGGGTCCTGGATCCAATCCCCTGTGGATACAGAAGGAGGACTGTACTTCCAGGGCCATGAAGATCCAGTCTGGAGAAAGGGTTGGTCTCCAGGGAGATGAAAAGGTACACACAATAGCAAAGCACTAACAGAAGGGTCCGGTTGCGGCTTTGCCTTCTCAATATGGGTTGGGGGGGGGCGGGGCACCTGACCATAAACTTGGCAGGAACTCAAAACCAGAGCTAATAACACTCTGCATCCTCAGCTGAGCATCAGCCAAGCCTAGGCACTCCGTTAAAAGACCCAAGTGAGAAGGTCAGAGCCAGGGATGATTAGTACTAGCATAGAATGTGAATCTTCCTTCTCTTTGACATCTTCATCACAATACGATTTTCATTTTTATCCTGAAATACTTGATTTCCCTTATTCATAGTGTGATATACAGTCCTCAAAGAGACAGGGGTGGAGGCAAGTGAGCCCTACAAATCCCCAATGGGCTTGAGCTGGTTGCTACTACCCCTCACATCCCACTCCACCTCTTGGGAACAAATAGGATAAAACCTTACCTTTATTAGGGTATGAGGCTAAATCAGTGAAAAACTGCAAGGTGGTTTTTTTTAAATATTAAGAGACAGAGAATCTTTTTATACTAGTATAATCCTGCTGAGTTTATGAAGACAGATGGGAAATTAAGAGACACATATCACATGGGGAAGCAACCTTAGGTTATTTTCACATAAATTTTCAACCAACATTCATCTCTACAGACCACTTAATCATGTCAGGCACAAGAACAACGAAGATATAATTCTTTCTTAATTCTTTTCCCTGTTCTCATCCTACATGGAAAATATGTTCTCATTTGTAAGTGGGAGAAGAAACCATTTGTTTTCAGAGGAAAAAAAAAGTCACTTGAAAAGGACATATTCTGAATGCCATACAAATTTGTTTTCTCATTTTTGGAGTAAAAATAACTATGGAATAAATAGATACATACACATGTTATGGAAATAAACATATGTATTTGCACATATGTTTAAGTCTGTATTTTTTCTCTCAATCCCTGCTTGATCCACATAACAGATATAAATCCCATTGCCTTATTTCATAGGATAATCATGTTTGAAGCTAGAAGAAACCTTAGTGTTCAATCTGTACATTTTACAGATCAGCAAAATGAGACCTAGAAGGTTCAGAGTGGTTTTTGCAAGGCCACATAGGTCACACAAGAAGGAAGATGAAAATCTAAATTCTCTAACTCCTGGCCTGGTACTGTTTCCAAAGGACCATAAAGTCTTTTTTCCTAGGGTCTCTACTGAGATCCCATATAGCTTCATTAAAAAAGCATAAAAAGTACTTTTATTGTTGCATCTGTAACCTAGCCTGGGTATGGAAGACATACCAGTAGTGTGATGGAGTTAGAAGAACAAGTGGCCTGCTGCTGCTTTTAGAGATGGCATTGCCCCCAAGTCATTCAGTCCTGACAACGTTGATACTGTTGAAAACATGTATCTGCAGGAGGTGAGTAAAAATCAATGATTTCAGGTCTTAGGGTCCTTTGACATTTCTTATGGCTCTTGGCAAATTCCATTCGATTCTGTGCAACAAGAGTTTATTGAGCATTACAGTGGAGGCAGCCAGTGCCTGTCCATAGTCCCTTGGCACTCACTGTTTTCTTACAAAGCAACTCTCTGCCTGAGGGCTTTCTGAGGTGCAGGAGTACTGGCTGCACGCAGGACCGGACAGAGTGCCCGGGAATCAATGACCTTTGGAGTAAACCTCAAACAACGATGCCGATACCATACGATAAGTACTCCAGCTTCCTCGCCCCTCAGTGGGGATAACTCTGAGGCACATTCTAGGCAGCCTCCCAAAAGTATCTAGCATGCACTGAGCCCCAGTTCTGCACAATGGAAACTATTTAATGCACCTTGTGTCGGCTTCATTCCTTTCCATTTCCTTGCTCTCCACAGGTACTTTCAAACTACTTGCACTCAAATCTTTGGTTTAGGGTCTGTTTCCGGAGGAATCCAACCTAAGACAAGCATATACTCTGTACAAATCACTTTTCTATAATAGGTACCAAGAGAGATGAAGATGAAAAAGATATTGTCCTAGGCTTCAAAAGGTTGAGGCTAGGGAGGGATGGTAAAACTTCTACATATGTAGCCACATAGGTAAGACAAGACAAGACAAGACAAGACACAGCACTTTGGAAGGGGACTAGGGATATGGACAATAAACATATGTTCACTAATGAAAGAGTCTCACAAGGAAAAGTGGAAGTTGCCATTAAGAACTCAGCATGAAATTCTCTACAGCAGGAAGGAGTCAAAGACACTAATTAGTAGCATTACACACATCAAATAAACAACCAGGGTCCGGATTTCACTTGGAAATACGTGTCAGAGAATTTGTCACTGCTTCTACACTGCAAACTTGCATGTCAATCCAAAAGGAAAATTTCACACAACCCAGGCTTGTTTTCCAGTGGCAAGGGCAGGCACACAATCCCCCAAACTGGTTGGACCAGATTAATGGGCTATTTTGCATCCTGTGTTTGAAGAATGTCAAAACTATTTGTCTTTTCATTCAGTTTTGTCAAAACAGACTAATTTCTGTGGAAAGCAAACAACTTAAACAGTTAAATTTTGTGTATGTCATTAGGTTGACAAGTCAGCCAATTGAGTTTTCACTTGAGCTGGCGGCTGTGCCACAGTCAGCCAAATGTTTGCGGGTCGTGGACATGGGTGACACAGAATCTTATAAATAACTCTCCTTCAGCCTGAGACGGTTACTGTGTAAAAATAACAGAACAGAGGAACTTGAATAAAAGTATACGATAGGACACCTCAAGGGCATTCCTGAGCTGATAAAAGGCTGGCTTTTTCATGGTGTGTGGTTCTAGCCAGGTTGTCTTGTGAATGAACGTGCAGGGAGCATCCACCTGCCATGTGCTAGGTAGCTTAAAAACTCTATTTAATCCTCAGCGCAACCTAGTGAAGCAGGTATTATTATTATTACCCTTTATTTATTTATTTTGCTGAGGAAGATTCGCCCTGAGCTAACATCTGTGCCAATCTCCCTCTATTTTATATGTGGTTTGCCGACACAGCATGGCTGATGAGTGGTATAGGTCTGTGCCTGGGATCCGAACCCATGAGCCTGGGCCACCAAAGCAGAGTGTGCCAAACTTAACCACTATGCCTCGGGGCTGGCCCCTTATTACCCTTCGACAGACAAGAGAACAAACTTGGGGATGCTCAGTAACTTGCTGAAGGTCATACAGCTACTTTGTTAGACCCTCAAATCCAAACTTTTCCAAAAATATCACGCTCTCTTCCTTTAGAGCTGAAAAGAAAACACACTAAATTTCAGCTTCGAAGTGCTTTGCTTAGGAGACACCAAAGTTGAATTTGAACAATTGTCAGCTGAGAGGAACTTAGATTTTTGTAACATAAAGTTGAAATTCTTATTCTGTCAAATAACCTGTAGTTTCAGGGAAAAGGAATCTTTAAATGCCTCTTTATTTTTCAGCTAAGCATTCTTTTGTCTAATATCAAAAGAAAATTAATTCCTAAGTTATCTAAATTCCATGTAATAGACACAAAATTAATATTAATCTTCTGAAAATCTGAAGATTTTTCTCAAGGCATAGCTGCAGGATTTAATATCAAGTGATGAGGACACTTTGGGAAGGATGTTGAACATATTACATTTCAGAGAAGGATGAATACCCACATAGAAAGGATAGCAGACAACGTGAAAAACAAAATTGCCTAAAGTGACTTAATTTTCATTAGGCAGATTTATTTTATTTTATTTTTTTAATTTTTTTTGTGAGGAAGATCAGCCCTGAGCTAACATCCATGCTAATCCTCCTCTTTTTGCTGAGGAAGACCGGCTCTGAGCTAACGTCTATTGCCAATCCTCCTCCTTTTTTTTCCCCAAAGCCCCAGTAGATAGTTGTATGTCACAGTTGCACATCCTTCTAGTTGCTGTATGTGGGACGCGGCCTCAGCATGGCCAGAGAAGCGGTGCGTCGGTGCGCGCCCGGGATCCGAACCTGGGCCACCAGCAGCGGAGCGCGTGCACTTAACCGCTAAGCCACGGGGCCAGCCCCATTAGGCAGATTTAATAAAATTTCCTTCATCAAATCTCTTTAAAATTTTTTTTAGCCCTCCATTCTTCAAATCTTATCCCCTAATTTGGTTGGAATAAAGTTTTTTTTTTTTTTGCGAGGAGGACTAGCCCTAAGCTAACATCCAATGACAATCCTCCCCTTTTTTCTAGAGGAAGATTGGCCCTGGGCTAACATCCGTGCCCCGCTTCCTCTACTTTATATGGGACGCCACCACAGCATGGCTTAACAAGTGGTGCGTCGGTGCGCTCCCGGGATCTGAACCTGTGAACCCCGGGCCGCCGCAGCGGAGGGCGCGCACTTAACCGCTACGCCACCAGGCCGGCCCCTGGTATAAAGTTTTTTTTACTCCATATCTATTCTCTGCCTTAGTTTGGGCTCCCTGCAAAGTGGACCTTGAGACATGATGTGGGGGCAGGAAGTTTATTTGTGAAGCGACCCCAGGGAGCACATGAGGGAATAGGGAAGGGAGACAAGCCAATAAAGGTGCAGTGATGAGTAGGTTATCACTATGGGCAGCTGGCATCTTGCCTTGCTGGGACTTCTCAGAGACTGGATCAAACTCTCTTCAGAATGGTCCCGCTGAGGAGTGAGGAAGCGAGACTGTTTACCCACCATCACTCCTTCACTGGGGTGACTCCTCAGCAATCACGGCCTACTCAACTTGTGAGGCCCAGCATGTTTCTACAGCTAGAGAACGGCCTCAGACAGAGGACAGAGAAACTTGTGTGTTTGCTCAGGACTGTTTGCAAGTGCTCTTGGGATGGGTCAAGGGAGATGGACAGGGTACTGCCAGCATCTGCTAAACTGGCTCTACTGGTGTACCTTTCCACAACGAGCTACTCTGTTGACTGATTTAGTTCTCAAACTTTACTGGACATAGGAAGAACCTGAAAAACTTGGAGAAATGCATACCTCTAGCCCCTCCCCCCCATTGTGATTAAGATCGGTGGTTGGGTTCAGGAATCTGAGCTTTAACAAGCACCCCAATCATTCCAAAGCAGGTGGTCCCCGGGCCACAGTGTGAAACACTGTGTTGGTGGAGCCAAAGACCATGAATTCATCCCCCTGTGGGCTAACCAGTATCTCGCACAGAACAATCTCTAACTTGGCTGTAGATGGACCTTACTTTCCTATGTCCCATTTTTTTTCAAATATAAGCTGTTGTTCATAGAGAGAACATAATGAGAGTAATATAATGATGGGCTAGCACTTTGCAGGTCTAATTCTAGAAAATCACCTGAAATATGAGATTCCAACTGATCATGGATCAGGAGCAAAATTATCAGATACCCTTATGCTAGAGTGACCATACTTTTCCAACACATGGTGTGATGAGTAGGAGCAAACTTATGGGGAAAATAGGACAGAAGAGTTGACATTAGGATAGAAAATGAAGTCATTGTAGCTATATATGCTGGTCAAGAATCTTAGGAAAAAACTATCTTCAAGCATCTGCTACAGGAAACCAGAATATAAACCAGAGCAGCTTTGGGAAGCATCAAAGCGAGACCAACAGTTGAGGCTGTCTTTTTCCAAGTTTCCTGGGTTATGATAAAGGGTGACATGGTAGTTCTAAAAGCCATTCGCTATGCTCAGTTTTTTGATAATATAGCATCCCTCTCAGGTTTTTCTTGTCTGTCTCCTACATATTAGGGAGAGTGGGCAATGAGGGCCCTGGGGCCACGGCGTGTGTTCCTCTCTAAGAAGGATATTCCGCAGTCTGGGGACAGATGGTATCCATTGTAAATAGTGAAAATCTCAGCTCATATCTCCTCTCCTTGGCCCAGGTTCTCATCACCACTTCTGCCATTTCATATCACCAGGTAAAGTATAAACGTAAAATATCCAGGAGTGTTCTGGTTTCCCAAAGCCCTTGGGATAAATAAATTGCTTAATATGGCCTCTGTCTGCCTCGCCCGTCTCCTCTGTCACTACTCCCTAGCTTATGCTCTGAGCTCCAGCCTTGTTAAAACTCTTTCAGCTTTTCAGATTCTTGGTACCTTCTTAGGTCCACGCTGTCACTTCCTCCCATGAGCCTCCTCCTTCATTTGAGTAGCATCTCACCTGTCTTCAGGTTTTGGTCTAAATGTAACTTCCTCTGGGATAATTCTCTGACCCCTTCAGAAAGATGAGTCAGAGTTGATAGAGAATCTCTGTGGGCCTAGCAATCTCCTACTCTTGAAGGCTCATCCTCACATTATGTTACATATATTAAGACATATCATATTGTACATTATGTGATTGTCCTTGCTGCAGACATTTGGAAATAATTTTTATAGTTCTGCTTTTGAAATTATTTGGCTATGAGTAACTAACTTAATTTGCTATTAATAGAACAGGGTTAAGACTTATAGGTTTGGTTGCCAACTCAGTTAATAACCAGCTGTGTGATCTTAGATAAGTCACTTAACCTCTCTGAATCTCAGTTATCTTATCTGAAACAAGAGAGGCTTGCATAAGTGACCTAAGACTCTCCTGCTCTGTTTAGCACTAAGTGTCTATGTCTTTATCATTAACTGTGGGGAAAGACGTTTTTGGTGGTAAGTGCATGGAGGTAGGAGCGGGGCAAGAATTCTTTACTGATATAAATGCACCAAGGAGACAGAACCACCGATAGGAACTCTGGCTAGAGCTGCCAGTTGAGTAGAAAAAGACAGTTCCACAAATATGTGTAGAAAAGACAGTTCTAAAACTGAAAATAAAAACAATCATTTATTTTATATAATGAACAATGTAATATATCAAGCTATAACCAGAGAAAAGAAATTCAGAGTACTCACATATATTTTCCTAAACAAGACTGACAATCGAAGCATAATTATAATTATTTATAGTAATCCCCCAAAGGCTTGGTGTTCAAGACAACCATGTAGTATGTGTTGTAAAGATAATCAAGTGTTAGAAAGAGCAACTCTCACTACTGTTTCAATTAATTCTACTCTGAAAAATGATGTGAGAATTTGGGATTTGGGGAATATAATGAGTTTTCAAATACGAGAAGTAACCAGTCTCTGCCTTTGTATAAAGAATTTTGTATTTCATACTATACACATCAATAAACTTAGTGCAATCTTAAAAAGCAGTTATTTAGGGAGCCAGCATAGCGGTTAAGTTTGCGCATTCCACTTCAGTGGGCAGGGGTTCGCTGGATTGGATCCTGGGAGTGGACCTACTCATTGCTCACCAAGCCATGCTGAGGCGGCATCCCACATAGAAGAACTACAACTATGACACACAACTATGTACTGGGGCTTTGGGGAGAAAAAAAGAAAAAGAGGAAGACTGGCAACAGAGGTTAGCGCAGGGCCAATCCTCCTCCTCCTCAAAAAAAAACAAACAAAACTCAGCAAAGGCCTAGAAGAATACACACAAATCTATGATACATTTAAAATTTTTTTAAAAAGTAGTTATTTAATGTTTTCTGTTGGAAAAGGTAATCAAGTTCCATGTAAAAAATATACATTTAGGGGCCGGCCTGGTGGCGCAAGCAGTTAAGTACACGCGCTCTGCTGTGGCGGCCCGGGGTTCGCTGGTTCAGATCCCAGGCACGCACCGACGCACCGCTTGTTAAGCCATGCTGTGGCGGCATCCCATATAAAGTAGGGGAACATGGGCATGGATGTTAGCCCAGGGCCAGTCTTCCTTAGCAAAATATAGGAGGATTGGTATCAGATGTAAGCTCAGGGCTGGTCTTCCTCACACACACACAAAAATATATATATACATTTAACCTCAACATTCAGAGATTAATACTGACTTCTGTGCATACCTTTTCTTCATAGGCATACAGTTGTATAGGCACAACTATATATTTCCATAAAGACAGCACATTTTTCACCTGTGCTGCAGAATTTGAATGGAGAGGTTATCTGGCCTGGAGGCTGCAATATCTACTGCTGTGACCTTAACACACCTGGCATATCTGAGAAGTAAGAGAGGCTGAAGGTCCACACAAAAAATTTTGTGTGAATTAATGTGCATGGAGAAAGCGGATGGAAAAATGAGGGTGGAGGAGACAAGTGTGTCTGCCTTAGGTATGGTCCTTCCACAAGGACATGGATTCATGCCTGAGTCCTGTGAACCAAAGGGCTGTAGACAGAAACATAAGACACAGCAGCATCCCACTGATGCTCAGGCGATGACGTGAGACATGGAGTTGGGGAGCAGGGCTTCTTCTACCCTCTGTGTAGAGCAAGTACCAGTGGCTCAGATCTCAGCCTCTCCAATATGAGCAATGCCAGCAATGGCCGGGGTGAGACACCTTTATGTGGCTTCTTTGCTTGAGGAAATGGATGAGCACGGCTGGAGTTGATGAAGAAAATTCTCTAATTCTTTGGCTTAGGGAGAACAAGAGCCAAGAGACTGCTTCACGAACATGGGTAGCAATCCCAGGCTTAACCAGGGAACTGTGGGGCTGCTGGAATCCTCTGTGAGCAGGTGTGAGCAATAGACAGTGAAATTTTGGTTCTTACTGATAATGTCACTCTCATCTATATTCACAGCCTAGTAAAGCCCAGGAAAACTCAGATTATATACTGTTTTGAACCCATTTCCTCTCCCTAATCCCCTAAACTATCTAATTTGAATATTTCTTCATGGGATTAAAGATTTTTCTACAATATCATTTTTATGGATGCAGTGTTCCACTTTTTGAATGGATAAGAATTTTTTTTTTTTTTTTTGGTGAGGACGATTGGCCCTGAGCTGACATGCACTGCCAATCTTCCTCTTTTTGCTTGAGGAAGATTGTCCCTGGGCTAACATCTGTGCCAATCTTCCTCTATTCTTTGTATGTGGGATGCTGCCACAGCATGGCTTGATGAGCGGCGTGCAAGTCCATGCCCAGGATCCGAACCCATGAACCCCAGGCTGCCAAACTGGAGCGCGTGAACTTAACCACTATGCCACCAGGCTAGCCCAGGACAAGAATTTTTTAATCTCCTGTAATTAATATTAGGGACTTTTCTTTTCCATCATTATTAACAATTTTATGATACATCACTTTGCAGCAAAATCTGTCACGTTCATGATTATTTCTGTAGGATAGATTAACTGTGTACTTGTGGGGTCAAAGCGGAATTCAAAGTCTTGAAGATTTTGGTACACAGTGCCAAGCTGCTCTCCCTACAGACTGCTTTTTTATACTTCCTCCTCTTATAAGTGTGCACTCTTATAAATTATATTTTTATATGCTGTGATAGATTAAAATGCGAGTGTTTCTTTTTAGAATAAATGATCATAACATTCTAAGCCTTAGCTTAGAAATTAGGCTTCAGGTAATCTTGGAATTAAGATTCAAGAGGAATACAAAGAGCTTGGCCAGCCACATGTCAACAACAACTTAGACTAGTTCATATTACATTTAAAGGACAAATTTTGTGAAAGAAAAATGCATCACAAAGCAAAGAATGGATTCACCTGCAGCCTGCGCAAAATAATAGACTAAGGCAGGACAAGATGCTTTTATAATTCTTTAAAAATATAACATGTTCAGTCCAGAGTCTGTCATTATTTTGGTACAGTTGTCTGGGCTCATGCCCCGTAGAGGAATAATGTGAAATTCTATTGAGGATCAGCGTACTGGTGCATCCATTCAACATTATGAAGAATGCTTGGTTTACAGCAGTATAATATTAATTCTTGGGGCAACTGATAGGGAGCATGTTACCATACGCATACAGCATGGGAGCAAGGTGGTCTGGAAAATGACACAAAACAGATGGTGGATTGAGGAAAGCATTCTAGGGCAGAATCTGGGAAATGTCACCTGGGTGTGGATGGTTCTCACTAGGATTGTCCTCTTCACATGGTCTCACTAGGACAGGGACTTAGGGTCTTAGGGGAATGTTAATCTCCCCTAGTCTAGTCAGTCATGTAGTTCTCGAGTCTCCTCTTTAGCCTCCTACCACTTGGCAAACTGGTCGCTACCTGAACCCTCCAGTGACAGGGAGCTCTTCCTATCAGGGCCATTCACTACATATATAATTTAACAAATAAAACACTCAGCAAACATGTGCAATGTCACTATTAATTAGAACATGGCTAAGTAAAACCTTTTATCATCTGGATGATTTGAGACAATTTTTAGTGGGAAGAGATAAATCATGAGGGCACTGTGATAGTCATTTAGCCTATAAAGTCTTTCTCCCTTAGATGCTTTTGTAGGATATACTTCCCTATCACCCCCTTTGAAGTTGGGCTCGGCCACATTTTTGTTGCTTTGGCTAAGGAAATGTGAATGGAAGTGACCTATGTCAATTACATATGAACCTTTAAAAGTCTGTCCTGTGAATTTCCATGTTTGCTCTTCTTTACCAAAGTGATCACAGAAACGTGTTGAGATGGAACCTCCAACAGGATAGGTCCCTGAATGACTGTGATGGGCAGAGCCTTCCCACCAACCTACACAGGACTTGCAGTGTAAGAAATCAGCTTATATTGTACTAAGCCACCGAGCTCTAGACACTGTTTGTTATCGTGGCAAAACCTATCCTGTACTGACTGTTAGAGTCAGTTTTAGCTGGAATTGTTTAAAAATGTCAACTTACCAGATACAGCCTTGGTAAATATATGTGTTTGTTTCAATCTCCTATATATCTATAGCTACAGTGGCATGGACACAACCCATGTTCAGATACATTAAAAAAAGGAATTTAATTGCTTTCAGCATTTTGAACTTAACTAAGGCACAAAATGAACACATATTAGAAAATTTCAAATCTTAAAAGACTGTGTGCACCAAATTAAGCTTAGTGGTTACCTCTG
Organism: Diceros bicornis minor; assembly: GCF_020826845.1. Lineage (NCBI taxonomy): Eukaryota > Metazoa > Chordata > Mammalia > Perissodactyla > Rhinocerotidae > Diceros > Diceros bicornis. Next base: position 10,897,623 of record NC_080767.1, on the reverse strand, counting down.
GAGAGGCAAAGAGGAAAATGGGATCCTATAAGGAAGAGTACATGGGAGCTTCAAGTTTATCAGTTGTTTTACTATTACTTATTTTAAATCTGAACTTAATAATGTCAAAATTTTAGGATTTTATATAGCTAGGTTGTAAGTACTTGAATGATTTTTATATCATTTTCTGTTATGTAGACTATGCTTGAGATTATTCAAAATACATTTTTAAGTGAAAGTTATTGAACAATTATTGAGGCCAAAAGAGTTTTCTGATTATAATCAGCTAACCTAAACTTCCAATAAACAAAATACCCTATTTCTCAAAGAGTTCCAAATAGTTGAGATTTACCTGGATTAAAACATAATAATACTCTTCAAGCTCTTAAAAGATGGCAGATTGTAGAAAGGGAAATTCACATTTCAACATTTCTGTATGTTTGAATTCTGGCCTCTGAACATATCAGAAAGGACTTCCTTACCCTATGTCTGTTCTCTACCAGAGAAAGTTCACTTTTTGAATGTGACTATAAGACCAATCATTATGCCCACATATATGCAGTGGAAGGAAAAGATTTGAATTTATGTTAAATTAAAATCCAAACCTTAACACTTATTGGCTGTGTGGCCTTGAGCAAGTCAGTTAGCTTCTCTGTACCTCAGTTTCTTCATTTGAAATTTAAAAAGTGAAGTCAAATTCCTATTGATCAATAAGTCAATACTATCCTACTGATTTTTTCAGTACTCCAGTTTTATAGTAAAATATCAAATGCAAATATAAAATACGGTACATTTAATGGTAAAATATCACTATTTGGGGATTTAAAAAATCTGAAATCTGAATAACTTACATCTTGAGATGTGTGCAGAGAGCTACGTATTTCATTAAAATGTTGACAAGAGCAAGGGTGCTCTCATTCTGACCTCATCCCCGCCCTGTTCAAAATCTTTCCAGGGTATTTTATAGTTACTATCATTACCATTTTTAGAATACTAGTGAAGTTGTATATCTTTTCTTATACTTATTAGGATTTGTATTTTCCCCCAGAATCAGATTGGTCTTTGAAAGGGCGGCTGGGGGGAGGAGGGTAGGCCATTAAGGAAAACAGGAGGAGGGTGTGGTAGGGGGATTACAGAAAGGGGACCTGGAGGTTCCCAGGCCCAACTCCCAGTTTTTCCCTTGGAATCCAACCACCTGATTTCCCCCGGAGCCGTATTTCCTCCTCTCTTGATCTTTTGTCCTCCAGGGCCAGACCCATTTTCTTAGCCCTAACTTCTCTTCCCCTCATGATAATTTAACTGGGACCTTGATCCCAAACATCCAACTTGGAGAGACTCAGTGCTGAAGAACAGAAGAGCCCTCACGCAACTGGAAGACCATCTGAACAAGGATAAAGCATGATGGCAATCTCATTTTTTTTAAATTGATGTTTTAATAGTTTATAACATTGTGAAATTTTTGGTTGTACATGTTTGTTTGTCCATCACCATATACATGTCTCCCTTCACCCCTGTGCCCACCCCCTACCCCCAGGCAATCTCACTTTTAAAAGAAACACCGGTATTTTGATACTATGAAAAATAAATACCTAATATTGGCATTGTCCTTTTGTTCCAATATTGCAACCACTGGTCAAAATGATGATTAAGCAAGAAAACGCATGGGGAAATGCTTTATAATTTGCATTTGTCATTGCAATTTAAAAAACCCACAAATTTTTCATGGCTTTGTTTGAAGTCTTATCCAATAACACCTCAATACGTATTTTAAACACATTGCCCCTCTAAGCCCAGCAATGTTGCATATCTGGGAATTAAACTGCCAGCTTCCCTCTCTATCACGGTTTTGGGGGGTGTGTGTGTGTAGGGGAGCCAGTGTTTGTGTTTTGTTGATTTTATTTTTCATCTTTGTTGTTTTTGTTATCTGTTTTATATTGGGTAGGAGCTGTTATTTTTAATTATTTTTATGTTAACATTTATTAACCCCTTATTACTTGGCAAGCACTTTCAGGAGCATTACCTCATTTATTTCTCAAAAGTGCCCATGAGGAAAGTTTTTATTTCCATTTCACAGATGAAGCAACTGAGGTCCAAAGAAATTGCCCAAGTTTATACCAGCAGTCAACGGCAGAGCCAGGACTCAAACCCAGCGCTTTTGTCATCAAGTTATTTTCCTGTTCTACTCCCCATATATGAGGATAAGTTTTAATACTTTCTCCTTGGCAAGAACCAGCAGAGTTTAAAAAAATAAAGGAGGAAAAGTTCTCAAAGTGACTTAAAAATCTGAGATAGCTGCAATCTAAGTCTCAGAAACAAGGCAGGTAGAGCTGCTAAATCTTAGCACTTGGAAGCAAAGAGCAGAAAGCAAAGCCAAGTCTCACTTTTTTTTTGTTTTTGTGGTGAGGAAGATTGTCCCTGAGCTAATACCTGTGCCCATCTTCCTCTATTTTGTATGTGGGACGCCACCACAGCATGGCTTGATGAGCAGTGTATAGGTCCACACCTAGGATCTGAACCTGCGAACCCCGGGCCACTGAAGCAGAGCGCGCGCACTTAACCATTTAACCACTACGCCACTGGGTCGGCCCCTCACTCTTCTTTTAAAATTTCAGGCACATAAAATAAAAGAAGCATTGAAGTGGCGCTTATTGTCCGCAAATGATGATGTGGAATTCTTTAACTTCTGGCCCCAGAAAGACACTTGGAATCATCAAGTTCTTGCAGAACCTCATGAGATTATTTATCTTCAGGCTGGGCTTTCTAACAATCACCTGTAGGTTCAAGCTGAAAAAAATGAGTTGTCAAAAACGGGCAATAAAAATTGCAAGTACAAGCAACCATCAAAATGATAAAACTGTCGCATCCATACACATCAACCCACAATTACATTCGTTATGTGCAAACTCCTAGTACTTAATATTGTCTGCCAAAGAAGCTAAGTTCCATTTACAGCTTTGCTGTTAGCACAAATATATTTGAAAGAGACTTGACTGTTTGATTTATTCATGATTTTACAGAGAATGAAGTGAAATTGTCTTGAGAGGAATCGACTGGTATCTGGGAAGATTTGTCAAAAGGGGTATTTCAGTCCTAAGCATTTTGGAAAATTACACTGGTGTTGATTGAGGGGGCATGAGAGATCTCTGACAGCTCACATTCTTATTTTTAGGGAAAAGAATGATTTTTTCAATCATGAATTTGAGTGTGTTCTTCCTCAGAGAAATCCTCCTTTTGTAGATCCTCAAACATGAGAGGTCTTGCTGAAATGACAGAGAGAGAAAAGCAGAAAGGATGAGAGCATAGAGAGAGGGAGAGGGAATCGGAAATATATTGTGAGGATAAGGGAGAGGGAGGGAGGGAAGGAAGGAAAGAGAGAAAGGAGGATTAAGCCTGAAAAACACATAGAACATTCGATTATTTTGATCACTATTTTAATTTTTTAACTATTTTGTTGTAAGTACCTTTATCCTCACCAAAAATTAATATTGTTGAGTTCAAGGAGCAGAAGTGAGAAAGTAGATACCCTTGTGTTCATTTAAAAGTTAATTTCCTACTCCCTCTGACTCTCCAGCTTCTGTCCACTTCAGCATTTGCTATTTTTCACTTGCTCTAATAGAACCAGATCAGTAACCACATGAAAGATGTTGGTCAGAAGTATTATTGTGGACCATCTTGGAACTTTAGTGGTCCTGGATTTCCTTCTCATTAGGGATAGGAAAGTTTATATTCTGGCTCTTAAAATCATTATTCTCATCAAGGGCTTTCCGTTTAAGAGGCTCTGGCCAGCATGGAAAGGTACATTTAAGGATGAGCTGACTCTGGAAGATGTATAAAAGAGACGCTTTCTCAATGTCTAACATTCAAGGGCTTGGTTTCTAGAACCATCCGCATTGCCCATTACATATACTTCTCAATCCTTTCTGCTGTCCTCCCACTGTTAATCTCCTCCCTTTCAGCCCATCACCTTCTATATGCACTCTCTTAATCTACAAACTTTGCTCTCTCCCAGTGACATCTTAACTTCTCATTCTGGTTTGTAACATTCAAGGATTACCCGGAGCAATGCTTTCCTGACTTGTTACCACCGTGAGACCTTTTGTGCTGCATGCTGCTTTGTCAGACAGCTTCTCTACCACTGTTTCGGCCCTCTGCACATTTGAATTTTAGAGGCTGGTTGGCATCTAGTCTTTTCAGCAACTTCTACAAATAAAACATCCCCCAGTCAAAATTCTGTGCACATGTAGTTAAAATCACCAAGAAAACGCACATCAGTGCTCCACTGTGGGCACTATGTGCCTTTCATTCCCACCTTCCATGCCCCACACACATGTCAATCACGGCCCAACAATTCTGGCTCTACAAAAACCTTGGTGAGATCCAAGTTACAGAAGTCTGGTTAATATGTTAACTGTGCAAGAGGGCAACACACATAACGCCTTGAGGGGACAAAATAGATACTGATTAAGTATGTATTGAGTGAATGAATGCATTCATGGAACAAAGATGGCATAAAAACATTCTACTGCAAACATTTAAAAACAATGGTTGGTTAGCCTTTTTTCTTTTTTTTTAGTTCATGGGAGTTGAATCAAAAAGGTTACTGAAAATTAGAGTGGTAACTGCATAAACTGATGATACAGTGGACCTAGATGGGAGTAAAGAAGGGCTACATGCCAATGTTAGTAACATGAGGACTTGAGTTGGGACTGAGACTCCTGTGTAAAAGCCAGAATTCCTTTTTACTTCAGAGAATGAGTGTTCTGTATAAATCCACCTGCTGGCATAGGAAGACTCCAAGGAAGGTGAACTTTGACTATACTTTGAGACTGTACAAGTTCGGGTTCTGAACATATTGGGCTCTGAACCTAGAAGCCTGAGCCCAAATGCAAAATCCCTTCAAAGAGATACTGTTAAAACCTAAGACCCACATGAATCCTACAGAAGAAGCAAGCTCTGCTAAAAATCAGCTAAAAACAAATTATAAAAATAAATAAGGAAACAATCCACCATGAGCTAGAGACAGCAGATACAACATACAGGAGGATTAGAATACCAATAATTGCAGATAACAGAATAATCTGAGAGAATATAAAAGAAAAACCATGAGGAACACTATAAAAACAGGCAGATTTTTAAAACTGCACATAGAACTTCTAGAAATTAAAAAAAAAAGATGGTTAAGAGACACTGAATATAGAAAGAATGAGAAGATCTAACATGAAATAGATGTTGCAGAAAAAGAGACGAGAGAGAATGAAATAGAGAGAGTATTTGAAGAGGTGATGGCTGAGAGTTGTACAGAATTGGTGCAAACATGACTTTATAGTCAAGATGCACAAGTCCTAGCCATTATAAATTCACACTGAGACACACTATACTGAAACTGAAGGACACCAAAGAATGAGAGGAAAGTTTAAAACCAACCGGAGAGAAACAGTAGATTACCTACTAAGAACAGTAACAAGAAAGAAGAATTTTCAAAGTGACAATAAAGGCCAGTGGGGTAGGGAGGGGAAAGGAATAACACTGGGAAAATTCTGAAGGTGGAAATAAACTATTCAATCTAGAATTTAGTGCCAAGCTAGATCACCATTCCAGGTTAATTGTATTATAAAAACAACTTCAGAAAAATATTAAGAATGTTTGCAATTCACTAGACCCTTGCTGAAAGAACTACTAAAAGATAAATTTCATGAGGAAATTAAACCCTAAGGAAGGAGAGGAATAAAAGGAACAATAGTGAGCAAAGAAACTGATGAATACAGTCGTGTCTCACTTAACGATGGGGATATTCTGAGAAATGTATCGTTAGGCAACTTTGTCGTTGTGCGAACAGCACAGTGTGTACTTACACAAACATAGGTGGTATAGCCTACTATACACTGAGGCTATATGGTACTAATCTTATGGGACCACTGTCATATATGTGGTCCATCATTGACTGAAATGTCATTATGTGGCACATGACTGCATATGGATAAATTCAAAGAAGCCCTGACTTAAAAAATTAGTGAAAAACTTAAGGAAAATATAAAAATCAAGAGACACCCACGATCTCAAAGTGACCTAAGAATATCATTGATTCTTTAAGAGAAGCACAGAGCTATTGATTAAATATATAAACTTAACAAAAACTGAGGTTAAAATTTAAGAGTAAGCTTTAAAAGAATAGAAATATAACCTATAATTTACAACATAAAGGGGGATTAAAATAAATTAAGTAATCTAATCTAGGCGGCAGAGAACAGAAAAAAAAGAAGAAATGAAAGTTCACACTTACTTATAATTTAATGCTAAACATCTAAGTATTCCCTTTAAAGTCAGCAACAAGGCAAGGATGTTTTCTACCACTGCCTCTATCCAACATTACACGGGAGGTTTAACCAAAGCCATAAGACTAGAAACATAAATTAAAGTCATAACAACAGGAAAAGAAACTACTCTGCTACCACTTGCAGATGAGGTAACCGTCTGAAAAAAAAGTCTAAGAAATATACAGACACGCTCATAAAACTAATAATAGAGTTTAACAAAGTTTCTTCAAGGAAACTGATATAAAAATATCAAGATTGTTCCTATAATGCAACAACAAATAACCGGAAAATGTAATTATCTCTCATCAATTCCACTGCTGGGTATCAATCCAAGGGAAGCTCTTGCACACATGCACAGGGAGACAGAAATACAAATCTTTTTGGCAAAAAAATTGTAAAGAGTAAAAAAACATTAAGAAAACAAACCAAAAAAATCAACCAAACTGTCCCTCAGTAGATATATTCACACAACAGGACAAAATGCAACAGTTAAAAAGAATGCCTTGGGCCGGCCCCATGGCTTAGCGGTTAAGTGCGTGCGCTCCGCTGCTGGCGGCCCGGGTTCGGATCCCGGGCGCGCACCGACGCACCACTTCTCCGGCCATGCTGAGGCCGTGTCCCACATACAGCAACTAGAAGGATGTGCAACTATGACATACAACTATCTACTGGGGCTTTGGGGGGAAAATAAATAAATAAAATCTTTAAAAAAAAAAAAAAAAAAGAATGCCTTGCCAATCTGGATAAATCTCAGAAACATAACATTGAATGAAAAGGCAAATTGCAAAAGGAAATTCAATATGGTATCATTTATGTAAAATCTCCCTAACATATTATTTACGAATCTATACACATGCAGGAAAAGAATGAAAATATGCATGAGAATCATGCAGGGGAATGAAGCCTCTAACTTAACATATATAGTTACTTCTGGGTCCAGGACAGTAGGACTTTAGTCATATATCTATAATATTTTATTTTCCTTGAAAAAAATATTTGAAGCTCATATGGCAAAATTTTAAGATTTGGTCTTGATGGTGGGTGCAGGGACGTCTGTTATATTATTTTCTGTTTGAATTCTTTAATAATTAAAAAAAAACAGTGAAAATATATTCATTGATCAAATTGACATTTTAACCAAGTTATTTTTGACCAAGTTTTCTGATATCCCTGTTATCATGCCTGAAAGAAGGTAGGTAAACACTAAGTGTTGGATGAATGAAATTCACGAGAATCACGAGAGCACTCTGAGCTTCACCTCCTCCCCTCTCAATTTCTACTATATTCTATTTCACTTTCTTTTTTCCTTTCTCCTGCGTGTTTCTGCGGGAAGTCACTGATATATCTTAAACTTCCAAGAAAGTAAGAATGACAATATAGCAAGAAAAAGAATAAACTATCTTTCCTTTCCTAGAATTTTACACTTATAATTTACGTTCGTGTCAAGTTAAGCCACAGAAAGACTGATTGATGTCTCTTCTTGCCTCTCCACCAGTCAAGCTCATCATCCACACATTAGAGGGGTGAAAATCTTCAGACATGTAGCTTCCAGCCATAAATTAAACTTCTTACTTTGAGGTTTGGTTCCCGTTTGATTTTTAAGAAAATTTGACATAAAATTGCTACCTGGAGGATAAAGATGATGACAGATGACTTATTCCCCAATTTCTCCCAGCTTACTTTAAAAATTTATTTTTCTTATAACAAAGAGAAAGAGTTTTAACATTGAAAAACAGTGCTATAGCCTTCTAGCCTTTCCACATGAGCAACAGGAGAAAGGACTCCTTTTACTTCTTTACAATTTCAATGTGAACAACAGTAATTGGAACCCACAATATCCATAATGTATAGTACTGTCTGAACGGAGTTATCCTTGGTCTTGTATAGCGAGTTACAGGAAGAGTATTAAGAACACGTGTTTACGTTGAGAGATGAGTTCTTGGTTACCCTTTCAGAGATTTATCTTAGCTGGAGTCTACGTGTATCTTGACTTATATTAGCACCTCTGTTCCAACCTAATCTCCTATTTCCACCTGATTCTGCAATACAAACAGGTTCACAAATATCACCAGAAAATAAATCATCAAGTAATATTTGTTCATCTAAACTACCAAGGGATGCCTATAATATGAAACTCAAGGATCAGCCAAACACATCTATGTTGGGCCAAAAATCAGAATGCTCAAAATTATCCAGTAGACTATAGAGACAGCTAACATTATTTCAAGAAGTAGAAGATAAAAATATTTGTTGCATTGACCCATAGGATGTGTTTAAGCAACATACATACAAAAAGTACATTTTTGCTGATATAAGTAGTGGTTTAACCCAAGTATCTATTTTCACATAGGTGATAAAAGGGATCAATATCCATGCTCCTGTCACACTCAGCCAAAAAGATTCCATGACACTAGAACACGCTATAGCTGACCCTTGGGATGTAGAAACCAGCCAGGCAGTTACCCAGAAAGAAAACTCAGGCACTTTTCAGCTGAGCTGTCATGTTTTAAACATGACGTTTAGGATAAAAAACAATCCATTAGATACTCTGCCTCTTGAGAAGGCAGAAATACTAATATCTATGGCAAATCAACATTTTGAGATAACCTGTAGTAGTTTTTATATATAATAATTTTGCATCACATGATTCCAAATTTCCTAAAATCTCCATGTCTTTGTCTCCTCTATAGCAAACATTATAGAGAGCGAGGTACAGTGGGGAAGAGGTACAAAAAATTTTAACCAAAAAGATGCTGGAGAAACTGTTTGCTGATACAACCTTGGAGTAACTCAACAAAATAATTCATGACCAAGAAAAACTGTACATTACACAAGTTCTTAATACCCCACTAAAGAAAAATGCCCAGTAGAGACTGTCAACTTTAAGATTGTTTTTCTTCATTTGGGCTCCAAGGCAAAAGACCATCATCTAACATCATCTGTAAATCACCTGCTTATTGAATTCCTGAAACATGATATTGATTTTTAAAAAAACAACTTAATTAAAATGTTGCACTCATAATTAACAATATATTGACGCCATCACTCAAAGTAGAAAAAATATAATAAAACACTATTATTTTGTACCCCGTAGATGAAGTTTATAATCCTTCTTGTTCTACGGCTTCCTATTCAAGAAATACTTTGCATAATTTATTAATTCTTTACCAATATTTATGCTATCAAAATTTAATTGTCAATCAGGAGATTAAATAATTTTACAAAATAATCCAAGTTGTCAGCATAAAAACTGGTACTATTATTTCAATTTGTCCATAAAGGTAAAAAAATACACATACCTCAACAAATATAAAACATGGGATGATGGAATAACTTCGTTGAGTGTTGTTTCCTACAGCCATTTCTTACACCATGTAGCAAGGCTGCACCGTCTACAGCTGTCCAGGCTGAAACAGAAATAGGTAGCATGGTGTAAGAACCATATGTTTAACAGTCCCTTAGGTGTTTGCATAAAAATATCAGCTGCCCTGTAGATAAGCAGGCTGGGTACAAGCAATGCAAAATAGTGATCTCCAACACAGTCAAGTCCAACTAATAATCATTCCAGGAAAAAGAAAATAATATATACTAGCCATGAACAGCCTTAGAGCCAAAATGACCAGCTAGGGAGCCCCTGTGTACATAGCTATAGTCAACAGAATTCTAATTGCCTGGTGCTGCACGGAGCCCCAACCCAGTAGAATGCCTTCATGCCATGACACAGTTTCTGCTACAAAACATGTGTTACTGTCCATCCTGCCTGGATCTCCTCTACCTTTGCCTGATCCTCCTGGTTTGCAACCTAGGGACTTGCGTGTTTCTGCCCTTGCCTCTCCCTTTGGAGCTGACATTTGGAACTGAGGCACTAATCCTGACTTCCTTCCTTGACTCCTCTCTGCCCTTGCTCCTTTGGCTACATGGCTATTAACTACTTTGGATTAACACATCACTGATCTCTCTCACTGGGTTCCCTCAGCCCCATGTGTGTGTGTGACCCCAAACACAAAAGGTTGACGTGATAATGCGTTCTCTTAACGTGGAAGAATGGAGGAGCTGGGCAACAGCAGATTATTTTATTAGAACATCTCTGTTCTACTTGGAACCAAAAATATTCCCATATTAGGAGATCGATTAATTGTGGTTCTTCTAAAAAATGCAACAAAATGGAGATTTTAGACTTTTATGAAACTTCCAGGCCAAATAAAAAGAATTTTTCCACTAGACATTTTATTCTCTATCCAAAGCAATATTGCACATATGTTTTAGGTATCTGCTCTTGATAGATATCATTTTTCATTTTTCTGTTTCTGTGTCATTCTTCCCAAGAGTTCTTGTGGATTAAGGTATGAAGAGTGACACAGGGACTGCTAGTCCATGTGAATGGCCAACTGCACTTTTCTTAAAGGTCATGAATTAATGTTCATGTCTTAATTAATGTTCATGTCTTAAGTCATAATATAGCCCTAGCTGGGAGAAAATTAAAGAAATGTTTCATAGAGAAGATGGCTATTTAAGTTGATTAAAATAAAGGTAGCTGCTCCCCTATTAGAGGAGGATGAGAGAAGCATTTCAGCTAAAGGGAGCAGCAGGAACAAAGGTTCCAAAGATATGAGTCAGCCTAACATGTTTGGGAAAATAACATGAGCAAGTTGAATATATGAAAACCAAGGATGAGCTATAGATGCTACCAAAATGTGTTTATGTACAAGTGCTCTTTACACACAAACTCTCACAAGTAGAATACCTCAAGGATAAGAAATCGAAGATTTGTCCATTTCCACACCAGATAGGAACATAGGAAAAAAAAAAAGAATATTGAGAGTGGTTTTTTCTTTCCTGGTAATTAAGTCAGAGCTCTTCATTTCTAGGCAGGTATGTATATTACGAATCAGACTTGTCCAATGGACTCAATGCCATCTCCTGAATGTGTTTCCACTGAATTTTCCACATAATTTCTTCTTGTTTATGAGAAGTATAACAATCTCTCATCAACCCAGGACAAATACAACAATTATTACTGATTACACAATGTCTGTTTTAGTGATACTGAAAACGGCTGGTGCTGGAGCACAGTCACAGCTGGATGGGGTAAACCTCTTTCATTTCTAAGTTGTGCAAAGGTGGCTCCAGCTGACCAGTCAAGGAGGCTGCAAAGAACAGACCTGCCCTTGAGAAAGAGCCACCATGATTCAGTGGGCCTTTCTGCCCAGGCTTGATATGGATCTAAAAGTGCCAGTGGTCAAAGTCACAGCCTGTGGTCACTCTCAGGAGCCCATAGTCTGTGATTTTAGGGAAACTAGAGCTTGCACTTTGTATAGAGAATATTTTGAGCTAATTTTGCTAAAAATGTCACGGTAGTTCCCTTTAAAGTTAGGAGGATATGAATTAATAGAGTTCACTAAAACAAAAATCTAACAAACAAATAAACAAGGCTATCAAAAATTGTACCCTTCCTAGTAAGCCCAGAATTCTGCAGTCTGAGCCCACACTGATTTAGGACAGTGTTTCTCAACCCCATCACTGTTGATATTGTGGGCAAATAAATCTTTGCTGTGAGGGGCTATACTGAGCATTATTGAATGTTTAGGTACATCCCTGGCTCTACCCACGAGATGCCAATAGTAGCAACTCCCCTTCCCCAAGTGCTGACAACTAAAAATGTCTCCAGACATAGCCAGATATCCGTACCCTTCAAGGGAGTGGAGGAACAGGGGGTAGAGATGACCACTAATTTAGGAGGATTGAAAGCAGAGCCCCCAGGACATGAGAATTTTTGAGCTGGTAAAGAACTTGCTTCACTGGGATCAAAGCCACAGTTTTGCACAACAGGACAAGCTTATGCCTGCTTAGTACCTAAGAGAGGGAAATCTGGATATTGTTGAGGTGCCTTCTTGGCATTTGGGGAAACAAAGGGCATGTCAAGCTCAGAGATCATGATTGGGGTGATAGTAAAGCCACTATAAGAGGTAGTTACTACCACTCTGAATCCCAAAAGAAGGCAGGGCTGTTTCATCCATTAGGTACTATAGGCCCAAGTCCTAAGGCCTGTGAGCTTTTTAAGAGCCCATGAAAATACATAAGAAATGAACCAAAAAGGAACCAAAACTATGCAAAACTAAATTAGTATGTAAGTGTATGCCTAAAACTGTAAAATTCTTACAACTTCATTAATTACTCAATTTTGTACTCATAACAATTCATTTGAAAATGATTTGTAGGTGATATTCTTAATTCTAAAAATTCCTTTGCAGAGAAACTACAGATAATTTTAAATTAAATTAGTGACTCAGAAAAACAATTTCAAGAGAAGTTATAAAAGTCTTTTCATTTTGGCACAAAATAAAAATTTACTGTCAGATGTAGATTATTATTTATGTGTTTATTATCATATGGAATGAAGCCTCAAAAAGTGAGTGTCAAAAACAAGCTTAAACAACTTTAAAATAGCCCTGGAGGGATTTTGCTTCCAGCCAAGAGAAAGTAACTGGGACTGGATTTCACACTTGACACAACTAAAAAACACAGAGAAAATAAATGAGACAATGGTATTCAAGGCATCAGACGTGAGGCAATGAAGAGCAGTGATGCCTTAAAAATGAGAACAAACAGAGGTGAGCCCTGCGATTGCACTAGTTTACTGCCTGGAGAGAGTTTCCAGGCCATGGTAGAAAGAGGGGAACCAGAAAAGTGGCCAGCGGTCTCCCTGAGTTGAGTAGATAGAGCTGGGAATGTGGGCAGCCCGAAGCAAATGGAATACCAGAGAGGAGGATGCTGCACCGAGCGAGAGAGAGCTAGGTTGCTCTGCAGAGGGTCCCCCTCGAGTCTTCAGCAGAGCGCTGATGAGCATGGGAGGAAACTACCCAGGGCCTGGGAGAGAAACCATCCAGAAGAATTAAAGCCAATAATCATTGGGGCTTACACAAGGCCAAGAATACTTTCCGTTCCCACCAACCAAAATGAAAAGACTCCTAACTCGGCAAACAGGAGGTAGAGGACATCAGTTTTGGTTAATTAATAACTCCAGTATGAAAACATTTCTCATCCAGGGACCACTAGTGGCACTGAGAAGTGCTCCTTGTAGAGTATTGTTGTTTTCCTTTAATTTGTCTGTTACAGAATACTGAATATTTATTGAGATTCTGGGCCACTGAGTGATGAGCTTTCCCCTGGTGTCAGGGGGCCCCAGAAGCAAGAATGTGACAGCACAATCCACGACCCAGGTCATGTAAAGGGCATCTCTGACATGAGGTTTACAAAATTTGATGTGTTGAAACTTTCTAGAAGTTCCTCAGAATTAGGTTGGTGTAAGAATGAAATGAGATTGTGTCTAGAAAGGGGAAAAATAGGGCTTATTTCTATGTGATCCAAATCCTGATTGGAGGTAAGGGTGCGTTAGAGTAGAAAAGGGAAAATTACAATGAAAAAAGGAGCTGTGAGGGTTACATTTCATCTTATTCCCCAGTCCTCAGGCTGAGCCATAATCTCCAAAGCCAGCTCATCTTTAACACATGTTAAATAGGCATTAACTTCCTCAGTTGCACTGAGCTACTCCTCACTGTTCTGGATGATTTCTATTCAGCACGTTGTCTCCAACCAGGAGCACAGTTTGCATTTAATTTCCCAAAGCTGGAAAACTGAACTATTTCTCTTTTTTTTTTTTTTTTTTAATTTTTTGTTTATTGCAGTAACATTGGTTTATAACATTGTAAAAATTTCAGGTGTACATCATTGTACTTCTATTTCTGCATAGATTACATCATGTTCACCACCAAAATACTAATTACAACCCATCACCACACACATGTACCGAATTATCCCTTTCACCCTCCTCCCTCCCCCCTTCCCCTCTGGTAACCACCAATCCAATCTCTGTCCCTATGTGTTTGTTTATTGTTGTTATTATCTACTACTTAATGAAGGAAATCATGCGATATTTGACCTTCTCCCTCTGACTTATTTCACTTTGCATTATACCCTCAATGTCCATCCATGATGTCACAAATGGCTGGATTTCATCGTTTCTTATGGCTGAGTAGTATTCCATTGTGTATATATACCACAGCTTCTTTATCCATTCGTCCCTTGATGGGCACTTACGTTGCTTCCAAGTCTTGGCTATTGTGAATAATGCTGCAATGAACACAGGGGTGTATGTACCTTTACAAATTGGTGTTTTCAAGTTCTTTGGATAAATACCCAGCAGTGGGATGGCTGGATCATATGGTAGTTCTATCCTTGATTTTTTGAGGACTCTCCATACTGTTTTCCATAGTGGCTGCACCAGTTTGCACTCCCACCAGCAGTGTATGCGAGTTCCCTTCTCTCCACATCCTCTCCAACCCATGTTGTTTCCTGTCTTGCTAATTATAGCCATTCTGACGGGCGTCAGGTGATATCTCATTGTAGTTTTGATTTGCATTTCCCTGATAGTTAATGATTTTGAACATCTTTTCATGTGTCTGTTGGCCATCTGTATATCTTCTTTGGAGAAATGTCTGTTCAGGTCCTTTGCCCATTTTTTAATTGGGTTGGTAGTTTTTTTGTTGGTAAGATGCATGAGTTCTTTATATATTTTGGAGATTAAGCCCTTATCAGAAGTATGGTTGGCAAATATCTTCTCCCAATTGTTAGGTTGTCTTTTCGTTTTGTTGATGGTTTCCTTTGCTGTGCAGAAGCTTTTTAGTTTGATGTAGTCCCATTTGTTTATTTTTTCTATTGTTTCTCTTGCCCAGTCAGACGTGGTGTTTGAGAAGATGTTGCTAAGACTGATGTCGAAGAGCGTACTGCCTATGTTTTCTTCTAGAAGTTTCACAGTTTCAGGTCTTACATTCAAGTCTTTAATCCATTTGGAGTTAATTTTTGTGTATGGTGTAAGGTAAGGGTCTACTTTCATTTTTTTGCATATGGCTATCCAGTTTTCCCAACACCATTTGTTGAAGAGACTTTCTTTTCCCCATTGTATGTTCTTGGCTCCTTTGTCAAAGATTAGCTGTCCATAGATGTGTGGGTTTATTTCTGGGCTTTCGATTCTATTCCATTGATCTGTGTGTCTGTTTTTGTGCCAGTACCGTGCTGTTTTAGTTACTATAGCTTATTTCTTTTTTTTAAAGCAACAAAGACATTAAGGGATAGGAACAAATCGAATGGGATTGTACTTAGGCTTTTAAGAGAAATACTTTGTTCAATTTTAGAGATGCTTCTCAAAGTTTGTAAGAATGACAATGTGAAGACCTATACATAATAGGAGGGTGGCGTTGGCACTCCCTTTTTTCTCCAGTGTCTCACAGCCAGATCCATGGTCCAGACGGTGAGCTAGCCCAGACTAAGGCAGAGACATACACAGAGCATAAAACCCACAATCCAGGGAAATTTGGAATTGAGTCAAATGTTTACAAAATACACAGGACTCAGGGGCCCTGTGAGGATACCTGGGCCCCCACATTATTCTTGAGTAGCTTTTCAGACCCAGGGATCATTCCACGTCCATATGATCAGTATTTTTAGGTTTGTCCCTACTGCTTAAATCTGATGAATCACTCTCATAGTACCTCAGTCTCTCCCTGGGCCTGTATTCCTGTCGGGACCTCACTCAGTGAGTAGGACTCAGCCGCCCCACTTAACTACGTGAGTCCTTTGAACCTACAAGTATGCCTGGCTCACACTTCAGCCCTAAGCCTGGACAGATGGTCTGCAAGACAGCCATTGCTCCTTGCCACCAGATGATTACTTGACATCTAGGGTCTATTCTGCTGGGCCTCTCACAACTGAGGCAGAAGTTTGCCTGGCTAACATCGGAGCTTGAATAACTTTTTGACTCAGTTAAACGTCTCTGGTCCCATTTTGCAACCGTCTCCACCCCACGGCCACCCCCAGCCTTTCTGCCTTCCAGCCACTCAGTTTCTGCAACATGCCAAGCTCTTCCTCACCTCTGGGCCTTCTCACATACTGCCTCAGAGAGCGCTCTTCCCTCCTCCATATTTGCCTATCCAGTGTCTCCTCCTCCTTCAGGTCTGCAGTTCAACGCCCTTTTCAATGGGAAAGTTTCCTTAACTGCCCTGACTGGTTCAGTTCTCTCTATTACACAATTTATCACACTCCTTCATAGTATTTATTGTGTAACTGTTTAATATCTATTCCTTTCTAGACTGTCAGTCAGCTTGGCTCCATGTGGGCAGGGCCATGTTTGTCCTGCTCAGCACTGTAACCTTGGCACCTTGCACAGTACCTGGCACATAGTGGGTACACAGTAAACGCTAACATTAACAATGTTTCTAAGCTGCTCAGCTCCATTGTTTGATTTCACATTTGCCCTGGGTCAGTTCCTTAGCTCCTTACCCAGTCCTAATCTAGGTCTTGGGTCAATCCTTTCTAGGTCTTGCGTTAATCCTTTCTAGGTCTTGCTTGAACTCAACAATATGGTACTAATGTAGGTCTGTGGTCAATTCCTTGTGCCCACTCCAATGAGGTTATACCTTGGACCCCAAGAACAATGGAAAATAGGGTTTGAAAGTCCTAGAAATAACAATGTAAACCAGAACACATTTCAACATGGAAAATTGAAAGGGGAAATTATCCCCCTGAATTCTGCTCTGGGTTTTTTTTATTGTAAAAAAAAAAAAAATCACTCTAGATTGGTGCTTTAAAGGTGTATGCCTTAATTAAATATAAAAGTTAAAAATTAAATTGAGAAACAAAAAACGAGTCCAAGTCTCCCTACAAGTAAGCCGTCTCTGTTAGGGACTAGTCTTTTAAAAACAAAGAGGGCCAGCCTGGTAGTGTAGCGGGTAAGTTCACGCGCTCCGTTTTGGCGGCCCGGGGTTCGTGGGTTCAGATCCCAGGCACAGACCTACGTACCACTTATCAAGCCACACCGTGGCAGGCATCCCACATAGAAAGTAGAGGAAGATGGGCACGGATGTTAGCCCAGGGCCAGTCTTCCTCAGCAAAAAGAGGAGGATCGGCAACAGATGTTAGCTCAGGGCTGATCTTCCTCACCAAACAAACAAACAAACAAACAAAAACAAGGAGCACAAGGATGATGCCAACCAGAAAGCTCAGCAGCAACTTGAAGCAGCTGGGACGGGAGCCAAGAGCACGCTAATGTGTGACCGGCTGATGGGAAGGGGTGCCCTGGATCCTCTCACGACCTCCACTGGGAGAACTGCTTAGTAGGAGAACAATGCCCAGACAAGCAGGGTGTTGCCCTAATTTCTTTTTAAGTTGTTGATATTGTTTACCCCTAATTTTCCACCAGGAAAGAAAACATAGCTGGAAAAAGTAGCAGGGCACAAAGGGCTTTTCTTAATTATAAACGAGTTAATGTTTCCTTCAATAAAATCAAAGACTGGAAGGAAATGAGGTTTGATGCTCAGTTAACCTGAAACCTTGAAGCATGGGAGCAAGAACCAGAAGTATGCGCGCGCGCGCGCGCGCGCGCACACACACACACACACACACACACACACACACACACCGAGAAGGGCTCAGAGATCAGGAAAGTTCCAGGGAAAGTTGTGCTCAGCTTGAAATCTGGGAAGAAGAGAGGCAGAGAATATGTTGCAATTGCTCTCAATTGAAAAATAGTGAATGTGATTCTTAAACATACTTAAGTATTTGTACGCTCTTGCACCTGGCTCTGGTTATAAAGTTTCAAATATAATTTGAAGGTAATTGCAGTTATGAACAACAATGTTGTCATCAACATGATGTTGTTGTCATCAGGATCTATGTTGTAGGACTGACTATATTAAAGGTAAAGAATGTTTAATTGTGGTCTCTCACATCCTTCCAGTGAAAAATGCCCATTGATAAGGTTTAAGATGAACTATGTTAAAGTCTATTCTAAAATGAGCCATATTTTAGAAAGGCTCTGGTGTTCCTAGTATCACAACACCTTTTACTAAACTATTTTGAAGACAGGCATTGAGAAGAAGGTGCCAGTTTGTCCATCCACCCATCAATAAGGCTTTAGCAAGTACCTACTAGGTGCAAGGCCTTAGGCTTTGAGTGATGCAAATATGAGTCACACAGTCACTGACAGCAGGGAACTTACAACCTAGTAACAGCACAAAGGCAGTCTATTTAAAAAATAATGTAGATGATGTGAATTCATTAGAATAAGAAATTATTTCCATGGATGATATTTGAGGTGGGCCTGTGAGGACAGGTAAGGAGGTAGGAGATGGATTTCTAGGCATTAGGACTGGCGTGAGTCAAGTATGGAGCAGAACAGCCCAGACCACATCTATGGAATGGAATTATGGTTAGGAAGTTTGGCCAACACACAGGAGACACCAAGTAAATAGCTTTGGGTACAGCTAGAAGATTGGGGCTGTGTTGTTGAAGGCCAGGCTAAGGATTTTAGATTCTTTTCATTTCCTTTGGCTTACAGTATGTAAGATGGATGGTGGTGGGTCAACACCGGAGTTAGGAAGACTTATTAGGGGTCACTATCATCTATGTGAGACATAATTAGAGCCACACAGGAGCTGGCTTCAATCTAGTTTTTGCACTTTTGAGATGAACAGGCAGGAGAGGTAGATGGGAGCCCCTGCTTGAATCTGGGCCTTTCTGAAGTGGCCTAGAAGGGAATTTGTTATGTTATTAAGGTCAGAGGGACCAGAGTTCCCTTTCAAATGTCCTAGCCTTTGGTTCTTCTACATTTCCCTTTGAATTCTGTTCTGGTTCTCATCTCCAGGCCCACAGTGGTTTCTAATGATCCAAGAGATGTGGTCACTAATTAAGTGGAGAGAAAAGTAGCAAAAGATCAAGCCCAGGATGAGAAATTGCTGTAGAAGACAGGAAATGCCCCATAGCCTAGAATTGTAAAGAAGCTGCACAGGAAAGTTCTTTTGAGGGTGGTGGTTCCAGGATATTAGACAGCGCCATTATGGTCTTGCCCGCAGGGATGTATGTCACAAGCTGTTCTGAGAAGCGGGGAGGCTGTGATACTGTTGTTCTGCCAAGCAAGGCTGCATTTTCCAATTTAAAGCTAAGCTGTCCTGGAGCCAAGCTGTTTGTTTTTCAGAAGCAAAGACAGGGAGAGGAAGAGAGAGAGAAAGAGAGCGAGAGGGAGAGGAAGAGAGGGAGGGAGAGGGAGGGAGAGGGGGAGACGGGGAGAGAGGGAGGGAGGGAGAGAGTGGAGAGAGAGGGAGAGAGTGGAGAGAGAGAGAGAGAGAGAGATCCATGAGTTGAGATACCAAATTTATCCTCAGGTCAACTCTCTGGATCAGAGTGGTTTTGTTCTTGTCATCAAATCCTTGATCCTCGGGCACCCTCAGAATTCACTGCCAGGAAGTCCCTATGTCCTCATGACAGAGTAATTAATGAGCTCTGTTGGACCCTGTTAGGGTCTCACAGGAGACAGGAAAAAGCAGCAAGAGGAATTCCCTTTCACCCCAGGAGATTTCAGAGAAGAATTAGACAACACTGGCCTAAGCCTTAGTTTGCACTGCTGCACAATCAGGGGACGATTGCATGTATTCTGTGACTGAACCAACCTTAGAATTTTGAATGAGTATAATAATGATGATAATATTGCCCACTAGCCTCCTTGATAAACATGTACTAGGGACTTACTATTCCTCGCCAGGCTTTATACAAGGTTATATACAGTTTTAGTTTTTACAGTTTTAGTTTTTACATTTAACACTATAATGCTTCTTGAGTTAACTGGCATATGGTATGGAGACATGCTGACCATTCTTTTTACTATTGCAACCTGCTTCCCTCATCTAGCCTTCCTGACGCTCCTTATCCTATTATCTACTTTCTCTTTTATCTATACCACTTGTCGTCTAACATATATAATTTATTATATTTATTATCTTTCTCAACCTGCCAGAATGTAAGTTTCACAACACCTTGCCTATTTTGTGCACCAGTTGCACCCCAGTTGTCTCTTGGAAAGATGACATTAAGTAATTACAAGTGAGATAAAAACAATGTCTCTCTAGGATCTGTAACGGGGGACCGAACATAGTCTAGGGGGCCAGTAAAGTCTCCCCTGAAGAAGCAGTCTTTGGATGCACAGGAGTTAAGAGGATGAGTGGGAACTGTATTGCTGTCAGAGGGAATAGCATAGGGGGAGCTCCTGAAATGAGAGAAAGCAGGGCCATATGGCTGAAACAAAGAACACAAGCAATGGACATGTAATGAGGCTAGAGAAGAGAGGGCCCAGATGATACAGGGCCAGGCAGGCCGTGTTAAAAAGTTTGGAATTACAGTCATGCATTGCTTAACGAGGGGGACACATTCTGAGAAATGCGTTGTTAGGTGATTTCATCATCATGTGAACATCATAGAGTGTACTTGCACACACCTGGACGGCATAGCCTACTACACACCTAGGCTCTACGGTACTAATCTTATGAGGCCACCGTCGTATATGTGGTTCATCTTTGATGGAAACATCATTATGCAGTGCATGACTGTAATTCTAAGAACAACAGTAAACTATTGAAAGGTTTTAAGGAAGAAAACTGCCATGCCCTGATCTGCTCTTACTAACAATTGTTCAGGATAGAGAAAGTGGTTTGGGAGAGTGGGAGAAGAATGCACATGGTGAGGTGGCCAGTTTAAGGCTCTTGCTGTCATCTAGACAAGAGGACAAGGTGGGTTGGGTTAAGGCTAAGGCAATAGAGACAGACAGACAGGTGAATGGGGTCAAAAGAGAATTAGAAGAGCAAGTAAGATTTAGTAACTGATGAAATTGGGAGTGGTGGGAATGTCAAAATGCTTTTCCTTATTTATTTAAATCCCTTAACTAAAACATACGTCTTTCCTGTACTGTCTCCAGTAGTGATGAACAGCTTCTGTTTACTCCTCTGTTAAGTCATCTGTAGCCTCCTCTTCCGTCTTTCCTCACGAATCTCAGTTGTGTCCTCTCAGCCTTCATCTGGCCCAGAATCAGGCGCAGCGTGGAAGAGACTATTCTTCAGAATCACCTCACAATATCTCCTTTTAAAATACCCTTCTTAAAGAAAAAGAACAAAGCCAATGCCTTATTGCAAATTTATTCCCCAAATAAGTTAGGGTCCCTAAATATATAGGAATGCCCTTCCTTGTTTTCTTTTTGCCTTTCTAACTCCTACATATCCTTCAAGACACAATTCAACTACTCAGCCATAAAAAAAGACAAAATCCTGTCATTTGCGACAACATGGATGGACCTTGAGGGTATTATGCTAAGCGAAATAACTCAGACGGAGAAAGACAACTACTGTATGATTCCACTCATACGTGGAAGATAAGCAAACAAACATATAGATACAGAGATAGGGAGAACAGATTGGTTGTTACCAGAGGGGGGAGGGCAAAAGGGGTAAAGGGGCACATATATATGGTGACAGTTGGAAACTAGACTTTTGGGGGTGAACACAATGCAGTCTATATAGAAGTTGAAATATGATATACACCTGAAATTTATATAATGTTATAAACCAATGTGACCTCAATAAAATAAATTAAAAAATTTTTTAAAGGCAATTCAATGTCTGAATCTGCCAGGAAGCCTTCTTAGGCCAGTCATTCATTCACTCACAACAATCATGCTTTGACCCACAAATAAGCCATGCACACTTACTATCTGAGCCACTGATTTGGTGTTTAATCACAGGCAACACTAGGACATCAATCACAGGAGTGGGTAAGGCAATCTCTTGATTTGTACATGACTTGCCTCTTGTATTCTCATTTTGTCTTTCAGTGAAACTCCAAAGTTCTGAGTTATCTTTCTATGGGCACATGGGTTATCTTTCCTTCCAGATTATAAACTACAAGACTGACCTGACTTATAAGTCCGTGTGTCTCTCATAGCATCCAGCACAGAGCTAAATGACAAACACATGGTGAATCTTTGTGGTGGTTCTGAAGAGAACTGTGGAAGAGGTGACTAAAAGGTTGCTTATCTCCAACTCTTCCTCTCACTTCACCAACCTCTACAATAATGCCCCGCTGGGCATCAAGCAGGCAGTCAGCAAATGCTGGCTGTATTAAAATTGCCATATCTGTAGAAGACCCTGTGATTACAGTCAATTCATGAATATTCATAATAGAAGAAAAATGAATGAAATCAAACAACTAGCAACACCACTGTGGAGCAATAGTTTCACCTGTCCTTTTGCTAAAGTTACTGAAAAAAAAAACAAACCACTAAGTACTTTGAGTTTTCCTTCATTTTTCCCTTTTCGTCTTTAGCGGCAACATAAAGGTGTCAAAAGGCCAGGACCAAAGGGATGAAGGCAATAGCAAAATTTATATAGCATTTACTTACTCATTTAACACTCACAACAACCCTATGAAATAGAGCCAATTATGAACTGCATTTTGATGAGAAAACAGTTACAGGGAGGTTAAGCAGAGTGCCCAGGATCACACAACTGGTAAATGTCAGAGCTGGGATTTATAATCTAGGTACCTGAACCCAAAGTCTGTGTACTTAGTCACCACATCAGTTTATTCTCCAAAAAATAAAAAAGGAAGCAAAAGGCTTAATCCACATCCCTGGTCATCAGTCTTCTGGCTAATGGTCAGTTCACTCTCTAATACACTGGTTCTTTTTAGAGTCCAATAAGCATCCAGGGCTAGTGATTCCCTGATACAAGCCTTGAGTTTTTCCTAATTGTAAAGGAACTTCCACAAGTCATGGACCAAGATACATTCAATGACTGTATTTAGAAGACCTCTCATTCTTTTCTCTATCTCACTAAAACTCCACACTTCATAGGATGGTAAAAATTATTCCAGGGATTTGATGTTATTTTGTGGCACAACCTGGAATTGATTAAGGATGTAAATTAGCCCCCTAAAAAGCACGTGGTTACTGACTGACCATGCTGCTATCTATAAATAAACTTGGAGATGCAGTTAACACCTGTTCCACTGTTCTCATCAACATGTCCTCCCTTCTTTCACTCTGTACTTTGCTAGCTTGTAGCCTACAGAGTGAAACCTGGACAGGTTCACTAATGACCTATGCAGCAGCCTGATGTCACTAGAACACCATCAGAATGGCAGAATTACCTTCCTGGGTCAGCATCCACCCTCATCACATGAGTTAATGGAACTTTGCACCTAGATGAAAAAGCCCCAGCTCCACGAACTTGAGCACTAGTTTTAGAATCTTACAGGTGGATCTGGATCCAGGTCACAACTGGAACCAAGTAAGCAAATTAGATTAAGTCCCTGTGACTTGCTGTGTTTCTGTCTATTTCTCTGTATAGTTGTGGTTGTATGGGGGCAATTGTTGTGAGGGGTAAATTACATGACGTGTGCAGTGGTTAGCATACGCCAGGTGCTCCGCAAACATTCTGTTGAATGCAAGCTCTTTAGGCTCGGCACTTGCTGTTCAATTTTCTACTTCTGCCTGCAAGTGTCCAGACACCACCGACTAAGGAAATCCTACTGTACTATTCTGCGTAATAAGCAGGAACTGTTTGCAGAGCACATTAGTAGTACTTATTAAACATTCTCCTTATTCACCCAGATAAAAAGATTATTAATTACTGAGCTTTGGCTAATTCCCAGGACATCTAATTTGTTCATATCTATTTTCAGAAAAGCTTCAGATTTAAATATGAGTTAATTTCACAATTTTTTTTCTCCTCACAGAGAAACCACAAGGCAGTCAAGCAGGTAGCAGTATGCAGACTACATTTCAGCCAGTGAGGCTTTATAAGGAGGAAATTCATTCTTGAGAATGGAGAAATGTGGGTAATAAGATAAGCGGAGTGATGACCTAAGCAGCAAGAAAAATTAAAAAGCTCTTGCGAGTTCTGCCGAAAGCCTTTAATTAACCACATTTTCCACAACACAGAGCAAACCCTTCTGGGCAACCATCAAAACACAGCCTATACAGTTCAGTGATGGGTCAACGCTAGCAAAGTGGTAGCTCAAGGCCTGGAGATTTTAGAAGCCCCCAAAAACACAAATCAAAAGCAGTGGTGAGGTTGAAGCTAGAATTCTCTGAACTTAATAATAAATGAATGAATCCAATTCCCTTGAGTCTAGCACATCATGCTAAGACGGCTTCGCCGCAACAGCTCTAAAAACGGGGAAGAGACAGCTGCAGAAACGTGCATGTTCACTGTTGGCACAAAACTCACAAGTTCTTCCCTAAGTAAATAAAGCCAGTCACAAAGTCATTTGCTTTGCCCTTGGGAATCCAGGCAGTTTTGTCACTGATTTGTGGATGAGCCAAAACTGTTTCCAACCGAAGCATTTTATTTAAGGCGTTTATATTAACACAGTCTGAGTGTAATCCAAATTCTCACATCAATCATGTGTTAGGACAAAGGCAAAGCAGAAGACATTCCTGCTGTTTGGGGCGGGGAAAACACACTGTCAGGCTGGGTTTAATCATGCAGACACACTTGACTGAAAAGTGAAGATTGCAACCTACAGAAAGATTGTTTGCTGGATGCCCAGTACCATATGAGAGAACATGGAGTAACTTATTACATCTTCATTCCAGTTCTCTAAGGAAAATATTCTTTTATACTCATTTTACAGTTGTGGATACTGAGGCTCAGAGAGGTTAAGTACTTGCCTCGGATGGTTACCAGGCTAAGAGGTATTGAAGCAAAAGCATAAAGTAGGTCCACTGGGCTCCACTCCACCAAGCTAGCTTCTTATCCTACACAATACTTACCCAGAATATCTAGGCTAATGATATTTGGGGACAATAAATATTGAAATATTTACCCTAAATGAACACAATGCATTGAACACTCAAAATAATGGAGTCCCAGGGTAGGAAGCTATCCCACGAGTTATCTAGTCCAAGGACGCATCCTATGCTTAGAGTTTCAATAAAGGACTTTTACACAGTTTGAAATAAGGTAATAATTTTCCAGAAAGGCAAATAGTCTTGGGGTCTGGGAAAATCCCCTTAGCAGACACTCTTTTCTCTTCCTTTCAATAAATAGCTTATATTTTAAGTGCTTCCCATGTGCTAGGTGGTGCTAAGCTCTCCAGCATTGCCTTAAGAATCCCCACAATCATCTTATAAGGCAGGCACTGTTGTTAATATCCCCATTTTATAGATAAGCAAACTGAGGTCTAGGTAGGCTGCATAACTTATCCAAGGTCACACAACAAGTCAGCTTTAATGCAAGGATACAAACCCAGTTTTTTAATGTGGTCTTCACGGTGTATGGAGACACACAGTGAAATATAAAAGGAAGTAAACCTAATGGGTTCCTACTATTCTCTAGCTTGACATCAGTGGACAGTTGTGCTTATTTGCAAGTTTGTGGCGAGGTATCCAATAACCCAATACTTTCTTCAATCTAAGGCATGTCCGAATACTTCTCTTCGGTTTGCTAGAGTCAGAACATCTTGGTCACTGAGGCAACATGCTAACTACCCATGTATTGAGGCTGTATTTGAACATCTGCAATGAAGGAAAACACTCTTACAGCTTATTCCATTTGTGGGCAGCTCTGATGATCAGAACATCATACTTATATTCAGCTGACAATGCAATTCAGTTAGGGACCTCCCACTTGTATCTCTTGTAGGTCAAGGGCAAAAAATCATGCTGATGAAGAAACATTACCAAAAGCAAAGAGGTTTCATGTTATTCATCGAAGCACAAGTGATCTTGAAGGAAATTGAGAGAGATTCTTTTTCAAGGACAGCTTTAATAGCTGAAGGGGAATAATGTTTTATATCCAGCCAACCATTCAGCTACAGACAACTTGTCACACTAAAGTGGTTAAAAAATTTTTTTTAATATTTCAATGACATCTTGAATGCACATGAGAGGTTAGTGAACAAGGAAGTTATGGACTTTTTTTAGAAATGACATTTGCATTTAGCTTGAAATTCTTTCCAGTCCTATGAATTTTGCATAAATATTTATGGAATCCTGACGGTTAATTAGATTACAAGCCTTTTATCCAGGAATTTGTCCAATTTTACACCCTCCATGAAGCCTGCGCTCTTTACTGATCTTGGTTTGGTCCATGTTAAATAAGCAATTGTTTTAACAGCCTTAAAGGCTACATTTTAAATT
Source organism: Diceros bicornis minor (assembly GCF_020826845.1). NCBI lineage: Eukaryota > Metazoa > Chordata > Mammalia > Perissodactyla > Rhinocerotidae > Diceros > Diceros bicornis. The sequence goes on along the minus strand of NC_080767.1, from coordinate 10,871,313 downwards.
CTCACATTTGTTATGCATACTACATCATAGAATTTATAATCCTTATTTTTAGACAAAAGTTTGAAGACTCAAATCCCAGGATAAAATGGATTTCTCCATTTTGAAAGCTTTCATTTTGATCAAGGATTAATAAAGCACTAAATGCTCCCAAAACAAAGAGCAAAAAGTACAAATCAGCACTTTGTATCATCAGCCTGGCAGCCTTTTACATAGATGTCTTCAAGTGACCCCCTACTACAGCCCCTGAAAGTGGAGATTACTGTCCTATTTTACTGTGAGAGAAACTAAGGAGCAGAAAGGCTAAGTTCCTCCTGTTTAGTATCACGTAGCAACTAAGCAAAAGCAGTTCTCAGGCCGAGTCCTCAGATACAGCCTCACTTCTCTAGTTACAGAGGAAGACCAGCTCACAATTACCCAGAGGGAAATAAACCACTCTGTCCTTCATCAGGCTTATTTCTAGAAGGCTCAAGCTCTCCCCAGGTATGTGCTTTAGGAACCCCAATAGGTACCCAGGAGTCTTTTTCGTTTATACTCAGCACCCTCACTCCAACTTTTTGTCCCTTAAGGTAATGTTGGGACGTGATGGGTATTCATTTTAACCAGCTCAGTCTCTATCAACTCCCTCTTTCCATCATGGATGTGTTCCACATGATATTCCTTTATGCTTATTTGTGGAAGTGGCCACTTTATCATCCTCACCTCCCTGAACTCTTCGTTCTTTTGTACTACAGTTCTCACCATCTCTTTCCATTTGTCTCTCTCTTTTAGCCTCTCTCTTTTGTTCCACAAACCATTATTTCTTCATAGAAACTTAAAAAATATATAAAGTAATATATGTGCTGAGTTTAAAAGGTCAAATAAGACTATAAGCCTCTGACCCCAATAACAGTCTCCTATATCACCTCTCCTCATCCCCATAGTCCACTCATCAGAGGCAATCACTTTGAGATATTTTAATTATTTCTTCTGATATTTATTAACCAGACGCACAAATTAAAGAAAAAATAAAGTGATTGGTATCATTATGGAGGGGAAAAATCATTTTCAGTTTGATCAAAACCCCAGAGAAGAAAGTCCAGAAAAAACTTATATTACCACAGCATAAACTACCACGCAAATCTTTCACACCAAGACAACTCAAAATAGGACAGATTTGAGATTAAAGCCTATATTTAAGTCTCTAAAGCCTATATTTAAATCTCTATAATAAAAGAGCTCAAAAATTGTATGACATCTCAAGGATACGAATTTTGTAGAGGTTTTTTTGGAAAAAAAAGGGTTTTTTTGCTTCAATTTTACTCCTTAAATACCTAGACTACCTCATTGATGATTTTGAATTCCTATGTCCTGAGTCACATAAACTTGACTTCTCACAGTGAAATTCCATTTCCAGGTGTTATTGCAAGATCAATTATGAGAAATCAAACATGAATTTCTACTTCTATTGAAAATGGAGTCAGGCATCATCAAGATTATCAGTTACATATGTAAGATGGGGAAAAAGGAGGTTTTTATCTTAGATTCCCATTTAGACACATTTTTAACTCTCAAAATTGAGGATATATGACAAAGATATGAACAAAGTTTAGCCTAGACACACCTATTACATGAAAGGTAATGGAGAGTCCATTCAATCCCATGCCTCCATTCACCCAGCAGAAGAGTCAATCTTACAAAGCTGCAGGAAAAGCTGGCGGTGCCTAGCACCTATGTCTTGAGCCCTACTGCTTCAGTTGATCTGGCCCAACTCCCAACTCTGCAGCATCTACAACATCGCTTTACCTGGGGACATTTTACCTGAAGCAGAGGATAATTGCTTAGCCGCCTGCAGTGCAGGCTGGAAGTGCCAAGGAATTAAAACTCCTGGAAGCAGCCCTCAACCAATATCTGATGGTAGTTGGAATAAAAATGTCCTAGCTCTCCAACCCTTTGGATGAGGAAACTCGGAGGCATGCATTTTACATTGTTTCCTAGACTTTCCCCAGGGAGTTAAGCTCTAGTTATCCAGTGGTAGCTGGCTTGAGAGTTTATGCTTTATTGGCTGTCTTCCTTTCCTGTCCCACTTTCCCACTCCCCTACCGGTATTTCCTGCGCTTTCCAAAGAAACTACTTGTATTTGCCTTGTCTCACAGCATGTTTCTAGAGAGATCCAAACTAAGGCAAAGGCCAGTTCCTTCACTTGAATTCTGGTCTCCCATCTCATTTTTTCCTCCATTGACTTCCTTTTCTTCCCAGGAGCCAATCTTCTTCCACTCTATGAAGAAACGCTCTTGCACCACTTGCTAGCTATTTTCCTAACTCCCCCTCCCCTTTCTTTTTCATCCAATCTAAAGAGTGCTCTATGTTGTAATTTCCTCATCTTCACTAATTGCAATCTGGCTTCTTTATCCATCTCTGTATTGAAGATCTTTTCCCCAAATGTCAACAATAACCTTCTAAATGCCAAATCTAACAATTTTCTGCCCCTACTTTAGCTGATTTCACTACATTACAGAAACCACTTTAAATTTCATTTACCTTGATTTGTGACATCACTCTCTTGATTTTCCTCTTATATTTCTGACTATTCTTGCTTTGCTGGATTCTGTTCTTCTGCACACAATTTAAATGTTGATGTTCTCCAGCATTCTCTTCTCAGATTCTCTTTTCACTATACACACTCTTCCTGGGTAATTTCATTTATCCTCATGATTTTAACCATCATAATATGTTAACAATACCAGAACCCATATCTTCAGGACTGACCACTCTTGTGAATCTAGACACATATATCCACCACCCCATTGGACATATTTACTGAATCTTCAGACATCTAGATTTCATACATCCAAGAGAGAACTCATTGCTTTTTAGCCCAAATCTCCTATAATCTGCATCTTACTTAATGAAGCCTCCATATGCTCAATCACCCATCCTCTCTCTCAGGGATCATGACCTAGCAATCAGCAAGTCCTTCTAAATATTTCTCAAATGTGTTCTCTCCTTTCCTTCTCCATTATCACAGAAAAATTAAGTATTCCTCAGTTGCTCCCTCATATGGTGTCATAACCTCCTATTTGGGTTCCTTATCTCCAGGCTTTATTTCAGCCACCAATCCATCCTCAATACTCCCACCAAATGATCTTTCTGTAATAAGTGAAACCATGACAAGTCAGGCCCATCAGTACAAAAAAAATTAAGTTTAAGCTTCTTTATCTGTCTATAGGATCTTTATTACCTTAAAGGCTATCGCTCGCCATTCAGAATCTCTTATAGTTGTCTGCAAATACGAGGCAGTGGCTCTCCTTTGCTTTTGAACTCCAGCTATTCCCTCTGTCTGGAAAGCCTTTCTCTCTCCTTATCTGCCCATTGACACCTATTCATTCATTTAAACCTCCCTTGGGTGTTCCCTACGTGTGCCTCCCTGACTCTACTCGACAGAATCAATCATTATGTCTTGGGCACTACTTCTGCTCTTTGTACATAACTCTCCTATTGTGTGTGTCATACCAAGTTCTATTCGCTTGCTTCTGTAGCTGTTTCTATTACTAGATGGCAAACTGCTCCACCCACAACAAACTCAGAGCCCCCTATCAAATGCTGTTACTAGTGCCCTCTATGACTTTGAAGCACTCTATGTACTCGTAATTAGCTAACCATTATATGTTTTGAATTCCCATCTCCCCTTCTAGACTATACAGCCCATGAGGGCAAGGTCAGAGTCTGTTTTGTTCACTGCTGTAACCCCAGTACCAAGCATTGTGTCTGCCAGAGGAAGTGTTTAATAAATATCTGTGGACTAATTGGCTTACCCCTTGAGGACAGGGCCTATATTTCATTCATTTCCTTACCCCAATTCATAAGAGCACCCAGAGTAGGCATCAATGTCAGTCACCTTATCCAAACAGCATGGGAAACAAGAAAACGGAGTGTTTTCTGACAGTTAAGAAATCTCATTTTCTTTGCATAATTTCATGTTTCTGCCTGCTCATCAGTATTTTGGGAATATCATCAAATCAAGAAGTCCAGTGGTGAGTGGCAAGCAGATTGCTTTTGTCACACCATTTTTATAGTAGATGCTTTAAGTTTTGTGCTGGGAAAGATTCTCAGGCCATGTTTGATACCAGTGTCAAGTGTACAATGATGAATTAGTACTCAGTCATGGACTCAGCAAGAGGGGAGCAGTGGCATATGTGCTACATAGTTGCCATCCCTTTGTAAACCAAAGGGGGGGATGACAAATAATATAGCCACACAAAAGGCTTCACTGGTACATGCTCAAGCATTCATCCAGAATGTCCGAGAAACTGACAATTAGCTGATTACTTATTAGGATGTTACTCGGGTAGGTCTGACTGTACAATATTTTAAAGCAACAAGACCTTAACTTTTATTTCTGCAATAGCTGATACTTTCCCCTGTTTAAAGAATACTAACATTTTTTCCTTTTAAAATAAGTACAAATATTTGAAACCAAATAAACAAAAAGGCCTTTGGGTATTCCAGCAAGTTTCTCAGGATGACCCAGATTTATATAAATTCTCTTCTACAGTGAATATTACCACCTTATACTTGGAGACTGTCTCATATTTTTAAAGTTGTTTCCAATCCATTACTCTATCTGAGAAGGGTTCCAAAGAACTAAATGGCCAACTCATAATGGTAACTGTAGGGGAACAGAATTTGTTACACCAAAATGTGTTTCTTTGGCTTGATTATTTTTAAGAACAAAAGACTCAGAAGAAACTTTGAGCTCTCCCCTAAGTGCCTAAAATAATTTAAGATAGAAGGCCTGTTCCACGAAGCAGCTATCACTATATATAACCATAGTATACTATGAACTATGTGTAGTGGACAGGAAGGAATCTAGCAAGGCCCATATGATCTAAGTCCTCCCCATGTCTCATTATTTTTGCAAGGATGGCAAACATTTGTTTACCAAAGATCTGCTTTTCCATCTCCATGTGAATTGCCTTCCTCCCCTTTGAAGTCCCAGACCACTACCCCCAACATCCCCCTCTGTCTTTAGCTGAAGATGGTATTTAAGGTAGTGGCTTCAGCCATTTTAGAGGTCACTCAGCTTTCCCGGGTCTCTCCCATGTGCACATGTTATTAAATTTGTTTGATTTTCTCCTATTATTCTGTCTCATGTCAATTTAATTCTTAGACCAGCCAGAAGAACCTAGAAGGGTAGAGGAATACTTCTGCCTCCCCTACATAACAAATACCCATTACTTTGGTGTTATCTAAGTTATAGAATATTTTCCATTAGCCACACATGGTTTCCTTTTCATGTGATTTTACCTTTCAAAACATACAATTTTGGACCTTTTCTTAAAGAGGTAAAGTTGTTTCCATTTTACTCTATTCTCTCAAATACTACACATAAAAGAAGCTGTTAAGGAAAAAAATTTCATTTAATTGGAGATAGCAACACTGCCCCAACTGTGAAGCCCAGCTGACCAATAATGTGAAATCTGTATGCATGAGCGTGAACACATAACCTTCCCAGAACTCAAACAGGAAGCACATTCCACCAAGAGCAAGAGCCACTGTCCTAAAGTCCTGTTGAAAAGTCATTTTGTTCGAAGCAACAAGATCTGGGGGCACAGGCAGGTCATAAAAGAAGCAGGTTATATCCCTACAATCGTAGGGAGGGGGATCTGAGGAGGAATCAAAGCTGAGTGGCTCTTTCTGTGGTCCCCAGCATAACCACCCAGTTGATAGAGACTGTCAGAATAACAGCGTGATGGGTGGATAAGAGGCAGCAGTCCTCGGATCATGACACTGACAACCTCCGACTTAGAGGTATGGCTGAGAACCACATCAGCTTTCTGAACGACAAAAATTGAAGTCAGGTGCCTAAGATCAATAAACACGATTTTGTGAAAAGGTGTTTGAGACAACAAGGCTCAACCAAAACTGTGGAATGCTCCAACTTAATTGCTCTCTTTCACCCCACTCTGAAATGTTCTTCCAAAACTTGTGGCCCAAATCAAGGATAACCAATAATCAGAGATGCACTAACTTGAGACCTATGCATAAAAGCTACAAAACTAAAGCAAGCAAATTAAACAAACAAAACTAAAACCTCACAACAACAGGAAATAATTAGATTAGAATGATTTCACAGAAAACAAACAACCCAATATAGAAAAGGTTCAGACAAATCTCAATAGACACAAAAATATTAGAGAGACGTATAGACAGAGCTCAAAGAATAGACACAGGATTTCAAATAGGTAATTATTATTAAGATTATAGAAGGAGATAAAGAGAGTGAGTTGGCAGCACTCAAGAAAGAAATCCAAAAGAAAAACAAAAGCATGACAAATGAAAGCCTTTTTAAAAGCACAAATATAAAATGAACACAACTGAAAATGGAGCCAGTGATACAGTTAAGAGGTTTGAAATGACATAAGATAAGAAAGAACAAAGATATTAACATAAGGAAGATAATACATGTGGAAAGCAAACGAAATCTGACATACCTATAATTGGTGTTCCTGAAAAAGAAAGCAGAAAAAAATGGAATAAAAATAGTCAAAGATAGAGGCTGGTCTGGTGGTGTAGTGGTTAAGTTCATGTGCTCCACTTCAGCAGCCCAGGGTTCATGGGGCTTATCAAGCCATGCTGTGGCAGGCGTCCCACATGTAAAAGTAGAGGCAGATGGGCACAGATGTTAGACCAGGGCCAATCTTCCTCAGCAAAAAGAGGAGGATTGGCAACAGATGTTAGCTCAGGGCTAATCTTCTTCACCAAAAAAAAAAAAAGTCAAAGATATAAAAGAAGAAAACAATCCTGGATTAAATATTTGAAACTGCAGATAAAAAAGACATCCTTTCCTGAGAAAACCAGATAAAGTACTGGTGAAGTTGTTGAACTCTAAAGATTAAAAAAAAAATTCTATAGATATCCAGTTATGAAAAACAAAGAGAATAAAAAAATTATGTTGGCCTCTGACTTTTTTCTAGCAACATTAAATATGGAATATAGTAAAACAATATGGACAAAATTCTAAAGAAAAGAAAACATGACCTAAGAATTTCATAACCAGCCAACCTGTTCTTGTTTTCCTCACTGCCTCTAATGCAAGCCAGGCAGGGGACTCATTGTGGGGAAGGCAAGGCCATCATGGGTCTGAGATGGAATACACAAAGACGTAACCCCAGATAACCTGAAGACTGTGAGGCCTCTCAGAATTCTGGAGTTCTCATAGATTAGCACAGGAAGTATATGAAGTGGGAATGGTTATGAGTAAGGTCAGAGATTTTTTAAAGGCTGAGCTCTCAAGAAATTTTAATTTGCTAATTTATCCATTCATTTATTCACCAAATATTTGCTGAATCTGTTATATTCCAGAGTCTATGCTTTACACACTTAATTCTGGATATATGATCAATAGTATTTCATAGTCATTACTTCTTTTGACCAGAACTCTGATGAGTGCTTTTCCATCATCTCAGAAGTATGGAGGAAACATGGGAAGCACACATCAACTGGTCATAATCCTGTGAAGCAAATTCCTGGAAGAATCCGTAACACAAGTAGTAATTATTACCTAAATATATCTAATACAAATTGTAAGGTATAAAGGTCCTTAAAAGAGTTTAATAAAATGTGACAGGAGTTCAGTGGTGGGAGATAATCACTTCAGACAGAAGGATGGGGAGGAGGACTCTCACGGAAGGTTTTTGTGGTAACTGACACTTGAGCCAGGCTTCGAGTTACAGGTAGATTCGGACATTTGGGGATGAAGGGAGAATGACTTCAAGCAGGGGGAATTGTGGGGATGAAGGCACAGAAGTGGGAAAAGCTCTGGATATGTCCTGGAATACAGCATGTCGGGTAGGAGATCCTAGAAAGTAGGTGAGATGAGTCTCTGTGGACCTGATGGAGGGCCTTGAAGGCCAGACTAGGGAGTTGGAGTTTCCTTCTGCGATCAGTGAGGTGCCATTGAGTCAACATATAGCAAAACCAACACTGCGCTTAGGGAAGATTAATCTGGCAGAAAATCTTTTAAGATGAATAATCCAGTGGCCACAGGCAGGGGGCCATTTACAAAGCTAATGGAGGGTTTAGCAAAACACTGGGAGGGCTTGGCCTGACATAATGGAAGCATGAAAGGGGAGCTGGAGGGAATGTTAGAGATTCATACCAGGGGTAGAAGTAACAGAGAACTGAGCTTGGCAAATAGCTAAAAATGAAAATGATGGATGAGAGAAAGTGGGGGTGGAGGAGTGGAATCCATATCTCAGGTGGTTACTTGGGAACTGCTAGCAATAGTTTCATTGACGAGGCAAATGAGCCCAGGGCAGGGCTTAACGTCCGATAGCGAGGTTCTTCTAATCTAGAGCAGGGTCCGCGGGCAGTGAGATATGGGAGTGGAGACAAGATCAGGGGCATTTACTGTATGAGGGCCCGAGGGAGGCCCCTGAGGGCACTGGGAGACTGCAAGGTGGGTTGGTGCCAGCCTAACTGCACATGTGTAGGATTCTCTCCTCACATCCACTCTCAGGTGAACGGGTACCCAAACCTGACTGCATTTATGACCATGGTTGGAGAACGCCTGAACCAGGGAAAAGATGGTGCCTCAGATCTGGCCATCTTAAGAATGGGCTTTGGGGTCAAAACACACCTGGGCCTAAATTCCATTTCTGCTGCTTACTGAGTGACATTAGGCAAGTGACTTGACTTCACTGAGCTAGTCTTGGAGATTAATGTCTCTCAGGGGTCTTGTGGGGATTTCACAAGGTAAGAGTAAAGTGGATGGCAAAGGGCCTGAGACTCATAAACACTCAACAAATGGGCGCCCAGTCCCCCTCACCCCACACTCCCAGTATACCTGCTGCACCAGCTGCTGGTTTCCTGCAAAGTCACCTCCAGTCCCCAAAGCTTCTGTCTCCTCCTGGGATGTCCTCCTCTCTGCCTCTGCTTCCCTGGAACTCCTTTCTCCTTGTCCTGTTTCCTGGGCTTTCAGTCTCTTTTCCTCCTCCTAAATTTTGCTCTTCATTCTTCTCAATTATCGAGTGTCCCTCTCTTCATGTTTTTTGCTATTCTGCTCCTCCCTCCTAAGAAGTTATGACTAAAAAGACTCAGGAAGAGCCAAAAAGGCACTTAGTACAAAAACTCATCTCCTCTTTGCTTTGGCAGAGCAGTTCCAAATATCTTACCTTAGTATTTTGAAGAAATGGGTGCCTTCATGGGACTGAAAGTGACTAGTTTTCTAAAGCCCACCCAGAGACAGAAAACTGTGGTAATTCCCACAGAAAGCCCTTACTGTAGATGAATACAAGACATTCCTCACAAATTATAAATATACAGACACTGGAAATATACTAGACCACTAGGCACTGGGTAGGACTCTGCTCTGAGCCACAGAGAGCAACTTTTAAGCGAGGTTCACTTGAGGCCATTGAACCAACCAACAGGCAATTCCAAGCACAGAGCCTCTCTTGTGGGGTGAGGATGGAAGCCACTCTCAGCCACACACGTAGCTCCTGTTTACTTCTCAAGTTATCAGGTGGCTAGGCAGTGACTACACTATGTCAGAACTGCTGAAGTGACGTTCTGCCCAACAAAATGATCTTAACATCCTAGTCCTTTCTTCTGAAGCAATATAAATCAGAAACAGAAGTCTCTTAAAATTCTTAATGCCATGTGGAACTGAAAAAGGCTTAAAAATCGCAAAATATCAGTTTCAACGAACAAAGCATCTCTGTCTCCTCCACAGGCTAATGTCATGTGTTTGGGGCAGCATTTTAAGTTTCGTGGAGGCAGGGACCTTTCCCGCTGACCCTAGGACAAGAGTCTGTCATCACTGGAAGCGCAGAGCTCACAATATGCTCTGCCCTGGTTTAGGGGACAGGAAGATTAGGGAGGGACCATTTTGTTAATGCTCTTCAGGCCCCTGCTGGGGAAGAAGGGAACTCATTCCTTCTGAGCCTCAGGCTTGGAAACTGTTTTGCCAGATTATTCAGCTGTACTCTCACTGGCAATGCGGTCCCAGTTTCTAAAATTCCCAGGTAATTCAAGAGAAGGGTATTACATGGAACAGCCGGATTTTCAAACATTCTCCCTTTCTTCCTGCATAGTTAATAGGTCTCTTCTCCTAAATTGGCCTGGCTTGGTGGATGGGGTCGGTGGTGGGATCTTCTGAGGGACTTTCCTTTTCTGCCCCACAGGTTCCCGTCCAGCGAGGCTTCACATTGGCACATTATCAGGTATTCTCCCTACCCCTTTATTCTAGACTCAGCTCAGCGAGGCCTTCTCCAACAATGATAAGCACCTACCTACCTACCCAGTCACTTGTCCATCAACACTTATTGAGCATCTGCCATGTGCCAGGCCCTGTGCTGGTCACTGGGGGTACAGAGATGAATAGAGTGTAGTTCTTCAAAGCAAGAGACATATAAAGAATAACATTATGCTATGAGAAATATCAAGAGATATAAAGAAAGTGCTATGGGAGCCCAGAGGAAGCAGTAATTAATTTTCCCCAAACGGTAGGATGAGGGAAGGATTCCAGAGGCGGTTGTGTTTAGGTAGGGACTCGAAGGATAAGGATTTCACCATGGAGAGGAAGAAAAGAGAGACTTCAAGGTAAGAGAAAAAGCATGAGCAGGGGGAACAGATGAGAAAGTTCTTAGCATGTTGAAATATTCCAAGTAGTCTGATTGGGTAGTACACTATTTAGATAAGTGAATGAGAGGACAGGGAGGTGAAATTAGAAATAGGCTGTTTATGAAGGAGTTAGCAAAGCGTTCTTCCGGCCAGTGGTTTTCAAAGTGTGGTCTCCAGACCATCAGCATCAACTGAAAACTTGTTAGAAGTGCAAATTCTCAGACCCCACCCCAGACCTAATGCACCAGAAACTGGAGGTAGGGAGATGACAAGAGCTGGGGAGAGAATAGCAGTCAGTTTGGTAAGCTCTCCAGGTGATTCTGATGTACTAAGATTTGAGAACCATTACTGTAGGTAAAGGGGCATTAGAGATTTCTAGTCAGAGCAACAGTATAACACACCTGCACTTTACAGAGACCATGCTGCATCAATATGGAGTTGTAGATAGGTGGGAACTGGAAGTAAGGGGACCACTTAGCAGGCTTTTGCAGTGACCTGCATAAGAGATGATGAAAAAATGAAGAAAGTCATCCATCTATCTTTTCCATCCTTTGTCCAAGCAAGCAAAAGTTACAGGAGGGAGAAAAAAAAAAAAGTCACCCAACTAGGATCTCTGGTTTCACAATAAATTCATGAGTACCTACTTCACAGTCTTCCATACCATCCCGCCAGCCCACTACACCCCCCACCTCGGGGTTGCTTTTCCCACTCATACTTGATGCTCTTCATTGATCACAATCTGGATCTCAGAGGAGAGGGACCTTGTCTATATTGTTCCTCACTGAATTCTTAATGCCAAAAGATGTGCTACACAAAGGAATTAAGGGAGCAAAAAAGCAAACGAGAGGAGACATATTCAAGAGATAAAGTTTTGGGAGAGCATGGGAAGGATTCTAGACTATTCCTGGATTCTTATCTGGGAGATTGTCCTTAAGTGCAATTGAAATATAGGAGAAGAGCTAGTGGAGGCTGGGGGCGGGCGAGTGGAGCAGCCACTCTGGCCACAGAGGATGCCTGGGCAAAGGGAAAACCAGGTCACGGAGGAAGTCCCTGTGGTCCCGGGGGAAGGGACCAACCCAGTAAAAAAAAAAAAAGGCATGTGGAGTCAGGCCACATTTAAGTACAAGCCTAGTGTCAAATGACAAAACAAACGATTTAGTAACGAGTTTGATGCCCTTTAGTCAAGGGAAAACAATCCATGGATTGGGAGACTGCAGCGCCTCAGAAGCAGTGAAGCGCTCCTCCTCAGGGATTTTGGGCAAGAGTTTTATAGAGCATTAGAAGAGGCAATGTGGAAACAGGGAACGATTGGCTAGGAGGTTGGGGATTTCCTCATAAGGCTAATGTGTCCTATATTCTAGGGTAAGGTAAGCCAGCTAAATCTGGAGGATTGTGATTGGTGTATGTTAGGTTTCCTTGACAAGTGTTTCCTGTACGTGCAGGCTGACTTTGGTTTACTTTTGTGACGTGGGCTGGGCCGCTGGAGCTGCCCCCATTTTGTGGGTCCCAATATATGAGTTAACTTTATCATTAGCTTCAGAAGTGCAGGCAGAGCTAACCTGGCCACTATGGGTCAGGAGCGACTCAAGTTTCAAGTTTTAGCCTTTCTTTATCCTATCCATTCATTGATTAATTAACTCATTCAACATTTATGACCAGAGAGGCAATATGGCATAGCGGTTAAGAGGGCAGTCTATAGCCAGATTGACAAGGTTTGAATCCCAGCTCTACCATTATTAGCAGTGAGACTTTGGGCAAGTTACTTAAACTTTCTGTGCCTCAGTTTATTTATATGTAAGATAAACTCTCATGAGGTAATTTCTTGGTGAAGGAAGAAGCTTGGATCATCTAGAGAGAGGGATGTTCAGACGGAGTTGGATTGAGAAACGTGGTAAAAGTTTGGACTAGCCACTTTGGGATAGAGAACAGAATTGCTAACCAATAGTGAGAACCAAATGGGGGGTGGGAATGATAAATACACAATGATGTGGCCAATTAGCAGGGTTGTGGTTTTTCTTCCCCATACTGTTAGGCATCAAAGGAACAGGAATAGAGAAAGTCAACAATGGAACTGATCTGGTGTGGGGAATCACAGAGTGGGTACAGGGACTGAAATTCCAGAGAGCGTAGGAAGAGAGGGTGCTGGTGACAGAAGTTCAGGAATCCAGTAAGAATCTGTGTCCTAATGCACTTTCCCAGTCTCAGTGACTTACAAACTTATTCAGGGCTTTCCCATGCCCATCTTATTGCTAGAAAATTATCTTTAAATAGACTATTTTTACTTAGTCTCATTCTAAGAAGAACAATGATGAAATCATCAGTTAGATTCTTTTTTAATCCTCATTCAATAAATATGTAAGTTTTAAAATGGTCATCCATATACAACCTAGAATCCTCGGGCTCATCCTGTCCTGGGAAAAATCCATTGTTATTGTTAAGAATTTGGGCTTTGACGTGAGTTCAAGTCCATCTAAAGGGAGTAGTGAGATTTGCCACTTACAGTGTGATTTTTGGCAAGGGACTTAAATCTCTCTAATCCTCAATTTCCTAATCTGAAAACTGGCAATGATACTATCTACTTCATAAACCATCATGAGAATTAAATGAGGTAATTCATACAAAAGGCTTACCCCAGTGATTGGCACAGAGTAGATGCTCAATAAATTATGGCTACATTTGTTACATCAACTCCCATAGTGCCTAAGAGTTTATGATGCTAATGATTAAATTACATGAGACAGAACAGCTAATACTTTCACAGACTGGAATCTTCTCTGTTTCCTGCAGAGATTCCCATAGGTGCTCTTAGGAGACCTATCTCTCCTCACAATATCTACTACAATGTCCCTCGTAGTTGGTAATTAATGCTTATTTTCTATTCAAAGAATTCTTATTCCTTATGACACTCCTACACAGGGATACAAGGGTGTCATATTCTTCCAGACAGAAGCTTCCATATTTGGATCCTTTTCTCTTAGGATTCCTGCCAGGTGTCATCACTGTGACACCTCTAAGCAGAGAGTGTTACCTACTGACAGACCTTGAGGTCACTCATCTGTGGAGCACAGTCTCCACCTCTTCCTCACGTTTGCCTGTGTCTTGTTATTGCTGCTTACTTTAGTCTCTCATCCTCACTGGGTTGTTATTCTTCCTGTTTGGCTAGACAGAGTACACACTTATCAAATTGCGGTCTTATTACACATTGCACCAAAATAATCTGCCCCACAACACACTGGCCAAATTCTACTGTAGGTAATCGGCTGCTGCCTTCTTATCCCATTCTCTCTCCCTCTTTCTAAGGGGTATAATAGTCTTGTTGGCTTCTTCTCTGTGATGTCGTGTTATTATGTGTCATTAAACAGCTGCCATATCATGCTCTCTAGAAGAGGCCATTTATACTTCTACAACAGATGAGATGATGGGGAGCTATTTAAACGGGGGGAAGTCTCTGGAGAAAGAGGTTGTTCTGTAAATACATAAGGTACCCTCTGCTGCCTTTTAACCACTTGGCAATGCATGTAAAATGCAAAGAACATTTTACACACCTAAAGATTTCCACCCTAACGATTTCAATGCTGTTTCATTCTTGCTTGTGTTTCAAATACCTGTATTATTTATGTGCAGTACTAAGCAGAGATTCTGGTATACAGTAGACCTCAACCAACACTTGTCGAATGGAAAAAAAGAAACTTAGTTTCAGTCCATATAGAGAATCTATTTTTTTTTCTACTTATTAATCTTGTTTTCTGTGTCTCTAGGAAAAGCCAAACCCATTCATCAAAAGCAATTTTTAAGGGCCGGCCCCATGGCATAGCGGCTAAGTACACGCGTTCCACTGCTGGCAGCCCAGGTTCCGATCCCGGGCATGCACCGAGGCACCGCTCATCAGGCCATGCTGTGGTGGCGTCCCATGTAAAGTGGAGGAAGATGGGCATGGATGTTAGCTCAGGGCCAGTCTGCCTCAACAAAAAGAGGAGGATTGGCATGGATGTTAGCTCAGAGCTGATCTTCCTCACACACACACACACACACACAAAAAGCAATTTTTATGAGGGGCTGGCCCAGTGGTGTAGTGGTTAAGTTCATGTGCTCCACTTCAGTGGCCCAGGGTTCGCTGGTTCGGATCCCGGGTGCAGACTCATGCATCACTTATCTAGCCATACTGTGGCAGTCATCCCACATATATAGTAGAGGAAGATGGGCACAGATGTTAGCCCAGGGCCAATCTTCCTCAGCAAAAACAGGAGGATCAGCAACAGATGTTATCTCAGGGCTAATCTTCCTCATCAATAAAAAAAAAAAGCAATTTTTATGAGAACATTTACAGCCTTAGCCCTTCAGGTGACCAAAGGAGGGGAATGGAAGGGAATGACGTCTTTCCAGCTCCTTTTGTTTTCACATCATCCCTCTCATTTGAAGATACTACAGATTCACAAGTTTCGCCTCACTAATTCTATCAAGGGACAAATATGTGGTAGATGTTTATTTCACTTGTTAGGTGGCAGTTGAGACTGACTAGGGAAAAGCTCTCCAGCGGATTCAGATCTGGATCTAGATTCCAGGCCCTCAGCTCTCAACTCTGGCCCAATACCCACTTGCATCTTTTACTTCGAAATGGTCATTCTACTGACCAATTATATATAACTTTTGTTTGACATTTCCACACCTGCAAAAATTAATATAATGATGCCACTCCTACTGTGAGTGCAACATATTGACTCTTCACTCTCTTTGCAATCACCTCTTGCATATTATCTACCACTCGCCACACTGAGGACCCAGAGGAAGAAAGGACCCATCTTCACAGAGCTCGTTAGGCCAGGCACTTGGTTAAGTCTGCTATATCTGCAGCCTGCTTTAGTCCTCACAGAGTACCTGTGATGCAGGAACTGCCCTCACATAAGGGAGGATGGCTCAGGCTCAGAGAGGATAGTATCTCATCCAGGATGACAAAACTAGGAAGAGGTAGAGCAAGGATCTGAACCCATGGCTTTATTTTCATTTCAAAGCTCGTGTTTTCCAGGCTATCTCTGTAGATGGAGTTTGGCAGGATTGGAGCTCCCTCTTTCTATGAACAGTGGTCACTTCTGTGTGCCAATTCTATTGCTGGTACACAGTTGTCTGCTTTTCATATTGAGGGGGTGAGGGGCTCTGGTAACTCTGTTTTTATCTTTATAGAATTCATTAGAACTGTTTAATTAATGTTTTCTAAGTATCATTTTTTCCTGTTTCTGAAAGGTGAAGAAATATAGATTATTTATTTCATATCATATAGATGAAAAAACCCTACCAATTGCAATATTAATTGCTTTACCATGAGGCCTCTTGGGATGGATACATTACAAAGACAACACTGTGTTCACCACCATATGGAACGTTAGTCACTTTTGGCTGCTCCTTTACATCCTGGGAAAGAAGCCAGTATCATTGTCTCCTGTGCTGTGAGACCTGTGAGAACATGCATTGCCAGGGCTAATGAGGGGTATGTGTTTAAAGGAGAAAAAGTCATCAGTTGGTACCCCCAAGACATTGTCATCACAGAAAGCCTGATGGGGAGAAAGAATCTGGTTAGTCGGTCTTCAGAAATTAGGCTTCCAGTTCTTTATCAACTAAAACCTTTAGATTTGTTTATTCTTAAGACATTTTAAAAGTGATCATGAATTTTGGATTTAGAATGGGAAGAAAAAAGAAATTCTCATTAATCAAGCATCTCTGTGTTACACACTGTGCTAGGTCCAATATCTAATTTTATTTAATGCTTACAACAATTCTAATAGCTAAGAGCATAAGCTTTAGGATCAGATACCCTTGTTTTTGAAACCCAGCCCTGCCTCTCACTAGCTGTGTGACCTCTGGTGAGTTACTTCACCCTCTGTTTCTTGACTTCCTCTCTGTAAAATGGAGGTTATCATACCCAGCCTGCAGCCCTGTTGTGAGAAATAAATGAAATAACATTTGTAGAGCATTTAGCCCAGCACCCAGCAAGCAGTAAACATTCAAATTCATTAACCCTTTCAACAAATATATATTGAGCACCTATTTGTGCCAGGTATTGTTCTTGTCTTTACAGATACAGTGGTATACGAAACAGACAGAAGTCCTGCCCTGTGGAGCTTAATCTTCAGAAATATAATCAGGATTAACAACCCAGTGAGTTATGAGGCAGATATTACTGGCCTCGGTTTACGTGTGAGGAAACTGAGGCACAGGAATTCTTCTCTGGTGGGGCAGGAACCCACCAGTTATATCGGTATAGACAAGATGACAGAGTTGTCTCAATTATTGCATATTCATAACTTAATTATGCATATGCATGAGGAGTGGTAATGATAATTCACAGATACAGCCTCATTTATTCTATCTGTGTGCTGTCAATGTGGATAGCCTGATACAGCAGAAAAGCTAAGGATTTACAGTCAGAGGATCTAGATTTAAATCATGACTCTGCCACTGACCGGATGTCATGTATCCTCTGGGAGCAACCTGATCTCTTGAACCCATCTCTTCATCTGCATGGTGGGGATAATAGTACACTCACAGAGCTATTTAGGGGATCAAATGAGGCACAGATGTTCAGGAACTTTGTAAATCCTACTACATTATCGAAAAGAATGTTATAATATGACCATTTCAGAGGCAGACTGTTCTCTCCAGAGGTAACACACACTAAAAGTGGTACCACTCCTCATTAGAGCATATTCTTTTTTTTTTTTTTGGTGAGGAAGATTGGCCCTGAACTAACATCTGTCGCCAATCTTTCTCTTTTTGCTTGAGGAAGATGGTCCCTGGGCTAACATCTGTGCCAATCTTCCTCTACTTTGTATGTGGGATGCCACCACATCATGGCTTGATGAACGGTATGTATGTCCAGGCCCGGGATCCAAACCCGCAAACCCCGGGCTGGCAAAGCAGAGCATGCAAACTGAACCACTATGTCACCGGGCTGGCCCCAGAGCATATTCTTGATCAGTACACACAGAGCTGCCACGTACAGTAGGCAGGCTATGCCTTGCACCAGGCCACCAAACCAAGGAGACAAACAGTAGCTAAAATACAGCCCACTCTCTGCTCACCAAGCTATGCACCCAAACACTGAACGACCTCCACCCAGAGGAACTGGCACCTTGCTCTAATTTGCCCAAAGACAGAATATGGGCTAGCAGTGTTCTCGATTATACTTTGTGTTCTCTTTTAGTCTTCTTCCATCTACTTCTGTCCAATTAATTCTTACTTCTTATCCCTCCAACTTCCATTCCTTCTGGCCTGTCTTCTTCTCTCTTCTTCCCAACTTCTTTTCTCGCCTGGCAGTCCTTCCAACAGCTTGTTCAAACCAACATGGTGCCTCTCCCTGACAGTTGCTTCTTTTCTTGCCTGTATGCATTTCCCAAGCCCAATGTGCAGAACATCCCTCCATCCAGATCTCCACCCAATCTGCCAAAGAATGTCACCTCTTGGACAGACCTTAAGGCCCAAAGGAACAGGTACTGTGAGGAAAGGATCTAGACTGTAGGTCAAAAGAGCTGGATGCTGCTGCTAAGAAACCAGATGACCACCTTCAAGTCCTCACCATGCAGTTATTGTCTATAATAACCACATAACATATTTTCACACATAAAAGTACATAAAGCTCTTAAAAGCAAACATAACAGAATAAATGCAATTCATAAAGAAAGGCATCTAAACCTAGTTGACCAAAATTGAATAGGGAGGAAGGGATTTATGAGTGAAAGATTCAACAGTGACAAGTAAAGATAGAGAAATTGGAAGCTTCAACAGAGTGATAAATCAGCTTAAAGTCAGAGAAAAAGAGAACTTTGGCATGAGAACCATGTGTTGAATGGCACCAGAGAAGCTCAGCAAAGTCTATTTTGATCCCATATTATATCCAGTGAAATAGGTCTCTGATTTGATGCACGTACCTGCACTACTGTCTCAACTCTAATGCTGACGGCATAAGCTGTTCCTATGAACACGACATGCTTCTTCAGGGCACTCTGGGCACTGTGCAACATGCAAGCAGTATCTCAGGTTTTAGAGGGAAGTGGGCTGATGATAAATGGTGAAAGAGAAGATGGGGTAATTATGCCCCCCACTAACTGATTCACCTGCCACTAAGGGCTGCGAAGGGAAATGGAGGGAAAGGGAAGAGGAGGAGGAGGTGAGAGTGGGAAGAGAACTCTGAAGTAATTTACACCCACTCAGAGGTGAAGGAGAGGAACTACAGCTGATGAAAAAATTAGCAGAGAAACTTCTCCAAATCCCCGTAACCTCAATCACAGCACACACTGCAGATGTTTGCAGATAAAATGCTCCTCTCCCTGCACAGCCATCTGAAATTCACCATGGCTGTGTTAAGGTACAGGGTTAACTGGACTCTCCTGCTGCTCCTTTCCTCACAGAGAACCCGCCAGGCACACAGTGGCAGGAGGGGGAAACTGAAATGTGAATGTGAGAGCAACTACACCAGAAGGTAATGGCAACAGGGATCTCCAAGGGACGTGAGTGTCGGCTTTTCTCAAGAAAGGACTCCTGCAGCAACCTTAAAGCCAGCGTAGGAGGGAAACATCTTTCTCATCTAATGCCCTACAAGATTCGAGAACACAATCCAACAGAATACAAACTCCAGATCAGCAGATCGCGGGGAGAGACAGGGAGAGCAATGCTGGAGCTCCGTTTAAGTAGATGATAATGTTTCATTGATCTGGAGCGAGCTGGCAAAAGCAAGAGACAAAAAGAAACACACTCTGTAGGGAAGAAAACCTGAGTCATTGAGCCTGGCAGGTATAGAATTAAGGAGAGCCTTAAGAGAAGAGTTTGAAATCATTGTAAGTACAAGTGGTTTGATACAGAGGAAAGCACTTTGCCCTGGGGATCAGAGCTGGCTTCTAAGCCAGCGCTCCAATAATCAAATGACCTATTTAGGGCTGGGTGTCCCCAAGTGGGGATTGACGAGGCCCTTGCTTGGGTAGTCTATGAATTAATATTTGCTACTTTCACTTTAGGAAATCTGGGCAGAAAAAAGGGCATCAATTAATCTACAAAATTAGAATCATGACCATAGCGGAAGCATCAAGGGAATTTTCCAGTCCTTTTAGGTTCGCTGTAATCTGACCCCAGAGTGAGCAGTTGCATGCTCACTAGCCAAGGAGTCAGGGCTGATGGGGCCTTACACCAGCTAACTCTAATCAGTAAGCGTGACTTGGTGAAGCAGTTCTTGATGCCTCAGTCACCTCATCTATTAAATGAGGAGGGTGTGAGTTAAGCCACAAACGTGACCCTTTAGAGGTCTTCTGTTATCTGGTATGCCATACTCAGCCTCAATTCTCGCTGTGTGCTCATCGATACCCTCTGATTAACCCTGGGGGTTTATCATTCCTCTGCTTCTCCCCTCCACAAACACCATGCCCCATCCCACCACCTCTCCTCTGCTTTTGCTGTTCTCCTGAACTAGAACTTGCACCCACTCCTACTCCCTTCCAAACTCTTAGTCATTTAACCCACTATCCATAAGTCATTCCCAGCTGCTCTGATACTCATCATTCTTTCCAATTTTCCTGTTTTTACAGACCACAACATACCTCTCAGTACTGACTATAGTGTCTGATGCTGTCCTCAAGTTATTTTCTAAGACTTAGGTTTGTCTCTTTAAATAGCAAATTCCTTAATTCTTAAACTTCTATATTCTCTATGGTGCATAAGCAGTGAATGAAGGCTTAATACACAGAAATATAGTCTTTTTGGCTTGAGGTCAAGTAGAAACTATTAATGGATGCCAACCTCATTTTCGTACAGTAGGACAAAACTGCACATTTCCTAGAATTCCAAACCCAAAAACTCTGTTTAGTTACGTTGTTTACAATCTGCGATTTCCTTGACTATTCTTGAATATTAGCAATTCAAATATTTGAATGCTTTCAATGTGCCAGTTCTACGTTCCAAGTGCCTTATATGTATCAGCTCACTTAATTCTCAGAGATACCCAGTAAAGTATATGGTATTATTGATGGAATTTTGTAGACGGAGAAAAGGAGGCACAGCAAGGTTAAACAGCTTGCCCAAAGTAGGATAGCTGGGGCTTGAACCCAGGTTGTCTAAATGCAGAGCCTGGGTTTATAACCACCATACAATCCCACTACATGGCTTAACTATGACTTTATTTTGCTCTAGTTTCCTGCACTTCTCTACAGGGATAAACTCAAGAATGGTAGGCATCCAACAGTCATCCTTCTTCTAGTGTGAAACTCATAATCTTTAAGCTGAAAATGTTGAATAACAGTGATATTTACTCTTTATTTGGTGTTCACTCTATGCCAGGCACTACTCTAAGCATTTACATACATATCGTTTAATCCTTATGATCATCTAAAACTCGTCATATGAATATCATGTCTAGTAGATACAAATACTATTTCCTTTTTTACAGATAAAGTAATTGGAGCTTAAGTCAAACAATTTATCCAATATCAAAAGTGTCTAGATGGTAAAGCTAGAATTCAAATTCAGTTCCATCTGATATTGGAGGCTGAATTCAATTTGTATCCTATCCTGTTTTCTCCTATTATTATCTATTATAGGGCTTATAAAATTAAAGCAAATGTTCTTTTACAATGGACATAAAATCAAGGGGAAATAATCAAATCTATGTCCTACCCAGCAATTGAACACTACATTTATTAAAAGCAAAATGGTATTAAAGTAAAAAATTGATTTCAAAAGCATGTGTTATATAAGACAGATACCATGTGCAGCAGTAAAGGGGGTTTAGAGTAGATCAACGCATGTACTGATGGGGAAAATTCTATATATAGGAAAAGAAAGAGAAACTCATGCTATTCCTAAGACTGCTACTCAACTTATTTTTCTATAAGAGAGTTTCCTAACTGGAACCTGATCCCAAGGGATTTGTATTGCAGCTAAACACTAGTTTAGTAGCACAGTTTTTAGCATGATTGAATCTTACTGCTGGCCAAACTTCAACATGAAATAACATGAACCATAATCCTTGGTTAATCATTCAAGACATAAGACAGTTCCGGAGACTGAGGAAGAAAGGGTGAAAAACCCCAATTATGAACTAGAATTCCCTAGTGCATTCTTTAGGGCCTTGTGCCCTGCTCACATCTAGGGATTTAGCGGCGTTAACTGATCTCAATCTCTTCGTGAGCCTTTCAGGAGTTCTAGGTGTACAGCCTCCTCAGTTTCCAAACCACCTCTGTTTTAAAAGCCACTACAATGTTACAAGACGCTACGAGCCAAATAATCTAGAAAGAATATAGTTATAGAAAGCCAAAATAATCCTAATACACCAAAACTTTTCTTGTGAAACCTTCTAAACAAAGGTTCAAAAAACAATAACTAACATGGACATAGCTCTTCCTACAAGTCAGGTACTGTTCTGGGCACTTTCCTTTAACTCATATCATTCTATCAACAGCCCTATGAAGTGGGTACTATTATTAGCACCATGTTACAGATGGGGAAACCAAGACAAAGTGAGGTTAGGTAACTTGTGCCAGATCACACAGCTAGTAAGTGGCAGAGTTAAAAGTTGAGCCCAGGTCATCTGAGGATAGAATCTATCGTTTTAATCCTTTTCCTAAAAATTTCTTTCAAAGCAAAGTTCTTCCCTACCTGTTTCTCTAGGACTCAGTTGTGCATTTGCCAAATTAGGTTAAAATGTGTACCCTTCTCAAACTTTCAAGACTCCGCGGAAAGTGAACTAAGAAAAAGAAAGCAAGTAGAGGCAAACCTTCCATACCCGTGAGCAGACGCTGGTGTCTGAGAGAAGCACTCAACAGAGCTGGTCAAGAGGCTTCCCGCCTGGAGAAGAGGCCACGTCCTTGCTCCCTCTGGCCTGCTCCCTGCCTCCACCTCCCTAACAGAGCTTCTGAGTCCGCTCCTCCTCAGGCGCTCCCTTTAAGCTGACGGCCCCAGACACAACTGGGCCAAGGAACTTGGGCTTGCCTCAGGAATCAGAGGCTTGGTTTAGGCACCTGCCTTCGCTGCTTTGAAACAAAAATACTGCCTTCCGGCACTTAGAAGTTTTTAATGTGGCAAGAATTGTCTCCTTAAAAGAAATATTCATGGGAAGATTCAAGATATCAGGTAATCTCATTTACACACACACACACACACACACACTATTATTCCAGAATGAATTTACAAAGCCATTTTAATAGGTAATTTGAAAAGAATACCATTAAAGTTGGGGGCTGGCCCAGTGGCGTGATGGTTAAGTTCGCGTGCTCCGCCTCAGCGGCCCGGGTTTTGCAGGTTCGGATCCCAGGCGCGGACCTAGGCACCAAGCTATGCTGTGGCGGCGTCCCATATACAAAATGGAAGAAGATGGGCACAAATGTTAGCTCAGGGCTAATCTTCCTCAGCAAAAAGAGGAAGATTGGCAACGGATGTTAGCTCAGAGCTTATCTTCCTCACAAAAAAAAAAATAAATGAATAAATAAATATTTAAAAAAGAGTAACATTAAAGTCAGGTCATATCACGTGTTTATCATTCGTAGATACACAGTTTAACGTATGCAGAATAAGAAGGGGCATAAGGGCCATTACACATATTTATCCTTGAAATTATTTCTAATATTAATAAAAATATTTCTTGTCACAATAAATTTGTGATGTGTGAACTGTTCTTTACATTTTACAAATGAGTAAACTGAGGATCATAGAAGTTTAATAACCTGTCCAGGGCTTCACATATGAATAGTTAAGTGGCTGAGCTCACAGTTAAACTCAGACTTGTGTAAACCAAAACGCATGCTCTTTCAAGTACCTCTCGATGCTGCTCAGTTTATCAGTTACCACTTTGCCCCTCATACACATTCTCTATATTATCCTATCCTCCACTTAGAACATCTGAACACACTTACACATATGCTGCTAATTCAGCCAAACACAAATGATGGAGAATTAAGTGGATAGGTGCCCAGAAGTGATTTTGTATTACTTATATTTTTGAGCATATTCTGCTCTTTGTTAGTTGCTTTATTCTTAGTAATTGGTTGGAGATCAGCAAGAATTAAATCCAGCCAAGAAAGTTCTCAATAACTGTGTGCCAGTCTCATTAAAAAAGAAAGGTTCTTAGCAACACGTAATATATAATAGCTATCATTTATGAAGTGCCAGGTCTTTTAAAATCTAATTTAATTTTTATAACATTTCTCTGAGGTTGGTATATTATTAGTTCAATTTTATAGAAGAGGAAACAAAGGCCTAAGGACACTGAGTAACTTGCCCAGGGTTATGCAGTTGATAAGAGGCAAATCTTGGATCGCACCAGCTCTGCCTGGCCTAAATGCCCCCATCTGCTCAATGTCATCCTGCATGCTGGTCTCAAAGGGGAAATTTCTTGCCATGGAAATACGAAGGCAGTGGAATACTGAAGGGAAAACAACGCTTGTAGAATAGTTTCAGTATTTTTTTTTTTTTTCAGCTTCATGAGCTATAAGTGACAATAAACTGAATATACTTAAAATGCAAATTTGATGAAATCATTATATGTATATATCCATTAACCATCACCATAATCAAGATAATGAGCATACCCATCACCCCAAAGAGTTTCCTCATTGCCTTTATAATCTACCCCTCCTCCCCTCCTATCCCCAGGCAACCACATGATATTTTGTCACTATACATTAGTTTGCATTTCCTAAAATTTTAAATAAATGGAATCATACAGTATGTACTCTTTTTTGTCTGGCTTTTGGCATTCAGTATAATTATTGCAAAACTTACCCATGTTGTGTGTATCAATAATTTGTTCCTTTTTATGGGTAAGTAATACTCCATTGTATGAATATACCACAGTTTGCTTTTTCCATTACCTGTAGATATTTTGGTTGTTTCAAGTTTGGGGCTATTACAAATAAAGCTGCTAGGAATATTTGTGTACAAGTCCTTGTGTGGATACATCCATCCAGTTCTCTTGGATAAATAACTAGGAATGGAATGGTTGGATCATATGGTAGATGCATGTTTAACTTTTAAAAAAAAACAACCTCCAAACTGTTTTCTAAAGTGGTTGTACCATTTTACATTCTCACCAGCATTAATGAGAGTTCAGTTGCTCCATATCTTTGCCAACATTTGGTATAGTTGGTCTTTTTAATTTTCAACAAGGATTTCTTGGGCCCCTACACCATGCTCTGCACTCCGCATGAGGGCAGGGGGACAGTAAAGAATTCGAGAACAAAGGACTCCACCCCATGGAGCTCAAAGCCTACTTGGGGAAACAATGAAATAGAGCACCTTTAGTACAGATGTATATCTATATCTATCAAATATGATATGTATGATAAGAAGGATTAATATGATAGGACAGGATAGGATACCTAAACATGATAAAAACGATTTAAAGAGGGAATATAAAATAAGAGCTTAGCATTACTAAGTATAGTTGGTCAGGTTTAGCTCCTGGGAACAGATAAGTTTTGTACCAACCTTGAGAGAGCAATAGGATTTGTATTGTTAGAAGCGAAAATGGTGTTTCAGAATCCTCTATTGACTGGGTTAAGTTGGGTCAGTTATTTAACCCCTCTGTTCCTCATAACAGGGAGTTATAATGTGAATCACACCAGGAGACAGTACTACGAAATCATCTTCTTCCCAATTTCTCATCGGAGAAGTGTATCAACCTCACAGATTACATGGACTTAGGCAAAAAAATGAATAATTACCTACATATTTTAAGAGATGGCACTGATTGACTTGGGTCCATCAACAGAACAAATGCCACCCTTCTGTCATGTTCAACTTGAACTCTGCTGAATGCCAAACACAATATCCAATCGCTGCTTGTAAGGGATCACAGGAGACCATGCCTTCAAAGCAGCAATTGGAAACTGAGTTTGGTGCTCAGTAAACTGTCTGCCACAGATGGACTCAAGTGATACAAAGATTTGGCAAGAGTAGATACGATCATCATTACATCCCAAAGGAAAAATGATGTCTATTCACTTTTTTAAAAAAGCATTCATCCTTTTAAGAAAAGAACTTCTCTGAATTTAAACAAAAAGCTATAAGGATAGGTTGGGAAGAATAATGATTCCAGTGAGGTTTTTCTTGGAATGTCTCAACAAATGGATGTTCTGGTGGTTGTCCCATGTAAGCCACAGACCTCTTGGTTCCTCAATACTAGAGATCCTATTTTTTCTTTAAATGCTTCTCAAGGCATAGCACCCAGGTTTACCAAGAAACATCCCACTATCCCAAAGTGCTTATTCTTTTCTAGATCCCCACAAAAATCCCTGCACTGCTCTTTCAAGACATTCTGTCAGCTGTAATCCCCACTTGTACCCAGCCCAATATCCCCTACACCATGTCTGATGTGGTTTCATTCTTCCTCCTCTCCCTGGCTACTTCTCACTGTCCCTCTTGAAATGATCCTCCAACTACCTACTTGCTCTCGCTCCACTCATACCCCACCCTCCCCATGGATTCCCTACTATCCTAAGAGCACCTAGCCATCACTGGGCATATTACATTTATGGTAACCCACACTTGCCTGTACTGGAAGGACCAGACCCAGGCTGTCTGATCTCAAAGCTTGGAGACCTCACCGTGAAGAAGTTCTACTTCCTAGTGTCTTAAAAGCCTTGGGATTGACTTATAGATAGAGCTATTCAACATTCCTAATTTGGGGGGACTTTCAGATTTATAATATTTGGTCTCAATTTTAGAACATGGAACCCTATTTAGCGTTTCGGAAATATACAGATACATTGGTTTGGCTTATAGAGGGAACTATCCACAACAAAGTCTTTGAGGGGCTTCAGGAACACCAATTCCTTGGCAGAAAACTAGGTGAATCTACTGTATTGAAACTAAATTCAGGTCTAGGGGAAAGAATGATATTATGAGGCCCTAAAACATTGCACTTAAGACAAAGCCATTTATATTAAATGTCACTTTGCAATTCTGGAAACAGATATAGAAAAACACTAATCTAGCTTCTACAGGCAGACCTGAAAGCCAGCAGTCTTGGAGAGTAACCAGGCGCTAACTAGGTGCTAGAAGGAAGACGGGTTAGGGGTTGATGGAGACAGAAGTGGTATACAAAAGGCGACACCTCCAATTCAGAGTTTACCCTGGGTCAGTTTTCGAACGGGCTATTTTTTCCTAGGAATATCAATTGTGTCACAATACATTCAATTAAGTGGATCTATTGATTCTGATTAGCTACATAAATTGTTAAATAAAATTGAAAACTAAAGTGAACAGTAAATATGAATCTACAAATAACTTCTAGAATACACTTCTTTGAAACTTTTTGTTTTGTTTTAAATTAAATATCCACTTTAAAGCTTGCAGGGATTTTTATTTCAACTTTTTTTCTCCTAGTCTGTTAAGGAAACAAAAATTAAGCTTGATGTAGTTTCTATCTGTAAAATGAGAATCATCACACAGTTGTGACATAAAAAGCTCTTAGAACAGTGCTGGGCACGTAGCAAGTACAATTAACTGTTTGCTAGTAATATTATGAAAACCAACAGTTGTAGACAATGTCAGTGTTTGTGCAAAAAAGGGAAGACAAACAGGTTTTAAGATGCCTGGAAAGGGTATATATCTTTATGATGTATGACAATGTTCCTGCGGTGAGATTAGCCTTCAGTGACAGATCAGGGAAGACTGCCAGAGAAGATTCCTTGTTACGGCTCAGATGCTCCTTCTGAAAAATCCCTCTATGCACATTCAAAGCAAATTGCAAGAGCTAACCTGGAAAACAAATGAATACAAAGCAAGTTTCAGTGTCTGTTTAGGCTGTCTGGACGTGCTCCAGCTTTCCAGATAGCACTGGGAAATGCCAAGTCCGTGCTCCTTGGGATGACTCTGGCCTCTTAGTTCTTAAAACCACAAATTAGTGGATTTACTTAACCATACTGTTACGGCCACATTTGTGATCAGGCCTCAAATAGCTTGCCTAGTGCATATTCTATATCTAAAGAAGAGAAGACAGACACAGCTAGTATCAGCAAGGGTGGAAACTGGAAGAATTCATTGTTCCCACTTGCCTGCACTCACAATCCTCACCACATAACCCGTTATAACAACCTTGTGACTCCTATAAATCTAAAGTAGTCAATTATTTTTCACCTTCCTTGAGCACCACATCCATGCCACTTGCTGACCTGGAGTGTGAGAACTGACTGACTGCACACATGTCCTGAGGTGAATGTGCAATGCAGCTGAGTTATGCCTACACTACAGTCATTTATAAAAAATTACAAACTGCTCCTTGATCATAAATTATTATTGTAAATGGTGTTACTTGTGACTAAAATGCATGGTATATTCAGAAGGACAAAGCTTTGGCAAGTGTAGCTTTCAATTCTTTATTAAAGGTGGCCTGGTGTGTTGAAAGGACAGACTTTCAATCAGATCTGGCTCCAAATTTTGGCTCTGCTATGATGTGAGCTTAGACAAGTGACTTAAACCCTCTGTGTCTGTTTCCTTACCTGTGGAATGAAAAGAATAAACCTTGCCTAGCAGCGTTGTTGGGAGGATTAAAAGATATAAAATGCTTGGCACAATACCTGGTATATAGGAGTTCAATGAATGCAAATTTATTCTCCATCAGGTAAAAAGAAGCTAGATCCTGTTTCTAGATGCATCGCACCATTCCACTGGCTAAGACTCAAGCATCAATCAGAACTTGTAAGAAACCCATTCTAGAAGGCCATAATTATTACGTGTCCTGAATGCTATAAAAGACTTTAAAAACAATCTTAGTGTCAGAGAGAGAACCAGTGTTGATAAGCCGCCTTCTAGCCTCTGCCTAAACCCCCGGTGATGGGAGTTCACCCCCTTGTGAATCAGCCTCAGCTGTCTTTGCACAGGTTCAACTGTTAGAAAATGCCTCTTTAAATTGAGCCCAAATTTGACTCCCTTAATAACCACCCACTGATGGATCTGATTCTGTCCTTCAAGCTACCAAGAATAATTCCAGTATGTCCAATGCAAAGGATGTGATTGTGGTGATGAGATGAAAGAGCCACTAAATCCTGGATATACAGAATGGGAAGGGCCTCATTGGGTCATATTATCTCCCAGGGTACAGAGACTCTGAAGCCAGGTGGGATGGCAGCTGAGATAACTGATCCTCAAACCTTTCCTTAAGTGATGACCTGACACTTACATCTATTGAAAGAGAGAAGAATATGATGGCAACCATTTGCTTTGTTCAGTTGAAGAAATGGAGTAGTCCTAGGATGAAAGAAGGGGATGGTACTTATTATATAATAGAGACTCATCCATTCATTCATTCAATAGCACCTGTTGCTAACCAACTATGGAAAGAAGGGTAAGGATAAGTCATTTAGAAAGATACCTTACTAAGCAATGAGGCTCTAGTCAATAAGGATATTCATGATGATGCTTTGTGTAATAATAAACTTAAGATGATAAAAACACAAAGGCATCAATAAGATACATTGGCCAATGAATTTGGAAAAAAATAAACAGAACATTCAAACATTATCTCTCTTTTAAATAAGTCACAAATCCTAAGGTCAGTAATCTTACCCACCTATGCCAACAACAGGAATTCACAGCAATCGATTCCATTGGCTGTTGCAGGTAAGGTGAAAAAAAAAAAAGAAAAAGAAATTATGAGAGACTGAGTACATCTCATTCCCACATCTCCTTCTCACACTTTGCAGATGATGTTTATTATTGTATGCCTAAAGATTTTTTTTTCTCCTGGAAAGCCATAATAAGAGGGGGCTGGAATACTACTTTAGGTGTGAAGATGTGGGACTTAAATTAGCCACCAGGAAGAAGCCAGAGATCTCTTTTAGCCAGTAAGGAAAAACTCAAAGCACAGGCTAAAAGTAGGGAGGAACATCTTCTAAATTCTGCTAGTCATGGCAGTAAACTTAGAGCAGATGACCACTAGTTAGACTGTTGAGTTGCCAACAAAAACCTGAGTTTTTACTTAAGTGTAGGGCTAGCCTCCACAGCTGGCTATAGAAAAATAGATGGGACAGAAATGAGTGGTTTAGGTGGAGAGAGATATGAGGAAGAGAAAGGGAAGGGGATTTTTCCAGAGCGCAGAGCCACTCTCTAAGCAAGTTAAAGGCCCAAAGACTAATTGAGGTTCCCTTTGAGGTCCCCTGGAAACTCTCTCATCCAGCTCACCAAGGACTCTGGTGGTCTTCAAAAGGCAAAGGGATTGTGTAATGGTGCTAGGCTGGTCCTTTCTCCACATGCTCAGCCAAAGTTTCTAGTTTCCCATTGGTAGTCCTCAATCTATTTCAGGGTTTTCAAGGGACCAGCTCCTCAATTTCTCTACAGCCCAAACTTTCTTCCACAGGACTATTGGCTCTTCTTCTCAGCTGCCTATGAGCATTTGCCTGTCAACCCTGCACTCTCAGTTCCTCCTTCCAAAGACATCTCCTGGTAGTTCAATGGCCTCCAGAGAGAAGTTCCTTTATGAGAAGCTGGACCTTGCGTTCTAGCCCTCTGCTGCCCTCCACTGGCCACATCTGATGGCCAGGGTTTGCTCTTCAGCTCTGGGGCAGCGCAATGCGAAATGGTTTTACACCAGGCATCTCCCAGGAGACCAGGTGGGCTTCCACATTGTCAAAGTAGCATACCACCAAGGATACCATACATAGAGGAAAGCACCACCCTGAAGGCCCCATCCAAGATCATCCTTCAAAGAAGAGGTACCAGCCTTTCGTTTACTAAACATACATTGAGTGCTATGTACCAGGCATGTGGTAAGGCTGGGAAGACAGAGATGAAAAGAACAGAGAAAAAGGACACTCAGGAAGCTCCCAGTGCTCGTGCCCGATTATAGCTGACCCATTCCCAGGGGCCCAATTCTAGTGTAGGAGGGAGGTAACTCACTACCTGAGCCCTAAGCCTGAGCCCTTCCAGAGTTTCTGGAAACAAACTTTTCATGGGATGTCATCCAAATCTTCACTTTATCTTTGTGTCCTTGTCTCTTTTTTTTATTTTTATTTTTGAAGGCATCAAAGTCTAAGACATAGGGTCTTCCTTCAAGAAATTTCACAATTGTAAGGAGGAAGACAATCAGGGAAAAAAAGTAACCATAACATAAATTGTGATGTGGCATGAGGCAAGCTGTATGGGAATGAGGAGGAAGACGCAATTAATTAGGACTGTGGGGATAAGAAGCAGCATTTAAGGGTGGTCTTCCTAAAACAGAAATCTCATCATGCCACTTGCTTATTTAAAAAGAAAATAAGAAAAGAATTTTATGGCTCGCCATCGTCTATAGGCTCAAATAGAACCCCCTTAGCACATCTAGAGTAGGTTTCATAATTTTTCCCTACCTTCCTTAAGAGCCTCTCTCATTGCTGTCTAACATCTGCTGGTCCAGCTGAAGGCACATCTTTATCTCAAAGAATATGTAGCCAGAACCCAGAGAGAGAGTTCCAGGCATCCCTTCTCAGTTCATGGAAAATCCTTGATCTTCTGGGCTTCATTCCTCCTTAACTTCTCTTCATCTCTTGTTCCATTTACTAAACTCTCTCTTTTAGATCCTGTTTCCAGGAAAGCAAATTTGGTCTTTAAGGTGTGACTCCAGACACATTCTCTCTCGGACAGTTATGTGCTTTCTCTTTAGCTCCTTTGTATCAGCCCCACTGAACCCGGATCCCCAGAACCCAAGCAGGCAGCGCCTATTTCCCAGCTGTGAAGGGCATTTAAGATTCTTGAATATTCTTGCCCAGGGCAGGTCAAGGTTGCCTTTATCAGCGTCTTGCCCATCCATGTCCAAGGACGTTAGTAATAAATCAAAACTGTTACAGCTACACCGTGTCTCAGGTAATTTCTCTGGACTATACCTCTACCTTCTACTTTGAATATTTAATCTGATCTTCTGTTGCCCATTGGCTGCCATCTGGATTGTTCTTTATGCTTTCTCCTTGAAACTACTGCTGACATAAACTTTGTCTCTGTTGACAGCATCTCCCAAAGCAGCTCTTGGGCAAAAACCCCCAATATCCCAGGGCCCCACTTATTTAAGAAGAGGGAGTCAGACACAACTAAAGGGATGATGAGAATACCGATAGGATTAGGTGATGTTTATCAGGGCTCATGGTGTGCCAGGCTCCGTGCCAGGTACGTTATGTCATTTGATCCTCACAACTAACTTTTGAAGGCAGTGTTCTTATTATCTCCATTTAAAGAGAAAGAAACTGAGCCTTTGGAGATTAAATAACCTGCCTAAGGTTTTCACACATCTGATTTCAGAGTCTGCACTCTTAACAACATGTTTTTCCTGGGTGCCTGCCTTACAGATAATAAATGCTCCATAGCTATTTACTGGATGGTCTAGATGATACTAACATTTGGCCACAAAGCCACGTTGGGATTTGTGGTCTTTCCTAGAGAATCTTCAAAGTTTTGTGCTTCTACGGAAGCTTCCTTTTCATTCTCTAGAAAACTGAAAGGACTTGAATAAAGTCCAAGAGCCACGGTAGGTGGTGAGAGGGATCTGGAACTCAGAAAAAGTGACAGTCCTCAATGGAGTGACGTACTATTACTGTTGCTATCATTATCTCTCCTGGCTAAATCTGAAGGAATTCTATGAGTACAAAGAAAGCAAGAAATCTCTCTCGTTGAGATGGGTTGCAGCTAAGTGTACATCCAAGTTATATGACAAAAAGTACAATGCACACATGCCATATGGAATCTATGCATATTTCACTGTCAGGTTTTAAGTAATGGTTGTTAAAAAGGCTATTATGCAATATGGTTTTTTATGTCTCTCACATCTATAATTTTTTTAAACTCGATTTCTTGCCCTCTCATATATTCCCTAAAGGATGAAAAGATACATATTTCAATCTCAACTGGCAATTTGTATTTTTGAAAGTAAAATTCTGAAACTATGATGAGACCACATCTATTTTGTTCATCATCGTAGCCCCAAGTGTTTGGCCCATGGGAAGCACTCGATAAATAACTGCATAATTGAAAGCAGTCAACATTCCCACAACTATCACAACCGCCCTCGGAGGCTAAATTTATGCAGGCTGCTGATCCTCTGTGTGAATCAGAGCACAGATATATGTAAATGTTTAGGTTGCCTCTTTTCCCATATGTTCCTGAAGCTCCATCTGCAAAGAAAGTCACCTTCCAGGAGTGAGCAGCGCACTTTGTTTCACTGGCGCTCTGCTGTGGGAATGGAATGAGGTGTCCTAAAGGAATGTCCTTCCTCTACTGTGGAGATTGGACAGAAGGTGACAAGGCAGCAGAATCAAATGCAGGCTGGCCTCAGAGTGTGATGCTGAAGTTACCCGGAGAGTCGGAGAGTCGTGTGCAGCAGCTGCCAAGCTCAGACTATTCTAAGAAACATAATTAGCCACAAGAGGTAACAAAATAAAAAGGAGACCTCTCCTCCACCTCTTAAAAGTACTCAGTAAGTTAATTAATAAATGGTCCTTAGGCTCCTCTATAGAGAAGATGTTTAGCAGCATCCACCTATTATACTTTTCAACCAGTGCAGGAAAAAACATAAACCCCTCGCTGACCATTCAGGTCTTCATTACACTGGGGCCAGCCCTAGGTAAGCACTTTGTACCAGAGACGCCAACATGTACCATTGTTAAGAGCATCTGTTCTGGAACCAGATTAAGTTCAAATTTCTGTTCCACCACTGCTTGCCTCCAGATCTACTTTTTTCATCCTGTTCTGTGTCCTCAGGGGCTGACCTGTGTGGATCACAGCAGCTGGTTCCCTTACTTTCCTGCTTCCCAATGGCGAGCACTAGCAAGACACTGAGGGAGAAAGGAGAGAGCGGTCTGCTGTCCGTCCCTTGCTGGGATCCCGGCCAACACATCCATTACTAGTGTGTGATTCTGGCGAGTTACTTGAGCTCTTTAGGTCTCAGGCTGACGTTTATGTTGGGGAAGATGGTAGGATCTGGGTCACAGAGGTGACAGGGTAGAGAGTTCAAGAAGATCTGTGACAGGGTGTAACTGGGCAGAGATTATACACCTATAAATTAGAAGGTCAGGAAAAGCCTCTGAAGAAGGTTACAGTGAAGCTGAGACTTGAAGGAGAAATAGGAGTCAGACAAATTTGGGGACAGGGGATGAGAAGTAAGGGGAGGAAATAGGATTCCAGGCAGAGGAAACAGTATGTGGAGAGGCCATGAGTCAGGAAAAAGCTTGAAATGCTGGAAAAACCATAGGCAGGCAAACTTGCTGAAGCACAGCAAGCAATGGGGAGTACAGAGAAAGAGATGGGGCTCAAGGGGAAAGCTAGAGCCAGATTTTGTAGGACTTTGCAGGCCTTGGTAAGGATTTTGGATTTTATCCTCTGTGCAACGGAAAGCCATTGTCAGACTCTGAATCCTAGGTCTTGATGCTGCTGTTTGCCTTGCTGATTTTGTGAATATTACCTATTTTCAGACTGCTTTCCACTTTTCAGGACATCTCCATTGTTCCTGACCTGATCTCCTGTGGGGCCACCTAAACTGCTCCTATCATCCCTTATGTCACAGTCCTCCCCTGTTGCTGCCTCTCTCTCCTCTAGCTGTGCCTCCTCCCACCTTCTACTAAGAGGTCTGCTTCCAGGTTCTAGGCCCCCCTCTCCGCCACAGCCTCTGCAGCTAACCCTTCAGAGCCTGCCTCCACTTACTGCTGGAGCGGGACCTCTCCACAATTCTGCCATGGAACAGAAGAGCCACAGAGGCTCAAGTTTCTTCAGAAATATGCAAGTTATGTCTTTAAAATTTCCTGTGAAAAAAATTGCATTTGTCTATCAACAGTGCAGAGGTTTGATTGGTGTTTTGGTTTGGTTTGGTTTTGGGGTTTTTGCATGTGAAAAAGCTTCAGTGACAGCATAAAATAGAGTCTGAGTCTTAGTTGTTCTTTCTTAACATCACCACATTTCCTCCCAAGCATACTGAATACCGGCATATTCGAGAAGTCGTAAAAATTTCCCATTAGGAATGCAAATTGGGGTCCCATGGGTACATCTGAATTCTGATTTGTACAGATCTTGGGATGATAAATTTTCTAGTTCACCTTATAGGAAAGCGAGTGATTCACTTCCTGCAGAAAAATCTAAAACATAAATAATAGTCATAGATCCCTTACTCATACGACTTTCTTGTTGCTTCTCTAAAAAACAAACATCACTGATAGAGTATGAAGGCAAAAATGTACATAAAACTGACCTGGTTTCTTTGTGTTTGGTTTGGGTTGGGTTGGGTTGGGTTTGAGTAAATCAGAACCAATGCTTAGAGTTCTCACTGGAGGCCACTAAAACATCCTCCAGGGTAAGAAAACAAAAGAATAAAACTCTTATCACTTCCTCTCCCATTTCTGACTATCATTCTAGCACCTCCTAAACCTGAATGTCTACATCTAAAAGAACAAAGAAGCTTGAGGTTCCCAGGCATGTACAATTGTACCAACCAAGAGGCACATCTCTCAGGATCTGTCAGCTCCCCAAAGAAGTAAAAAAACTGGAGGAAAGGATCCATCTTTTGGCCCCAAACCACGTTCATTGCAAATATCCAAATATTTGAGGCTGACATCTGAATGGTGAGGTCAGTTTTCTGCTTCACCCCATGTGAATTGACACGGACTGGTTCCTGCTGGGTTTATTTCAACATAAATGATAAACTGACAAATAAGCAAGCGCCACCACCTGGCATTTGACAGCGTGAGGATGAAGTCTTAACACACCTGCTCAGATGTTCCACAGCTAGACAGCTGCCTGCACCACTTCCTGTCTCCATCTGGAGGAATAAAAGTGCACTGTCAGCATTCCTCACTCCCACATTTCCCCCAAAGTGTGAAGCACCATACGGAAACTGTCAAGCTTAGCTCCGCACTGCTTGGGGTAACCAAGTAACGATGCACAGTGCACGGGGTCCTGCATGCCAGGGGCAGTGCTGCATGCCAGGGGGAAACAGGGATTAAATGCAGGAAGAGAGAGCTTCTGTACTAAAGAACTCAAATTACTGCTAACACCGTTTGCATTTGAAGCTGCTAATCCGGGATATTTTTAGATGGGAACAGTAGCCAAACTCCCAAAATCCAAAATTACATCCCATGGGAATATGAACCCAATACTAAATGGATAAGGACAGCATAAATGGCAATCTCAGATAAATGTCATTCATGAAGGTAGGCTTTTATTTCTGTCTGTACTCACTTTTTAATTCCATGTGTGGAGTATGTGCTGACTGCGTGTTTAAATATAAATAAAGACATATATGCATATGCCTTATAATACAGTATAGGAATGACAGTATCTGAAAAGTTGTCTTTACATCCTGAATGATTTTGTGGTAGGAGTGATGAAGTAGGTGTTAAGCTAATATGCAAGTAGGATGCTTAAATGTGTTCGTAAAACCATGTTGTCTTTAAGTATGATTATCAATTGACATGTATGCCTGTTGATTCAGGATGTATATGGGGGCAGGGAAATGCCAAATGATCCCCTAAGCTTAAATTTGTTTCAATATGGGGCCGGCCCCGTGGCTTAGCGGTTAGGTGCGCGCGCTCCGCTGCTGGCGGCCCGGGTTCGGATCCCGGGCAAGCACCGACGCGCCGCTTCTCCGGCCATGCTGGGGCCGCGTCCCACGTACAGCAACTGGAAGGATGTGCAACTACGACATACAACTATCTACTGGGGCTTTGGGGGAAAAATAAATAAATAAAATCTTTAAAAAAAAAAAAATTTGTTTCAATAAAGCACATTATGGAGTTGGGAAGGGAAGAGGTAAGGTTGAAGCAAAGTTGTATTCATTTTAAAGCATTGGTATTTGAGAGAATAAATTCTATCCAGTTCTTCTACTGTGAAGACTTTCTAACATTTGGGTGCTCTTCTAAATGTCTTATTACCAGTGGTGGGTTGGGTTGGTGGATGCCTTAAAATGATATGGTTCAATTAGGTCAAGCAAAGAGAAGCTCACGCAGGAACTCAGAAAGTCTAAAGTACAGTTTTTATAACTGTGTGATTAAGGTTTTACCACCTGGCATCTGAAATTTTCACCAAGTGACTACTTCATAATTTGTGTATTTTACCAAAATTTTTTTTAAAAAACCCTTTATAAAATGCCAGAGTAGCACCATCAGAATATTGACAGACCATATCAAATGGCACTGATCATTTATATTGTTTAGGTATGCAAATACAGGGACAACAGAAAAATATTGTCCCCCAAATATCTCACCACACAAGCTCCAAAATATTTTTATTAAAGGAATTGACTGCTAATTAGGCAGGGTCTTGTGAATGCATCAGTTATACAGGAATTCTGTTGCATGTAAACCAAGCAGGAAGAAGCATCACTGAACTACGAAAACAGAATTGGGTTACGAAAATATGAAATCAGAATGTTCTAATAATGCTAAGAAGAGATTGACTTACTTTTAGCAAGAATATCTAAATGTCTTAGGTTTTATTTTTATTTTCTTAAAATGACTTGGATTTTTTTTAAACAACAGTAATGCCTGTTCTTTAGTGAGCACTTAGGAAACAGATTTTTTTTAAAAAAAAAAGAAAAGAAAAATCTCCCATTATCCCACCACTAGTCATGTTTCGGTATATCTCATTCCAGATATTTGAGTTATACTGCATATATTTTCCTGAGGGGCATCATCTAAAAATATAACATAAATATTCTCTCACAATATTATTTTTAATAACACACTATAATTCGTTTAACTCATTCTCTGTAGTTGATCACTTACAACGCTTCTCATTATTTATTAGCAATGTCGAAAGAATATCCTAGGACCAGGGCTTTGCAGCATACATAATCATTTCCATAAGATTAATTCCTTAAAGTTGTATTGCTGGATCAAAAAGTATACAAGTTTTAAGGCTTTTTATTAAAACATTTTAAATTATAGAAGTAACTCGTGAACATAATCTATCAAAAAGCAAAAGTCTCTTTTACCTTCTTGCCCCACCCCAACCTACAGACCACTCTTCAGATGTAACCACTGTTAATAATTTCTTATTTACCCTTCCAGAAATTTTCTATACATACACAGGCACATATGCAATTTATACATATATCCTGCACCTTTACACAAATGGATGCATGCTATATCTTAGCAATATATTTCAGAGTATTCAGTATCAGTGCATATATTTCCACCTCAATCTTTTTAATGATTTCATTAGATTTAGTTGCCTAGATATATCAGAGCTTATAAAAATGCTCCACTATTGATAGATACTAGGTTTCATCCAATTTTTGCTATTACAATGATATAACATTCTTGAACATATATTTTGCAACTAGCATAAAGGTATCAGTATAAAGGGAATTTGCTAAGTAAATGGTGTATGCTTTTAATTTTGCTAGACATTACCATATTGCCTTCTAAATGGTTACATTCATTTACATTTCTTAACAACACTGAGAATTATGCAACTTTTTAATCCAGGCCACTCTGAAAGCTAAGACATTGTATTATTTTTGTTATTTTAAATGTCTTTAATTATGAGTGAGATGTATCACTTACTCAATTTGGACTTCAAATTGAAAACTCTAAGTGAAACATCATATGGATTCTGAAGACTGGAAAATCTTGCCACTGCTATTCTCCAACTAACTACAGCCATGCATCACTTGACAACGGGGATACAGTCTGAGAAATGCATCGTTAGGCAATTTTGTCATTGTGCGAACATCATAGAGTGTACTTACAGAAACCTAGATAGTACAGCCTACTACATACCTAGACTATATGGCACTAATCTTGTGGGACCACTGCCATATATGAAGCTATCATTGATGGAAACATCATTATGCAGTGCATGACTGTAATTTATTAGCTAAAAAATTGTTTTGTGATTTATATCCTTCACTTCCCATCATATTCTGTTGCTTTCAGAGATGATAATTAAAACAATAACAAGAGCTATTCTGTTTTGGCACTGTTAACAATGGCCAGTTTACATGTTTGAGATACTTTGCTGGGAGAATTATTGAACATAATGTCTTTCCACCTTCCCATCCCAAAGCAGAGTCACTCAGAGCCATGTGAGGGGCCATTTGTGTTTGCCATGAAGTCACAGTAACTTTAAAAGTTCTGAGTTATGAATAAACCACCTAGTGGCAGATATTACATACAGTTAGTTAATTATGAACAAAATTCATTAAAATATAGGGTAGTATTCAAATACTTAAAACCTTATTTTAAAAAAATAAGAATATACTCAAAAATGTTAACAGGGATTATCCCTGGATAGTAGAATTGCAGATTACTAAATTACTCTTGATCTTTCTGTGGGAATGCTAAAATATCAACACCAAGTGCTTTGTGCAGGAATCTGCTACTTATACTCCTTAAAGAACATACTAGAAGAATTTTTTAAAATTCATAATAATAATAACAATTCATTCAGTGAGTATATTTGAATACTTTCTGTGTAGCTATGATTGTGCTCCAGGCCAGAAGTATATGGCATAGCCCTGGTTCTCTAAGAGCCCACAGTATTAAATGTACACAAGAAATGGTTAGCAATGTCAAAAGAGAGAAGAGAATAAAACGCTGATTCAAATGCATCAATTATACCCCTGGGAAAGTCTAAGTCTCAGTTTCTTTACTGTAAAATGATGGAGTTAAACTAAAGTAGATGAGTTCTCAAACTTTCTTCTCTCAGGATGCCATTACATTCTTAAAAATTATTGAGGATCCAAAAGAGCTTTTGTTTACGTGGGTTTATCAATCAATCTTTACCATATTAGTAATTAAAACTGAGAAGTTAAAAAAATATTTATTAATTCAAAGATAACATTAATAAACCCATTGCAGGTTAACGTAAAAAAACATATCTTATGGGGCCAGCCCCGTGGCCCAGTCGTTAAGTTTGGCGCTCTCCACTTCAGCGGCCCAGGTTCAGTTCCCAGGCATGGACCTATACCACTAATCAGTGGCCATGCTGTGGTGGTGACCCACATACAAAATAGAGGAAGACTGGCAATAGATGTTAGCTCAGGGCAAATCTTCCTCAGCAAAAAAAAATATATCTATATATATTTTATAAAAAATAACTATATTTTCCAAAACAGAAGAGAAATATAAGAGCAGCACTCTTACATTTTTGCAAAACTTTTTCATGTCAAGTAAACAGAAGACAGCTGGATTCTCTTGTCTACTTCATTCAATCTGTTGTGATAATACATGCCGTGTAGCCTCTGGGAAACTCATCCTATACTAGTGAGAGAGTAAGAATGAAGAGGCAGGCAGCATCTTAGTATTATTATGAAAATAATTTTGACCTTGTGGACCCCTTGCAAAGGTCTTGTGGATCCATGAACTATACTTTGAAGATCTCTGAGCTAGATGATTTCTAAGGTCTCATTCAGTTCTGACATGTTATGAACATATGATTCTCCCCATTTAAAAAATGCCAGAATGGAAAACACAAAAGAAGACAGCACACTAAGGTCTAACCGGGAAAACACGGCAAAGATAGGAAAATTTTCCCTAAGCTTTGGTCTTCTGGAATTTGCTCTCTCACAAAAGTCAGATTGGCTTTCCAGAAAAGAAACAAAATTTTTAAGAATTTAAGAGAATTTCTAAGCAGAAATTAATTTCTATCATTAGTTGCATAGAAAACTTCACTTTGGGAGTTTTAACTTGGGAGTTTTAACTCATGAGTTTGTCAGAAAATTCTTTACTTATTTTCAATTTATCAGCTAGATATTATTTTATTTATTTTTACATATGTAACAAATCTCCAATTTAATGGCCAATTAAGATTTTATTTTACTCTACATGTTTTTGTGGGTGGGGAAGGGTATGTAAAAGAAAATTTTAATGAGCCCTAATAACTAAACCAGAGGCAGGAATTGTACATGTGTGTGTTTACTAAAGTATACAAATATTCAGATTTTATATATAGTGCACACTTTAGTAAGTGTGAGATCTCTCTAACTGGAAAACAATCCTAGTCATCAGTCATTTCATCTATAATAAAGGAATGGAATTTCTCTAATAAAGGAATTCTGGTGTCCGGTGCTGTTGTTAGACATGTTAAATTGAATATATTAGCCATAGGTTGAAATGAATATGTTAAATACATTTTTAATCTTTCCCTAGGTTAAAAATAATAGGAAAGCCCTATAAAGTTGACTGGATAACCCAAATGCAGGCATTAAGAAGCACATTCATTGAATGTATCTGTGATTAATAAATAGTTTTGCTTCATTCCTACATGAATTTACATCAGACAACTGTCTCTGTTTACACAGTTGGATGAATTCATTAATTCTTATTAAAAGAGTGGCTTGTGGCAAAAATACTCCATGAAAAGCTTTCGTAGATGGCACGGCAGGAGCAGAGGGAAGCGGGAAGTGTGCTTATATCCATTTTCCTAACTGAGAGTACATTTGAAATAAACTTTAAAGCTCTAAAAAAGCATTTAAAAAGCTAAGGGTTTTAAGGACACATTCTGGTTTCTCAAGCCAAAATGATGCCTTGCAAAATAAACATATCTTCAATATAGAGTTCATTGCCACTCTCCACTCCTTACTAGGAAAAGTTGGTTACTTAATTGATGTAATTCATGTATGTGACTCAGTTTACTCATCAGTAAAATGGGGATAAAATGAATAGTACCCACTAATCTCAACAGGATTATTTGAGAGTTAAATAAAACAATGCATAAAAAGCTACTAGTATAGTTCCTAGTCCAAACTGAGCTCTCAATAAATAAGAGCTGCAATGACAATGATGATGTTTCTTCTTCTAACATGCTGCTTGGAAATATAGACTCACAGACACATGGAAATCTGCTGTGTGACTGAGCTGGCACTGCAAATCAATAGGAAAAGATGGCCTTTCCAAAAACTGGCATTGAGACTA
This sequence comes from Diceros bicornis minor, assembly GCF_020826845.1. Taxonomy (NCBI): domain Eukaryota; kingdom Metazoa; phylum Chordata; class Mammalia; order Perissodactyla; family Rhinocerotidae; genus Diceros; species Diceros bicornis. The sequence goes on along the minus strand of NC_080767.1, from coordinate 10,829,875 downwards.
CTGGTTATCCATAGAAAAAAATAAAATGAAATTTTCCCTATCTCATATCATACACCAAAATTAATTCCAAGTAGATTAAAGACTTAAATGCAAAAGGCAACAATCTACAGTTTTTAGAAGACAATCTGGGAGAATATTTTATGAGCCCAAGGCAGTAAATGTTTTCTTAAATAAGACACAAAAAGGGTTAACCACTAAAAGAAATCATTAAATTTTATCACAGTAAAATAAAAATTTTTGTAACATAAACAAAAAACAGAAACTTAAACCGTGAGTTGGGAGAAAATATTTGCCACACATATAACTAAAAATTCATTAGTATCCCAAAACTATAAAGAATACCAACAAATCAATAAGAAAAAGACAATAAATCAAGTAGAAAAATAGGCAAGAGATGTGACTAGGCACTTCAGCATGGAGGAATCTAAATAGTGTTTTAAATAATAATTATCTTCTTTTGTAATTAGGAAAATACAAATTAAAAACATAATGCAATACCATTTACAACCACCAAACAGGCAAATATTAAAAAGTTTAACAATATCAAGTATTGGCTATCAAAAACTCACATGCTCCTGGTGGGTATATAAATTCATTTCACCCATTGAAGAAAGTAGGTAGACCTAACCTAGTAAAACTGAAGATGTGAATTATTTATAACTCAAAATTTTCCCTTAAACTCCTGCACAAGGACACATGTACAAGAATGTTCATAGGAATATTGTTTGAAATAACAAAAAAATGGAAAGAAGGCAATGGAATACTAAACAACATTGAAAATGGGTGAATTTTGGTTATACAGAGCAATATGGAACATAACAAAATTGCAGGAACATTACAGTGAGAAGAAATAAAATCCAAGAATATGTACAATACAATTCCATTTACACCAAGTTCAAAACAGGTGAGCCAGCCCTGATGGTCTAGTGGTTAAAGTTCGGCATGCTCCTCTTTGGTGGCTTGGGTTCAGTTCCCGGGCGTGGAACCACGCTACTGGTCTGTCAGTAGCCATGCTGTGGTGGTGGCTCACACAGAAGAACTAGAAGGACTTAACAACTAGAATACACAACTGTGTACTGGGGCTTTGGGGAGGGGAAAATAAAAAGAGAGGAAGATGAACAACAGATATTAGCTCAGGGCGAATCTTTCCCAGTGGGAAAAAAGAAAAAAAGGCAAAATTAACTTATGGTTATTGGACGTCATTGGCATTATTAACCCTTTTCTAAAGAGAAGAAGACACAGTAGCCTAGAACCCGGCAGCATTCTATCTTATCCATCAGCAATGATGTCCAGAGGAGCTATGAGATGCCTATCTGTTTAGGCCTTTACAGTTTCTGTATTGTCCCCTACAGTTTATAAAGCACCTTCACATTGAGTTTCCTTATGTGATCTTCACAACATACTTCTTTATAGATGAGTAAAAAGAGGCTCAGACAGGTTACACGAATTTCTCAGGTTCACACAGCCATCTGGGTGGCAGAGTATGACTTCAGACTCTGTCTTCTACGTCTAACATCCACTCTTCCATGCTGCCTGAAAGTCAGCTTGACCAAATGATCTTGCAGTCCACAAACATGAGATGGGGCCCATAAACCAAACACACTGGGAGTCCCAGTTCACTCCCAACGCCACTGGCTCTGGAGGCCAGCTAGTTCTAGTCTGAGCTACGTAAGTGGATCTAATCCCGTGGTGGACAGAGGTGAAGGCTGTACTCTGATCCAGAGAAGCCCTAAGAAATATGTGGGAACATTTCCAGTAAGCAAGAGTGTCAGGGCAGCAGCATCCCAAAGTGGTGTTTATTCCCTCTCCCTATATCAAAGAAACAAAAAATGCGAATTGTTACAATAATTTACCCCTTGGGTCACCAGACAAACGCCCAATTGCTCTCTGGGATATTCTGAGCCTGCCTTCCAGTCTTCAGGACCTCTGGGAGACAGGAAGGATCTTGGGACTGCCAAAGTAAATAACAGGTCTAGCTTTATTGTTTAGGTTAATTTAAGGCATACAGTGAGATTTTTAAAAAAATGTTCAGGGAACTGCATTACAATGAATGGATTTTATTTTCCCTAAACAAAAATATGCTTTGTCTGGTATCATCTTTATCCATAGGGTGACTAAATTTTCCATTGTGTCTGGGCAGTTCTGGTCTCTACCTGTTATCCTGGCATAATTACTAATGGTACCTACCTTCACAAATAATGAGCCCCAAGTTGGACAATAAATTATCTAATCAAACTACTTATCCAAGATTATATTTATGTATGTATTTATTTTATTCAACAGACATCTACCCTGTGCCAGATTCTATGCTAAAGGTCAGGAAGACAAAACGGAATAAGCCTTTGTAAGATGTTTACAATCTAAGACAACCCCTAGCCCACGGATGGATCAATTGATTGATTTAATCACCCATTCACTAATGCAATAGGTCTCCTTCAACAAATATTTATTATCTCCATCTAAAACCTGGGAATACGTTGGGAAACAGATAAAAGTGGTTCCTACCCTCATGGAATTTATAAGCTTATAGTCTAATGGAAAAGATAGATAATTACATAAAAATAACTAGAAAGGTGAAAAATGGGAATAGGTGGTATTCTATAAACAGCATTGAAGAGGTGATGACAGATTCTCTTTTAGGCGGAATATGGCTCTCATATTTGGAAACACTCTTTATGGGGCTTCCAGCCTGGTTTTAAATGAAGAAGTTAAAAAAGGAGCTAATCTTCTCTGCGGTGTACCAATGTACAAGGGTTGTCTTTCTTGGGTTCATGGATTTATTCTTTAAGTATATTCAACAAATAGTTTTGAGCCTCAGCCTCTAGGTATAGAATGGTGAAGAATGTGGAAAAAACCTTTGCCCTTACGGACTTTACCGTCGTGTGCAAGGGTTTGAACTACTTGGTTCATTAATATATAAAGGATCTATATAATTACTCTTTCATCCATCATTTATTCCATTTATTCAACAAGATGGCCAAACATTGAGTAAAGTGTCCAATGAGAAATTTGGAGGAGAGTTATGTCTGATTCCCAATTGTTAGTTTTTCCTTCTTAAATTACCTCAAGTTTTCCTCAGGTGCTTGCTAAGTGTGTCAACCACTGTCCAGAGCTGGTTCTGGAGCTGCTGCTGAACGAAGAGGTGACATATGGCAACAAAGACTCGTAAGCGTTTACAGCAAACACTCCGATGTTTCCAGAATGGGACCGGGTTTCCTTTACGAAGTATTTAGTATTAAGATACTAAATAAGAGTGATCTCATAGGTGTGGAAAATCTAAGAACACTCAAATTATATTTTGATGGGGGAAATATATACTGTTATATAAGCAATCACTGGAGCATTAACCCAGTCCACATGCACGCACAGTTTTCCTGAGAGAGGTCCTAACTTTGATAAATCCTCAAAGGAATTCATGAGTGCCACCGCCATCCCCCACCACACAAAAATGTCAAGAAGCACTGGTAAAGAATAACAGAAATATAAACTAATTATTACACAAAGCAATAAGCATTATAATAAAGGAATGCACAAAGTTCCCGCAGCAAGCTAAGCAAAACACAAGCAGCAATGGGTAAAAAATGTGCATTTCTTAAGGTTTAATTTACTTGCATATACTTTTTTGTACACACAAGTATCGCACAGTGGCTCAAAGAGTGGGTTTGGGGATCAGGCAGATCTGTGTTGAAATCCTACTCCACCACTATTTAGCTATGCGACTTTGGGTGAATGACTTTGCATCACTAACCCCAGTTCTCTCAGCTATAGAATGGGGGAATGATAGTCTTAACTGTGGGCTCTAACAGTGCCCTTGTAGTCCTACAAAAACGGTGGAGTCCTAACTGTGAGGATTAAGCCATAAAGAACTTGGAAAAGCACCTGGCTATTCAAAGTGCTCAGTAAATGTGAGCTAGGATCACAACTAAACATACACACACACACACACAGAGTACAAAGAGTAAATTATTTCTGACAAACTGTCTTTAAGTTTATCCCATATATTAACAAATATAATTCCTTAAAAGTTCTTAAATGCTAACATATAAAACATGTGTGTTCCAAAAATACATTTCCATATAATTATAGTATTTTCAGTGGTTGAGAGCAAAGATGTGGTATTTCAAGGAGGTGAGCTGGGTGAAGTCTGAGGAGTTGGTGTGGAAGACTTACACAGAGGTGTGCAGCTCAAATAATACCTAGAAAATGCAATCCTAGGTTTTCTCACAAATAAGAAAAAATAAGTGATTAGAAGGTAAAACCTAACTCTTATTCCTTTCCGAGGTCCAGCCTTTAATCCACTTGGTCTCATTAGCCTGCCTTTGCATGGAGATGAGGATGGTTTTGCATTGCAAAATAGTCACTGTCACCACAAAGGTGAGATCTCATCTTCTCACTTCCCATGTGTGACATGCTTTAAGTCCGACTTCTTTATCTTTCCACCTTGCTGGGTCCTAAATTTAGTCACGGATTCATATTAATAATCCACTTTTTGTAAATCTGGCATTTTTCTAGGTATTGCACATATGAAAAAATGCCTACAATGTGACTCTTGTAAAGGAAACAATGAGCCCCTTTGACCAGGTGTGATGAAAGGGAGAGGAATACTCAGCCAGCACATTTTCCCCAAGTCCATAACTCTTTCTCATTTTACTGCAATATTTTGAGAAACAAATAATCACCAGTCCCAGTGACTAGATCTAGGAGACAATTTATTACGGGTCATTAGTGCAAGATGCTCTTTCGATTCTGTGCAGCACAGGCTCCTCAGCTCCTCAAAGGGAAAAGAGAAGGGGTGCTTTCTGGCGAGCCATATTTTTTTAGTGTATTTGCATTTTATGCTCGTTTTTCAATCAGAATCATGTTTCCTTGACTGTGTAACATGTATCAGAAATCAGAAACCAAATCTTTCTTCCTTGTCAATATTTAGGACATAAATATCTAGTGAGCGGCTCATCACAGGATCACAGACAAAAAGAGAAACAAGTACAGAGGGTGCTGGGCTGGAAGGGACTAAATCTAACTGACTTCCTCCTTCATCATAATTTTCACAGGGTTTTGTTGTTGCTGTTGATGGAGTTTTTGTTTGTCTGTCTGAACACTTACTCTGTACCAGGCATTGTGTGAAGCACTCTACATGGCTGTCTCTTTCAGTACTCACAGAAAAACCCATCAGTCTACTCCTGTTAGACTTGTTTTATAGGAAACTGAGGCTTAGAGAGATTAAGTCACTTGCCCAGGATCCAAGGGCTAGTAAATGATGCCTTCAGGATTTTAACCCAGGACGGAACAACTTCAGAGGCCCCCTTGCGACAAGCATGTCAAGGACAACCTTTCCACCCTCATCCACGGGCAAAACAGGAACTACCACACTCTTGTTCTCTCATAGTCTAGTTGAGACTGCCTTCTCATTTTTCATATTTTAAAACCGAGGCCCAGAGACTCAAATCAATGAAGTAAGGTCACAGAAGTACCCAGGAGGACAGCCAGGATGGAGTGCCGACTCCCTCATGAACCACCCACTTTACCCTGCAGCTGCAAATCATTTAAATTAAATGGATTTCCCCCTACTTTTAAAGGGACTCACTGTTTCATGAGGTCACATGCTTCTGTACCCCACTACCTTTCTAATGATTCCACTTAATTTCCTTTTCCTTGAGTCTCTTCTTTTGCCCACCCCTCAAATATTCACGATCGCTGGGGTTCCCCATCTTTGGCTTCTTTGCTCTTTACTCTTTTCACCAAAGTCTGCCCCATTCCCATGAGTCTAGTTATTACTGACAAATCATTTCCAAATTTCTGTGTTTGGCTTGAACTCTCCCCTGAGCTCCAGACCCAAGTATACAACATCCCTTTCTGAATGTCAGAGAAGCATCTAAATTGATGATGTCTAATACCAAATACATCACCTCTTCCAATCCATTCTCCCCATAACCCGTCTCTCCAATTCATCCCACCTGATACCCTGACCCACCCGTGCGCAGGTCCACAAGTCCTGTTGATTTTTATCTCCTAAAATAGCTCCTAACTTTGTCCCTTACTTTCCACTGCTTTTGTTAAAGTTTAAGACCTCATCACCTGTACTAAACAGATGTTGCAGTAGACTCCTGCTCCATTTCCAATCTGTCTTCCACTCAGGCTCCAGAGCGATATTTCCGAACGCAAATCAAACACATCACTCCCCTGCTTAAAACCATTCACTGATTCTGTATTACTTACTGGGAGGAAAAAAAATGCCTACCATGTTCTGTATCATGGCCCCCAAGGATCTCCATGATCTGATCCCTCTGGAACACTCAAGCCTCAGCCCCTGCTCCCACTTCATTTTTTATTCTGGAAATCCCAAACTACTTGTGGTTTCCCAACATGCCAAGTTATTTTATGTTTTATGCCTTTAAGTTTGGGCCCTCTTGCAGAAATACCTCCCCCACCTACCTCTTCCTGTCATTCTAGAGAATTTCTAATCAGCTTTTAAAACAGACCTGGCATGTCATCTCTTCCGCCCACACGTCCTCCTCTGGTAGCTTCTGCTTCAAATGTAGCTACCGTTTCTTGTGCATCTTGTTCCTTGGACACCCATTGCTGCATTGCCCACAATGCATGGTCATTATTTGTATTTGTATAGATGTCCGTCTTGTCCTATAGACAATGAGTGCCTTCAGGTGTAAAACACATACACACCTTCTAGATGACATGCTTGTTCAGATGTTTTTGCAAACATATTGAGATTCACTTCAATTCTACACACATCCTTCAAATGTAACACGTACTTGTGTAAATGTCACAATGCTTGTTCAGGTGATACACATGTCCCTTAAATGTTACAGGTGTTCACTTAGGTCTGACATGTGTTCATGTAGATGTTAATCAGCACACTTAAATGTTACAAATAGGTGTTACACATACTTAAAACAGTGCTTCTTAAAATGTGGGTCCTGGACCAGCAGCATCAGTATCACCTGAATGCATATTCTTGGGCCCGACCCCAGATTTTCTGATTCACAAACTCTGGGGAAGAGTTCCCAGCAATCTGTTGTAACAAGTCCCGCAGGTGATTCCGGTGCATGCTCAAGTTTGAGACGATGTTACACATCCTCATTCAGATGTTCTACCTGCCTGCTCAGACCATATCCTTACTAATGCAGGTGATACACGTGTCCACTAAAATGTTACATATGTTATCTTTTGTAAAAAACATATTCACTTAGATAATAAATAGCTCAAAGATTACACACGATGTTCAGATCGTGTATGTGCTTGTTCAGAAAGTCATACCTGAGACATCACAAACCCTCATCAGACAGCACACCTGCACACTGAGATGATACACATGTTCACTGTGTTGTTAAAAATGTTTACTTAAATCTTACATATGTTAAACTATCCACTTTGATCTTCCACACTTGTGTGTTTATTTAGATGTAACCTATCCTTCTTCAGATAATACACATGTTCACTCGGATCTTACATAGGTTCATACATACACAGCGCACATAGACGTTTCACAAACCCATTCTGATGTTAAATGTGTCTATTCAGATCACACATGTTCAATTAGATGTCCATGGGATCATTCAGTTGCATGCTCACTCATTCAGAAACTGCCTTCCATAGCCTGTAGGTACTGCTAACCAACCCATGCTAGAGAAGAAGGAGCATCTACTACTGCTCTGGTTGCTTCCCATTTTGACTATGGTATTCTTCTTTAGAAAGGTTCCTCTTTACTTGGTCATCTGTGGCACCTGGCCCCTCTCTTGGTGCTGTCTGCGTGTCACTCCCTTTGCAGAATGTGCTGGCCCACCAGCTGCCTCACTGCTTTTTGTGACCTTCAGGGTAGCCCAGGCACTCCATTTATTTACACAGAATTTATATCAGTTTGCCACACTCAGTTTGCCACACACAGTTTGCCACACTCCTCTACTTAGGGAAAATTGTTCCAGCAACTGTAAGCTTCTCACTGGGTTTAAATGTGCTTTTAACCACATCTTCTGTCATCTTTGGCAACCCACGGTTATATAACTACAAGGCATTCCATGTTCACTCATTTCAGGAAAGCTTTCGATCGGTTCTACTTCATAATTTTACGATTGCCTTGGCCACAATCAACAAGAGAGGCTTGGGCAGCGATACTGGCTCAACATCCAAAAGGAGAAGTATTGATTGAGCACTTATTGTGAATTCAACTCCTTCAGAGGCCCAGAAATGCTTCTGTGCTTGTCCCAAGGGCTTCCTCTTCCAATTTGCAGAGCAAGAGGTTGGATCTTGGTTCCACCACTTACTGGCTATGTGATCTCGAGAAAATCATTTAATATTTCAGAGGCATAGTTTCCCCATCTGTATAATGGGGATAATGATGTGCACCCCGCAGCTTTTATGTGAAGGTTTTATGTCTGGCACATAGTATGCGATCAAGAAAAGTTAGCTTTTAAAAAAGATGGTGTTGTAAGCCAACTAAGGCAAAAATTATACTTTCCCACATTGAAGCTACCATGACACATGCAGGTAAGGTTGGGATTAAGAGGCAAGCTCCACTTATACAGGCAAACCCGTCACAATCTCAGGAAATATCCAGACGAGGGACCCCCAAGGCAGTAGTCGGGATAATTCTCAGAAGTCCAGCAGTTAAGCCAACTATCAGCTACCATAAGTCCATCCATAGGTATTAGGGAACCCCCACCCACCCCGAGCAGGAGCAGAGGGGCAGTGGGAGATGCACAGGAGCCCCAATTATCTCAGGTGTTACTGAAATAAAATCTTGGACTAGGGACTAAGTCAGAAGTCCAGTCCTATCAACTGAGGTACACGAGGATAAAGGAAGAGAGGATACTGAGCTCAGAAAACTGGGCACAAGTGGACATTCTAGCATGGACAATTTCAAGGTCTGAGAAAGGGATGGAGAGCTCTATAAACACAGACTATAGGGTCACTGTTCAGACAGCACACTCTGGGTCAGATGAGCTGCAAAGCCACTGACAACATGGACTGGAACCTGTGGTCAGCACTGGACTTAACCACCAGTCACTGGGGAGGGGGGCAGGGGTTTCTTGAAACTTCCTGCCTTAAGAGCAGATTGTTTGTAGAACTGAGATAGACTGAAGCCTTTGGGGATGTCATTAGCAAGCTGGACAAGATAGAAACAAGGAAACGGGGGTTCGGGTTGGTGACAGAGTGGGTCTCACATTTCTCTGACATTTAAGTCGCAAGGCAGTGCCTATTGACCAAAAAGGCCACCTGGCTGTACACATTCATTCCTTAAATAGGTAACACAGGTGAAGTGCGTAGAACAGTGCTGACACAGAATAAGGTCCATGTAAATGTTTTATGGTGTGATGGTATTTATGAATTAATTCAACAACTCTGTAAGGTGTATCTGCTATGTTTTAGTTGCTAGGGGTATACGAAAGTGAAACCACAACCCCTAATCTCAAGGGATCAATAATCTATCCATATAGTCTAATTTAAACAAACACAAAAACATAACGGAAAGAATGTCTAATTCTGCCTGCATTTGGTGAGGCGAGGGTGTCCCAGAGAGCTTCTCTGATGTGTTTGAGTGGCCTCTTGGGTATTCGGCAAGAAGATGGAGAAAGTATAGCATTCAGACAGAACACTAGCAAGTGCAAAGGCACAACAAGGTCATAACACATTCAGGGAAATGGAGGCAGCTAAGGGTACTATACAGGGAATGGGGAAAGCTCAGGCTATACAGGACGGTTAGAGCGAGATCACATGGGGAGACGGCCCCACGGCTTAGCAGTTAAGTGCCCACGCTCCGCTACTGGCCGCCCGGGTTCGGATCCCGGGCGTGCACCAACACCGCTTGTCCGGCCATGCTGAGGCCGCATCCCACATACAGCAACTAGAAGGATGTGCAACTATGATATACAACTATCTACTGGGGCTTTGAGGAGAAAAAGGAGGAGGATTGGCAATAGATGTTACCTCAGGGCTGGTCTTCCTTAGCAAAAAAAGGAGGATTAGCATGGATGTTACCTCAGGGCTGATCTTCCTCACAAAAAAAAAAAAAAAAAAGAACCAGATCACAAATAGCCTTAAATGTCTTGATAGGAGATTAGGCCTAAATCTGTAGGCAATAGGGAGCCACTGAAGGTTTGTGAGCAGGAGAATGATTTGAGTTGATTTATCTTTTAGGAGCCTCACTCTGGCTACAGTGTGTACAATATCTGGAGGAAGGCAAGGCAGGAAGAAGGGAGCCCTGCTAGAATATTCTGACTGCAATTCAGATGGAAGATGATGATGGTCTGGATAAAGCAGTAACAGAAAGGACGAAGAAGGGAGGATCAATTCCAGAGAGAATTAAGAGGTAGAAAGGATAGGATTTGGTGACCACTTGAACAAGGGGTTGGGAAGAGAGAGAAGTATGTCCTTCGCACTTTTCAGAAAAACTGCAAGTTTTAAGTCAAGTATTCCAGTGCGGCTGGGAGCAATGATCTGCTCTGATATCTGGCACTTGCTCAGGGCCACCCCCTTGGTGAAGGATCCAGGAACACTGGCAGTGATTCACAGATTCCTGATCAGTCATGCATCCTGGGGCCCTGACTGCTTCTTCTGGGACGATAAAGCAGCACAGCTGATCTAAGGAAAAGAGAGAGTCACAATCTCCATGTCATTTAGCAAAGAAGATGGAAGCAGCTGCCATAGTGATGCACTTACATGTCAGCTGAGTCGATGAGTGGAAATTCTAAAATTAAAGCAGAAGGACTGAGGGTCAAATGCAAAATTGGTCAGTGGCTAAGGTATATTTGCTGGATGCATCAAAACAGACGGGAAACTAATTACATGACTTCTCAGTGGACAGAAGGTTGACATTCTGAAATTTCAGAGTGCTATTACAACTGCCACAACCAAAATATTCAGTTAAAAATGTCAGGGCTACATATTAAGTGGGCACTCAATTAAATGAATAAACGAATGAACGGATTTCTCTAAAATATTAAATCTAGCTTTCAAGATTCCCCAGTGATTACATCATTGTTCACATTTTCCACATGTGCTTGGTTATAGCATATTAATAATTGAGAGCGTTGATTAACGCATCAGTATTAACTTGAAGGGAAGTTTTAGTAACATTCCCAGGTTTCTGTACATAGCTCAATCCTGTTCAACATTTTTGTCTATAATTTGGATGAAAGCACAACTGTCATTCATCAAAAGGACTCAAAGTTGGTGACTTCCTTCTCTCCTTCCTTCCCTGTCCTCTGTGCTCATCGGGGCACGTCTGATCGTCAAGAGGAAAATGAGAACTAGAGATCATGTAGTTGCTTCACATAAGCAGGGAAAGAGAAGAGGAGAGGAAGGAAAGGGCAGAGGGAAACAGAAGGACTAGGGGAACAGGAAGCAAGAGAAAGAAAGGAAAGAAAGAAAATAGAAAATGAAAGGAGAGAGGGAGGAAGGAAGGAAAGAAGAAACGAAAAATGCATGAAGGAAAGAAGGGGGGAAAGAAGGAAAGAGATAGGGAGAGAAGCAAGAGAAGAGCCACAAAGCAAACAGGATGATGACTGTTGAAATGATTACAGGAACGGAACCTAGAAGAGTCTTGGGCAAGAGAGAAGGATCCCTAGTAACTGCCTTTCAATACTTGAAGGGAGTCGTGTAGAAGAGAGAATAACTTTATCTTGTTTTGCTGCAGAAGGCTGAGATGAGATAAACGGAAGGAATTTTTAAACAATCAGAACTATTGGAAAATGTAACGAGTTGACATGTCATGAGCTACCAGTGACTGAAAAAGTTCATAAGAAGCTATCTGCCCAAACCTCAGAGTTGGTGAATGATCTTCTGCCTGGTGAGGAGAGTGGTCCAGATGATCTCATGATCCACAGCTATTCTAATGTAGACAAAGAAACACTTACTGTGCTCACGTCTTTAAGATAAATTGCCCTAGTTAGCACAGTGAAGAGTAAAGGAAAGGAGAAAGGGACAGAAAGAGGGAGAAACTCGGAGGATAAAAGGAGAGACATTCATTCATTCATTCGTTCATTTCTTGTTTATTCATCCAACAAATATTTATTTGTGGCTGAAAGGGGATACAATGATGAGTCAAAATAGATAATTCCTGTTCTCATGGAACTTAGTCTATTAGAGAGATAAACATTAATTAAATATCTCCTCGAATGAATGCATAAATACTAACTGAGATAATGGCTCAAATATAAGTGTTTTTGAAGAATATATAACAAGACAATATTCCCTTGATTGGGAAAGGAGATGGGGTATATCTTAGTCAGCTTGGACTGCCATAACAAAACATCATTGACTAGGTGACTTAAACAACAGACATTTACTTCTCACAGTTCTGGGGGCTGGGAAGTCCAAGATCAAAGTACCAGCCAATTCAGTGTCTGGTGAGGACCGTCTTCCTGGTTGCAGATGGCTGCCTTCTCACTGTGTCTTCACATGAAGGAGAGAGAAAGAAAGAGAGAGAGCTCTGGTCTCTTTCTCTTCTTATAAGGACACTAATCCCATCATGGGAGTCCCACCCTCACGTCCTCATCAAAACCTAATTACCTCCCAAAGGCCCAATCTCCACATACCAATACATTGGAGTTTAGGGCTTCAACATATGCATTGTGGGGTGGGGGGGCACAAACATTCAGTCCATAATGGAGAGAGGAGGAGAGTCAAGGAAAATTTTCCTGAAGAAGTGAGCCCTGGGCTAAGGAGGATAGGTATGGGCACAGGAGTTCATTCCAGAAAGAGGGTGCAGCATGGGCAAAGTTCCTGCAGCGTGAGGGAGCAGAGGCCCTTGGCAGCACTGAGACGCCAGTGTGCATGGATCACAGAGAACAAAGCTGAGAGAGAGGCAGGATGAATTTCAAGAGGTAGGTAGGGCTGGACCAAGCAGGGCCACTTTATTTGATAAAGGACTATACCGATTCTTTTTCTAACTCAACAAAAAAAAATATATGGAGACTTTACTATATGTCAAGCACCAGTGAGGCGCTAAAAATACACTGAAGATGGTAAGCAAGACAGATATGACTCCTGGTCTTCATGGAACTTAGAGTCAAGAAGATCAGAGAAACAGTTAAACAAACAAGTGAAAAATCACAATGCAAAAATAGTAGATGCTGATATAGGGAAGTAGGGACACCTATCATATTCTGGAGGATGAAGATCAGCAAAGTCTTCCTAAAGGAAGTGACATTTTTAGTGAGACCTGAAAGAGAAGTAGATGTTAGCAAAGTAAACATTGAAACAAAAGGTATTCTACTTTTAAGGAGCAGGTATGCAGGCGCAGAGGTAAGAGACAGTACATTGTGTTGAAGGAATATGAAAGTTCAGAGTAGCTAAAATAAAGGGTGCAAGGAGATAGTGGCAAGAGATGAAGCTGGGGTTGTAAGCAACCCATACATCATGAAGGAATCATACTCCATGTTATGAAGTATAGCCCTCATCCTGAGGAAAGGGTTCGTGTAGAATGGACTAGGAAGGAGAAAGCCAAAGACTGGGAAGCCAATTAGGAGACTATTAGCACAATTCATGTGACAGTTGATGAGATCTGAATTATATTCTAGACAATAGAGGAAAAGGGAATTGGACAGGGTTGAGACATATTTAGGAGGCAAAAGCCATTACACTAGTGTTTGATTAGCTCAGTAAGGTGTCGTAGGCACAATAATACCCACCAAAAGACATCCCTGGAACCTATGAATATGTTAGGCTATGTGGCAAAGGAGAATTAAGGTTGCAGATAGAATTAGGTTGCTAATCAGATGACCTTAAATATGGAGACTATCCTAGACTATCTGGATAGGCCCAGTGGAATCACAATGGTCCTTAAAAGTAGAAGAGGGATACAGAAGAGAAAGAACCAGAGATGGCAGTGTGAGAGGTCTCGGCCTGACCTTGCTGGCTTTGAAGATGGAGGAAGGAGGCCATGAGCCAAGGAATATTGGTGGCCTCTGGAAGCTGGAAAAAGCAAAGAAACAGATTCTCCCCTAGAGCCTTCAGGAAAATGCAGCCCTGCCAACATCTTGATTTTAACCCAGTGAGACTCATCTTGGACTTCTGACCTTCAGAACAGTCAGATACTAAATTTGTATTGCATAAGTCACTAAATTGGTGGTAATTTGTTACAGCAGCAATATGAAACGAACACAGTGAGAGAGAGGAGGGGTCAAGGATGATGCCAAGATTCTGTCCTGGGCAACTATGTGGGATGGTGCTTCCATCAGGGAACATAGGAAGAGAAGGAACAGGTTAAGGAGATAGGTGGTGATTTGTTTTTGAATAAACTGATTTTGGGATTTCTGCAATATTAGTGTCAGGTAAATGTATGGGTCTGGGGCATCAGAAAAGAGCTCTGGATTGGAGACGTAGCTCTGAGATTCATTAACATATGTGGTAATTTAGGCTATCAAGTAGAGGTGATCATCTAGAGAGAGACTAAAATTTTTAAAAAATGAGAAGGAGAAGGAGGAGAAGAAATGGACCTAGTATATAATCATAAAAAGCTCTAGAATTTAGAGGATGAGAGAGAAAAAGAAGCATGCAAAGTTAAGAAGGAGCAGCCAACAAGAAAGGAAGAAAACGAGAAAGGCACAGCCACACAAAGCAAATTTAGAACATGTTTCAAGAAGGAAAGTTGGGTCATAAGTATGCATTACTATTGAAGAGGTCAAGAAAGGTAAAAACTGGGACGTGAACACTGAACTTAGTGGGAAAGAGGACACTGGCACTCAGGAAAGAGCAGATGCAGAGGAGTGTGGAAATAGAAACCAGACTATGGTCAGTTGAGAGTGGTTGAAGAAAAGTGTAACAACCCATAAGAAAAAGCACAATCTCAACAGAAATCAAACACAGCAGGAGTACATGCACACACAGACACACCATTTTTCATCTTTTAAATTGGCAAACATTAAATCTTTTTAAATAAATTTTGCCCAGTCCTGGTGAAGATGCAGGGAAATAAGGACTCTTATCATTGATAAAGATTGTAGAGCTTGTGTTGTAACCACAAGCCCACTAGAGCCAGCTCAAACAGACCCCATCTCTTATCAGTGATTAAGAATTGTTTTTCAGAAAATTTGCAAAGTCACATAGCCAGAGCATGTGCAAAAGAAGAAATCTTGACCTGAAATGACCGTGGAACCAAAGATTCTCCTCTCCATGGAACCAAAGGACTGGGACATGACCAGAACTTGAAAGTTGGACTCTTATCAGAAGCGAGGGATCAGTCATCCAGAAAGATCCTGTGTTAAAATCCCTTCCCAACCTTGCCATAAATGTTTAAAACCTTTCCATAAATGTTTAGAACCTTACCATAAATGCTTAACGCCCACCAATCAAAACCTGTTCCGCTAGTGTTTCCGCATGCCAGCCTGTTCTCCCTAACTTCTTAAATTTTGCCCCAAATCCTGAATTGGAGGAGACAGATCTGAGGGCACATGTCCCCTGTCTCCTTGCAAATTGATCTCTCAAATAAAGCTACTTTTCCTTTCCCAAAGGCTGATGACATAATAAATTGGTTCATTATGCTCATCAGGTGGCAAGCCTTTGCTCAGTAACAGTGTTACGGGTTGAATTGTATTCCCCCCCCTAAAAAATAAGTTGAATTCCTTAGACCCTCAGTTCCTTAGAATGTGACCTTATTGGGAAACAGGGTCTTTACAGATTTAACCAAATTAAGATGAGGTCATCAGGGTGGGTCCTAATTCAATGACTGGTGCCATTATAAAAAGAGGGAATTTGGACATAGACATGCACAGAAGAAAGACTATGTGAAGAGACATAGGGAGAATACCAGGTAAAGATTGGAATTATGAAGCCACAAACCATTATGAATGTCTGGGGTTTCCAAAAGCTGGAAGACTCAAGGAAGGATCCTTCCTCTATAGGTTCCAGAGGAAGCCTGGTCCTGCCAACGCCTTAATTTAGGACTTCTAGCCTCCAGAACTGTGAGACAATAAGTCGAGCATCACTTAACAGTGGGGATACATCCTGAGAAATGTATCATTAGGCTATTCATTGTGTGAACATCATAGAGTGTACTTATACAAACTTAGATGGTATAGCCTACTACACATCTAGGCTCTACGGCACTAATCTTGTGGGACTACCATTATAATATATCTTGCAACAACCTTCCCTGAGGGCAGTTTAGAAATATGTATCAAATAGTTTTAAAATATTAATTTTGACTCAATTTCTAGTAATTTTACTAATAAATTAACAAGAGACTATTTAACAAGAAGGTTCATTGCAATAGACTTATAATGATGGAAAATTAGGAACAACTTAAATAAAAAATAAGAAATTGGCTGACTTCCTATGATTTCCTTCATTAAGTAGTAGATTATAACAACAATAAACAAACATATAGGGACAGAGATTGGATTGGTGGTTACCAGAGGGGAAGGGGGGAGGGAGGAGGGTGAAAGGGATAATTCGGTACATGTGTTGGTGATGGGTTGTAATTAGTATTTTGGTGGTGAACATGATGTAGTCCATGCAGAAATAGAAGTACAATGATGTACACCTGAAATTTTTACAATGTTATAAACCAATGTTACTGCAATAAACAAAAAATTAAAAAAAAAAAAAAGAAATTGGCTGACTAAATCATAGGTTTATAACCCAGAATATGATACCATGTGTTAAACACTATTCAAATACTGTTTTAGAAGAAAACTAATGATATGGAAAAAATGTTCACACTACATTTTTATGTGAAAAAGGAGGTTACATTCGGTCCAATATTATTCCAACTTTGTGCTTCATGTGTGTATAGAAATGATAATGGTGAGCATTAGAGGAGAGTCAAGGTGGAGCAGAATTGCCTTCCCAAAGTATGCCTCTTGGCATAAGGATTATTTTAGGCTGATTGTTTTCAAGAAACAGCAGACACAGGGAAAGCTCTGAAAATCCAGTAGAAGTTACCCTTTTGTAAGAGATATTTACATTTAAAAGGGAATCTCCATTTGTAAGGGCGTCTCCCTCTCTCTACCAGGAGGAGAAGACAACTATGACTAAATCTCTAGAAACTCCTATCTATGGAGAAGGCAGAGACTTAAATCTGCATAACGTTACCCTTGTTACTTGTTACTGCACTTTCTTCTCATTAACAGGTCTTCCTCCACACCCAACATCTTTCTTTTGTCATTAGCTAAAGATGGTATTTAAGGTGATGGCTTGGGGCATTTTGGGGAGTTACTCAATTTTCCTGCGTATCTCCCACGTGTACAGGAGATATACATGTTAGTAAATTTTTTTGTTTTTTCTCCTGTTAATCTGTCTTTTATTATAGGGGGATCTCAGCCAGGAACCTAGAAAGGTAGAGGGAAAATTATTTTTCCTCCCCTACATGAGCATTGGTCATTTTTATTTTCACCTTAACACTTTTCTGTTTTTCTAATTGTAGCCATGGGCCCATTTAAAGCCAGTTCAAACAGACCCCATCTCTTATCAATCAAGCAATTAAGGATTGTCTTTCAGAAAAACTGCAAAGTCATGTAGCCAGGGCATGTGCAAAAGAAGAAATCGTGATCTGAAACGACCTCAGAACCAAAGATCCTCCTTCTACGGAACCCAAGGACCCGGACGTGAGCGGAACTTGAAAGCCGGACTCTTATTCAGCTTTCTGACTCTTATCAGAAGCTAGGGGCCCCTCATTCAGGAAGTCCAGTGTTAAAATTCCTTCCCCACCTCATGGAAAAATCTTTAAAACCTCATCATAAATGTTTAAAACCTTACCGTAAATACCGGAAGCCCACTAATCAAAACCTGTCCCACCAGCGTTTCCCTCCCTAATCTCTTAAATTTTGTCCCAAATCCTGAATCAGGGAGACAGATCTGAGGGCACACACCCCCTGTCTCCCTGGAGATCAACCTTGCAGAATAAAGCTGATTTCTCCCCTCAAAGACTGGTGCCATAATTAACTGGCTTGTTTATGCACATTGGGCAGAGAACCCCAATTTTGTGTGGTAACATGATTATTCCACCATAAACATAATCATCAAGATACTAATAATATCTTTCAAAACATATACAATTAACCTAATTTAGTTAATAATAATTTGATCAACAGAAATAATTAACAATAATTTTTTCTATCCATCTATCTCTGTCGATCTATCTGTCTTCCAGCTCTATCACTTACTATGTGTTCTTGGGCAAGTCCCTTGACTTTTTAAGCCTCAGTTTAATTATCTGTAAAATACGAATAAAAATTTTCTCATTTGCTTGTTGTGAGGATTAAAGAAATAATGGATATAATGCATAATAGCACAATGCCTGGCAAATACTAACTAGTCAATAAATGTTACATGCCTGTCTCTCAGGATTAGTTTATTAGGAATCAGAGATCCGTGCCAGCTCACCAGGAAAGGCACACCCCTGTGGGATTTAAATGTTCACCACTTGGAATCACCGTAAGGTGTCATAATACTTGTTTCACTAGCTGAGTACTAACATTCAGGGATCAGTAATCCAGCATGGCAAATTCGAGCAGCTCTTTTGTGTTCATACTATGACCCTCCTATAAAAGTTATAATTTCAGTATAAAGAAATCTCTAGAGAAGGAATAATAAAAGGCTAAGCAGGCTAAGATGTTTCGTTACTGTAAGATAAATGACAGCAAAATATCATTGCAACCATTTCCCATCGTAATCCTTGCTGTAATTTCCTCAAAGCACTTCACAGGGCGAGAGCAACGCAAAATGTCTTTCTGCTCACATAGAGCTCAACAATGAAAAATGGTACTGCTGATTACTTCAGATGGTCTGATATAATCATCGTGAAAATTAGCAGTTGTTCACATCATAGAACAAAATGCTGTTTTATAGAAAAAAGGGAATGAAACACAAGATGTGGATATTTGAGTTATTTTCACTTTTCACTCTGTCCTCCTGGTCACTGCATTTGCCTACCATATGGCCTAACTCCTACAAGTGGAGAGCGGACAGTAATTTCACAAGCAAATAAACTCTTTGTTGGTCCTCAAAGTCACCTTCTTGAACTGGCTGCAGCTGCAGTATTCTACCAGCAGTTCCTTGAAGTACCCTGCTATCTCTAAATTCTATTAGTCATTTCCATGAGGATTGGATGGTAGGATGGAAGGCAGGGGAAAGTCAGATGCTTCTGCTGACATTCCAAACTTTGTCAGTAAGGGTCCTCTTATAATTCTTACTGGAAAAAGCCCAGGCATGTTTATTCAGGCAGTGTTGACAAAGCCTCTGCCATGAGCTGCTCTCTCTGCTTAGTGCTGGCATTTCAGAGAGGCAGAGATGAATCAGACATCTGATTGTTATTGATGAGGCAAATTTCAGATTGAAGGAGTGATGAGTTATTTCATTTGTAGAAGAACCATGTGCCCCAGAGAACAATAACTAGACAATTCCGATGAAAATAGTACCAAAGAGTTCCTCTCACGTCGAGAATAGATTAGAGTCAATGCTTAGGAACATTGCATGGGTTAATTTTTCCCTCCCCACTTCCCAGATAATCTAGTATGTAAAACCTTAGAGAATTATTTACATAAAATGTATTGACACTCTACACTAGTGCAAATGTACTTTCTTGTTCACTATATCACATTTTCTGAGAACAAAGAACAAGTAAATTCAACCTCGTCTAAGTTGATTTTAGAGAGGCACTGAAGTGAGATCTAGAGTAACAAAGCCAAAGTAAATAAAAAGTAAAACCTTGAGTAAAACAAATATTTACCCTAGATTTAAAAGCAGCACTTCTTTGGATAGAAACAGATGTGACTTTTTAATCTCTTTTGCTTTTTTCTCATTATTTCTGTGATTACTGGGTCTCTTGAGTTACACATGTGGAGACTTTTAGTAGGAAAATGAAGACAAGAATGAGAAAAGACTAGCAGAATGAGGAAACAGAAAAGAAAATAGGCATATTAAAGTGCATTTTCAATTAAAAATTCTCTTTCTCGAATGAAGGGAGTGTCATTGAAACTTCACTTCCTAGATTTTATAAGTAATATGTGTCATCATAAATAATAGAAATATATTCTTGAATGTTTTTTGATTTGGGGAAGCCTTGTTTCTCATGAGATAATATTTAGATTGGTCATTACACCCTCTGAACAGTATGGGTATAGACTTTTCTGTATGCTATGTAGTCCAAGAAGCAGTGTGGGGACCTTCCTGTGGGTTTGTGGCTATTGGCCTATTATGCATGACTCTGACCAAAGAATATGAGGGCTATCCGCACACTTCCATTCTAGTCTGTGACTCAAACCTCTGATAACAGCAACAAACCTTGGGTCAAAGTCCAAGATTTCTATGAGTGATGGCGTGGTTGACATGTTGATGCACACGGCCCAGATCATTCTTCAAGGGAGGATTTATTGCCCAAGTGGTCTGCAGACAGCCTCCAGATATCAACCTTCAGGGTCCCTTCAGCTGCACAGAGCTACCTGGCCTTGGGGCACACCTTTCATGGAGTAGCTCCCATCTGGTTACTGAGCAAGATGTGGCAAAAAGGCCCAACCACGTTAACCCACCACAGGAGAACTTGATGGGAAATATCTGTTGTTCCAGAGCTCCCTGTGGGATTGGCTAAACTTTATCAGACGTATATGGCAGTTCGACTTCTTCCTCTGCCCAATCTTGCTTCCGCAGTGTTGATCCTAATAAATCTTTTGCACCCCAAATTCTATCTTAATGATTGCTTCCAGAGAACCTAAGTGATGACACAGGTTGAGTATACCAAAGTAGATGTTCTTGGGTGTTTAAGAAGCCACACTAAAAATAGCAGAGAAATTGGGGCCGGCCCCGTGGCATAGTGGTTAAGTGCACACGCTCCACTGCTGGCGGCCTGGTTTCAGATCCCGGGCGCGCACAAGGCACCGCTTGTCAAGCCATGCTGTGGCGGCGTCCCATATAAAGTGGAGGAAGATGGGCACGGATGTTAGCCCAGGGCCAGTCTTCCTCAGCGAAAGGAGGAGGATTAGCATGGATGTTAGCTCAGGGCTGATCTTTCTCACAAAAATAAATAAATAAAAATAAAAATAGTAGAGAAATTAATATAATACACTATATTAATAAATTAAAAGACAAATGTCACATGTTCAGCTTTTCAAAAAATCTAACACCTCTTCATAATAAAAACACTCAACAAAACAGAAGAAGAAGTGAACTTTCTCAAACTAATAAAAGGCATCTACAAAACACCCATAGCTAACATCATACTCAATGGTGACAGACTAAAAGTTTCCTCCTAAGATCAGGAACAACACAAAGATGTCCACTCTCACTACTTCTATCCAACATTATACTGGAGGTTCTAGCCAGGACAATTAGGCAAGAAAATGAAACAAAAGGTACTGAGATTGGAAAGGAATAAGTAAGACTATCTCAATTTGCAGATGACATGATCTGGTATATAGAAATTCTAGAGAATCAACAAAAATACTATAATAACTAATCAACAAATTCAGAAAGTTTGCAGAGTCCAAGACCAATATATAAAAATAAATTGTTTCTATACACTAGCAATGAACTATCCAAAATTAGAATTAAGAAAATAAATCAATTTTCAATAGCTTCAAAAAGAATGCAATATTTAAGAATAAATTTAACAAAAGAAGTGCAAAACGTATTCTCTGAAAATGAAATATCATTGAAAGGAATTAAAGAAGATCTAGGTAAATGGAAAGACATCCTTATTTACTGATCAGAAAACTTAATATTAAGATGGCAATCCTCCCCAAATTGATTCAACGCAATCACTATCAAACACTATCATCACTCATTAAGCAAAATAATTCAATGCAATCACTACCAAAATCCTAGGTGGCTTCTTTGCAGAAATTTATAAGCCGATCCTAAAATTCATATGGAAATGTAAGGGGCCCAGAATATCCAAAACAATCTTGAAAAAGCAGAAAAAGTTGGAGGACACACATTTCCTGATGTCAAAACTTACTACAAAGCTACAGAAATCAAGACAGTGTGGTACCGGCATAAGGATGGACATACAGATCAACAGGATAGAATTAAAAGTCCAGATATAAACCCTCACAGTTATAGTCAATTGCTTTTCAACAAGGGTGCTAAGATTATTCAATGGAAAAAGAAGAGTATTTTCAACAAATGGTGCTGAACAACTCAATACCCACACGCAGAAGAATGAAGTTGGACCCCTTCCTCACACAATACCAAAAAAATTAACTAAAGATGAATCATAGACCTAAATGTAAGAACTAAATTTACAACTCTTAGAAGAAAATTTAGGAGTAAATCCTTATGAGCTTCAGTTAGGCAACATTTTCTTAGATATAACACCAAAAGCACAATCCGCAAAAGAAAAAATAAACTGGGCAGCATCAAAATTAAAAGCTTTTGTGCCCTAAAGAATGAGAAAATGAAAAGACAACCCACAGAATGGGAGAAAAATATTTGCTAATCATATAGCTGATAAGGTACTTGTATCTAGAATATCTAAATAACTCTCAATAAAAAGACAACCCAATTTAAAAATGACAAAGGATCTGAATAGCTATCTCTACAAAGAAGATATATAAATGGCCCATAAGCACATGAAGAGATGCTCAACATTATTAGTCATGAGGGAAATGAAAATCGAAACCACAATGAGACACACCTCTTCACAACCATTAGGATGGCTATAATCAACAAACAGATAAGGCGAGGATGTGGAGAAATTGGAAACTTCATATTTTGCTTCTGGGAATGTAAAATGGTATGGCCACTTTGGAAAACAGTTTGGCAATTCCTCAAAAGGTTAAATATAAAGTTTCCATATGACCCAATAATTCCATTCCTAGGTATATATGCAAGAGAAATTAAAACATATATCCACACAAAAACTTGTACATGAATGTTCACAGCACCGTTATTCATAACAGCCAAACAGTGGCAACAATCCAAATGTCTGTCACCTGAGGAATGGATAAATAAAATGTGGTATATCCATACAACGGGCTATTTGGCAATAAAAAGAAATGAAGTATTCATATATCTACAACATAGATGAACCTTGAAAACATCATGCTAAGTGAAAGAAGCTAGTCACAAAGGGCACGTATTGTATGATTCCATTTATGTGAAATGTCCACAATAGGCAAATCTAAAGACACAGAAACTGGATTAGTAGTTTCCAGGGCTGAAAGAGTGGGACAGTTAGGGGAGAAACGAAGAGTAATTCTAATGGGTACAGAGTTTTATTGGGAGTGGTAATAATGTTCTACAATATATTGTGGTGATGGCTGCACAACTCTGTGAATAGACTAAAAGCCACTGAATTATATACTTTAAATGGGTGAACTGTACGTGAATTATATCTCAATAAACCTGTTTCTTTAACAAACAGAGTTGGCCACATAAAGCATGGAAAATGTTCACCAAATTGCAGAAAGGTACCACTGGGCCTCAGGGACCACTGGATACTGGGGACGTGAATGCCATCTGGACTTTTGCTCACCCCTTCTCTTGTCTCTGCTTCTGTGAGCCTGAGGATGTGTTACATGTCCCCTGACACCAAGAAGGTAGCAATACTCTAAGAGTTCAGATCCAGATTAAGAGGAAGTCAGTAGAACCATCCTGGTCCACCTCCAAAGAGAAAGGAGAACCCCTAAGAAGCCAGAGTAAGTTCTGGGGACAATCTATAGAAGCGAGTCCACTCTATAGACTGCCCCATTGCCACAAGCACCACTTCCTCCTTCTGAAAACTAGTCCCAGCTTCCCCTCCTTTAAGGGACCTGTCTTTGACCTACTAAGGAATACCAGAATCTATTTTCCAGAAGCTTTCTGGCAAAAGTTCATTAATTATGGCTTTGTCTTCAGTTCTAAACAGGATCTGAATATTTTTTCTTGTCAATTTTTTCCCCAATTCCCATAGTCTCCTTTTCTTTTCTAATTTTGACCTCAGTTGTTTGGTTTTGAGTCCCTATGTCTCTATGTTTAGGCTTATGAGTAGAGATGGCACTATGTGGCCCTGTGCTCTGTGGATGGATCTCATCCTGTCATTCTTGACTGTCTTCTGCCTCCTTCATCTCCCTTACTGGCCTCACAGGCAGCCCTGTGAATTAGTCAAATCACTTTTAGTTACAAGTGGCAGAAACCCAAATTAAGTAGCTCTAGCTAAAAGAGAAATATCTTGGAAGGATATTCTAGAGTATCATTTTCTGTAACTGAAGAAATAATTGAACAATGAAATTGCAGGAAGGTACCACTGGGCCTCAGGGACCATCGGAACTGGGGACATGAATGCCATCTGGACTTTTGCGCTCCCCCCTCTTGTCTCTGCTTCCCTCTGTGAGCCTACTCCATTCTCACTAAGGTGGCATCCTTCACAGCAGAAGACCACGGCCATCAGTAGTTCCTAAGCCTCCATATCAAAGTTTCCATATCACAGAGGTAAAGACTCTATGTTTTAATTCTAATATTAAAAATTATAGAGAAAACACCTTATTGGCCAAGAAATTAGAAAATATCTAGCCCATGAGTTGCAAAGTAATGCCAGACCCAATTCAACCCAGAGAGGGGTTCTGTTCATATAGCAAGGATTTTTATTGTTAACGCTATTTAATTGGAATATCTTTTGATAGGGTATGCGCCGTCCAGTTGGCCTCAGGCCCTGTCATACTCATCAGTGTCATGCTGCATGGCTGTCCCTGAAAGAATTTGAGTTTGTAGACCAATCTGGACTGCATTTCTTAAGGATAGGCACTAGACTATTTTCATTTCCCTACGCTCAGTACCCAGCCCAATACCTGCAAAACAGTGTCCCAAAGAAATCCTTGAATCAAAAATTGAACTGAACTGTAACAAGGCCAATGGGGCACTGCAAAGTGAATAGCTATATTCTGCATCAGAAAAAAATGACTCCCTCTGTGAAGCTCTGATTTTCCACTTTTTTCTTTACTAACAAAAGTTGGATACTTTACTTTCTCCCCTGTAAACTGAGTATAATAATAGCACCAACCTCATAGGATATTGTGTTGATTAAAGAAAATAAAGTAAATAAAACACTTGGTTCTGGGCCTGTATAGAGTCGCATTCAATAAAATAAGTCATCATCATCATCATCGCCACTCTGCTTTCACCCTTAATACGCCCTGTCCGTATGGATTTAGTGATGAACAACAAAGTTCTAGTCCTTTTCTCCCATTGACAGGGATTGTCACCATGTCCCTTGCTGGGGACAGCATCCCCAACTCATCTAGATCCTGGAATTCAGAAAGGAGAATAGGCCCTAGTAAGTCTCAAAGGCATAGCACAGACTGTATTGCTCCTGCGAACTGGGACCACCTGAGCACTTCTAACAGATCTTCTCTATTTAACAGCCTCCAGGCGTCCCATACAGGAAGCTCTGAGTCAAAGTCCCCTTGTGTAATAAGCTTAGAAGAGGCATCATTATTGTGACTGTGGAGAACTCCTTTAAAACCAGTTATTCAGGGCAAACAAAATTTATCTTCTATGTTCCTCAGTTATTAGATCTGCAGATTGGGAGGGCATTAAAACTGCATCCTCCTTATGGACAAACTGTAAAGATTAATTAGGCGATATCAGCCAAGTGGAGTTCTCTTGAGATTTACATATAAATATACTCACTCTTGTTATTATGAGGCTTGGAAATATTCTTTCTTTCTCTCTATTATTTAAGATAATGAATCTGACCATTAATAAGTAAACAGATGAAGGAACAGCCCTTTGTATTCAACGTGGCATTTCTTAATCAAACCTTCTTCTTTAAAACAGATAATGGAACCAGTACTAAGGATGCTGCATGGTGGGCAATTACTCGTCTTAAGGGGCCACTTCTTTATAGTGTGGATGCAGTTTTCAATACCATTTGATTCAATCTTTTATTATAGACCTACCTTGAGTAGGCAATTGATTCTTGTTAGTCCCTGGAGTAAATGTCTAAAAGAGGGTTCATCACATTTATTTTAAGAGGTTCCTGCTCCTTTATGAAATGGATTTGATTTGGTACACGTGAAAATGAAAAAAGGCTTCATTTACTAAGTGCTATTCTTTTCACAGTCAATTTTGCATTACCTTTTTTTTTTAATACTGGAAACCCGGTTCTGAATCATGATTATTTGAATCCTGTTTATTTTCCTAGCTCAACTCTTTTTTTTTTTTAATACTCTCCCCAGATCTGAAGATGTACCAGCTAGAAGGTTTGAAAATTCTGATAATTTTCCATGTCCTTATTACTTTGTACAACTACTCATGTGACTATTTGGACATTTTTAAACATTTTAGTTTAAAACGAAATATCTAGTGGTTTTCAGTGCTCTGTTGGGATTCTCCCAATATTATCAATGTTCACTGCCTGTTGAGGTTGGACACAGGCAAGGAAGAAGGGCTCTTGTGAATGGGACTTTGGAATAGCCAGTCTTTACTGAGCCGCTTCCTGGGCCCTGACAAGGATATCTGGCATGTGATAAGGTAAATTTTAGGGAGAACTAGCAGACATTCCATAAAGCAGGATTCATTTCCTAGTCTGTGCTGTGGAACCAAGTTGATACAGGTCTTCCAGCCAATTCTGCAGGAGAAGCGGCTGAGCTCACTCATCTTTGTTCACTTCCAAGCCACTTCCGAAATGCCTCTTCCCCCCTTTACTCCCTTCTGACAATCCCACTCTTTCTTCGAATAGTAGTAACAGTGATAATAATCGTGGTGATGACAGTAGCTGCCCCTCATTGGTATGAGCTAGGCAGTTGGCTTATATTTGCTCATTTAATCCTCACAGCAGTTCATAGTGGAGCACTAGCATCATCCTCATTTTACAAATAAGGAGGCTGAGATTTAGAGAGATTAACTCATTTCGTCAAAGTCACTCACACACATTTGGACCCAGGGCTGTCTCCCTTCAAAACCCATACTCTTTACTCCCATGCAACACTGTCTCTACAAACATGGGATTAGAAAAACCTGTCCAAATAAATAAATATATCCAAAATATAAATATATTTTGGAAGATTTGGAATCTTCCAAATTCAAAACCCAGAAAAGGCAAGGAGAGGCCACCCTTCCAGTGCAAAGTAGTAAACGACAACTTTATTTTCTTGAGTTTGACTTTGCAGTTAAACATAAATCCAATCCAATTTCATGGCAGGGCAAGAAGGGCTTTTTCCCTGCAGCACTGGATTCACAACACGCAGTAACACACGCACCTCAGGGGAACTTCGCATGGGTGAACCATGCTAAAAATCATAACCCCCTCCTTGAAAGAAACAAAAGCCTTCCAGCTCACCCCAACATTCCAACCCTCAACATAAAAAAAAACAGAAAACATCCAGATGAAATTGTGTTGTAACTAACAAGAAGGATAACAGAGAAGAAAAGTAAAAGGCAGAACAGGTAAACCTAAAGAATCTGTGAAAGTAGAGGGGCAATCTGCCACGACTTTTCCAACAAGAAATGGGAAGATATGTTATTAATGGGTAGGTTGTATGTGGTCAGTATTTTTCACAGCATTTGCTAGAGCTCCCTCCTCCCTCCACGATCCTCACTGAGTCACTGCCGATCTGGCAGCAGCTACTCCCACCACTCTCAAAAATGATGCCCAGGCAATATTTGGATGCGATTTGATCTCAGGGACAACTCTGCAACATTCAAATATGTATCAATGAGAGTATTACATTTGCTTAAAATTTCAGATATTTCTTAATCTAGACAAAGGGAAGAGTGTGCTTGCTCCTGCACTAATTGGAGTGCCTTACAAAGGCACTGCCAGCCAAGTTCAGATCCATGCTTATGCTTCTAGTTCTTTGTCAATTCAGCTACTCACAAGCTTCAGTGGATTCCCCTGATAACACATTTCAACATCCCACACAGTCAGGAGATTTCTGCTATTAACTAATCTCCATTCCTCTTTCTGAAATTTAAATATATACCTACTCATCTTATCTTAAGCAGAAACAGAATTGGACCATGTTGATATGTAATACAGAGGGAAAAAAATTAAATCTAAACGTACTGTAGCTATTTCTGCTTTCTAATGGGGAAGTGTAAGGACAGAGATGCTGTAATTCAGGTAACTCTCTACTCCTTCCAACCCAATTCAGAGACTAGAGGGGAGGAAATAAGTTTGAAAGCACTTCTGATTTAAAATTGTGAATTAAACACATGCATTTAGTTCTGATCCTCTCAAATCCCATTAAATCTCAAGTAAAGTATTTTTTAATGCATGAACTCACAAAGGAAAAGGGGAGAGGAGACAAGAAGTAAAAATGTTGGGGGCTAGAAGGACAGGTGGGTGGTAGCTGACTCAGGAGAATCAAAAAAGCAAAATTCTAAATCAGCAGCAGAGAAAGGCAAAAAGCAATCTGCTTTACATTGCAGAACTCCCAGTAGGCTCAGGAATCAATGGCACCAAATACTTCTGGAAGAGGCAGAGAAGATGAGACTAACGGGAAGATTTGTTCAAAGACTGTTTAAGAAGCAGTTGGCTCCCCAAAGTCTTTTCCCTTTGTTCTTCCTCCATCTTGGCAGAAACCTGGAGTTTTATTCTCAGGAAAGGGAACAGAGGGTCTCTGAACTGGGGGACATCAGTTGAGAGTTGAGCCCCATACCAAAAACAATGGAATTATAGAGCATTTACATACCGAATGTTCAGACCTCAGCCCTTTTTCACATCCACTCAGCTCCCAGAGGTTGGAAGCCTGACAAGGGATTGGAAGGGTCTTCTCTGAGGATTGTAACCAAAAAGAAAATTCTAAAAATATTGACATCAGAAGTTCCCCAGTCACCCTATAGTGAAGACCAGAGTCAACAAGCCTCCTCTAGTGCCCAGAGCTTCCAAACAGCTTCACATTAAAAAATAAAATCGAACCACCAGACAAAGCAGAGAAAATGAAGGAGAAGAAATTATCAGTGAAATAATTCAAGAAAATTTCCTACACATGAAAGATATGAATCTCTGATTTAAAATTCTGACCAACATAATGGTTTGGCATAACGGGTGAAAATAAACCTACAGCAAGGCATATCACAGTGAAATTTCAGAATTCTAGGGAGAAGGAAAAGATGCTAGAGACTCCCAGAGAGAAAAAATATATACATTTTCAAATAAAGAATGAAGAATCTGGGGGCCGGCCCAGTGGTGCAAGCAGTTAAGTGCACACGCTCCGCTGCGGTGGCCCAGGGTTCGCCGGTTTGGATTCTGGTCGCGCACCGACACACTGCTTGGCAGGCCATGCCGTGGCGGCGTCCCATATAAAGTGCAGGAAGATGGGCACAGATGTTAGCCCAGGGCCAGTCTTCCTCGGCAAAAAATGAAGAGGATTGGCAGATGTTAGCACAGGGCTGATCTCCTCACACACACACAAAAAAAGAATGAACATTCTGAATGGCACTGGAAATGGGAAGACAATAGAGCAGTGCCTTCAAATGCTAAGGAAAACGTGATTTTTTTTTTTTTTTGCAGGGGAGGATTCCCCCTATGCTAAGAACTGTTGCCAATCTTCCTCCTTTTTTTCTTCCTTTTCCCCCCAGAGCCCCAGTACGTAGCTGTGTATAGTTGTTGTTTTTTTTTTAATTTTTTGTTTATTGCAGTAACATTGGTTTATAACATTGTAAAAATTTCAGGTGTACATCATTGTACTTCTATTTCTGCATAGATTACATCATGTTCACCACCAAAATACTAATTACAACCCATCACCACACACATGTACCGAATTATCCCTTTCACCCTCCTCCCTCCCCCCTTCCCCTCTGGTAACCACCAATCCAATCTCTGTCCCTATGTGTTTGTTTATTGTTGTTATTATCTACTACTTAATGAAGGAAATCATATGGTATTTGACCTTCTCCCTCTGTCTTATTTCACTTTGCATTATACCCTCAATGTCCATCCACGTTGTCACAAATGGCTGGATTTCATCGTTTCTTATGGCTGAGTAGTATTCCATTGTGTATATATACCACAGCTTCTTTATCCATTCGTCCCTTGATGGGCACTTAGGTTGCTTCCAAGTCTTGGCTATTGTGAATAACGCTGCAATGAACACAGGGGTGCATGTACCTTTGCAAATTGGTGTTTTCAAGTTCTTTGGATAAATACCCAACAGTGGAATAGCTGGATCATATGGTAGTTCTATCCTTGATTTTTTGAGGACTCTCCATACTGTTTTCCATAGTGGCTGCACCAGTTTGCACTCCCACCAGCAGTGTATGAGAGTTCCCTTCTCTCCACATCCTCTCCAACACATGTTGTTTCCTGTCTTGTTAATTATAGCCATTCTGACGGGCGTGAGGTGATATCTCATTGTAGTTTTGATTTGCATTTCCCTGATAGTTAATGATTTTGAACATCTTTTCATGTGTCTGTTGGCCATCTGTATATCTTCTTTGGAGAAATGTCTGTTCAGGTCTTTTGCCCATTTTTTAATTGGGTTGTTAGTTTTTTTGTTGTTGAGATGCATGAGTTCTTTATATATTTTGGAGATTAAGCCCTTATCAGATGTGTGGTTTGCAAATATCTTCTCCCAATTGTTAGGTTGTCTTTTCGTTTTGTTGATGGTTTCCTTTGCTGTGCAGAAGCTTTTCAGTTTGATGTAGTCCCATTTGTTTATTTTTTCTATTGTTTCTCTTGCCTGGTCAGACATGGTGTTTGAAAAGATGTTGCTAAGACCAATGTCGAAGAGGTCGAAGAGCGTACTGCCTATGTTTTCTTCTAGAAGTTTCACAGTTTCAGGTCTTACATTCAAGTCTTTAATCCATTTGGAGTTAATTTTTGTGTATGGTGTAAGGTAAGGGTCTACTTTCATTTTTTTGCATGTGGCTATCCAGTTTTCCCAACACCATTTGTTGAAGAGACTTTCTTTTCCCCATTGTATGTTCTTGGCTCCTTTGTCAAAGAGTAGCTGTGCATAGATGTGTGGGTTTGTTTCTGGGCTTTCGATTCTATTCCATTGATCTGTGTGTCTGTTTTTGTGCCAGTACCACGCTGTTTTGGTTACTATAGCTTTGTAGTATATTTTGAAATCAGGGAGTGTGATACCTCCAGCTTTGTTCTTTTTTCTCAGGATTCCTTTAGCTATTCGGGGTCTTTTGTTGTTCCATATAAATTTTAGGATTCTTTGTTCTATTTCTGTGAAAAATGTTGTTGGAACTTTGATAGGGATTGCATTGAATCTATAGATGGCTTTAGGAAGTATGGACATCTTAACTATGTTAATTCTTGCAATCCAAGAGCATGGAATATCTTTACATTTCTTTGTGTCTTCTTCAATTTCTTTCAGAAATGTTTTATAGTTTTCGGTGTACAGATCTTTCACCTCTTTGGTTAAGTTTATTCCTAGGTATTTTATTCTTTTTGTTGCAATTGTAAATGGGATGGTATTCTTAATTTCTCTTTCTTCTACTTCGTTGTTAGTGTACAGAAATGCAACTGATTTTTGTATGTTGATTTTGTATCCTGCAACTTTACCATATTCGTTTATTACTTCTAAAAGTTTTCTGGTGGATTCTTTAGGGTTTTCTATATATAAAATCATGTCATCTGCAAATAGTGACAGTTTCACTTCTTCCTTTCCAATTTGGATCCCTTTTATTTCTTTCTCTTGCCTGATTGCTCTGGCTAGGACTTCCAATACTATGTTAAATAGGAGTGGTGACAGTGGGCATCCTTGTCTGGTTCCTGTTCTTAGAGGGATAGCTTTCAGTTTTTCACCATTGAGGATGATATTAGCTGTGGGTTTCTCATATACGGTCTTTATTATGTTGAGGTACTTTCCTTCTATACCCATTTTATTCAGAGTTTTTATCATAAAAAGTTCTTCTGGTTCCTCCACGTGAGCCGCCACCACAGTATGGCCACTGACAGACAAGTGGTGTGGTTCCATGCTCAGGAAGTGAACCTGGGCCGCCAAAGTGGAGTGCACTGAATTTCAACTGCTAGGCCATCAGGGCTGGCTCAAGGAAAACATGATTTTTAATCTGGAAATCTTTATATGTCCAACTATCACTATTTAGTGTGAAGATAAAAGACAGACAATTTCAGACATGAAAATCCTAAAAAACAAAACCAAAAAACCTTACTTCTGATGCACTCTTTCTTAGGAAGTAAAGGATGTGCTCCAGCAAAACAAAGGAGTAAAGTAAGAAAGAGGAAATCACAAGATTCAGGAAACAGAAGGTCCTACAAAGGAAAGCAGAGAAAAGGATCCTCGGGATGCCAGTGAAGAGGGGTGGCAGGATGAAATGTGTACAGCCTGCCTAGAGAGTCACCAGACCAGACTCGGGTAGGGCAGCAGACTCTAGGAGAGATTTCTACAAGAACATAAGATGGAAAGCTTGCCTAATGAGAAAGAAAGCACCAAGAGGAAATTTACTCCAAAGCAAAGAAAGTGGATGCCTTTGGGGAGGTAGAAGTGGCTGGGTTCCTGTATGAGTCCCAAGGAGAGAGGGGATATAAGCAGGAATGGAAAGAGCGTCTTTCTCTCACAACATCTGTGAGATTTGGAGAAGTAGAGGCAGCACTTCTTGGGGCTTAGTCTATCCGACTGCGGCACCAACAGGGTGTATGGGATTTGCCCCTTCAGTGCAGCAACCTTAGCCATACAGGAATGCTGGCACAGAGCCAGAAAGCATATTACAAAAGGTAATACCTCCAGTACTGGGAGGTGGCATAAGTATACCTGCAGTAGCTGGGGCACAAATAACAGACCCTCATGTAACTTTACTAGGCATATCACAGGAAGAAAGGGAAATAGAGAAGAAGCAAAGGGAAAATGGCAGATGTAAGTGGTGGCTGAGAAGATTTGTTCTAGAACACTCTTGGATCATCACTTAGAAATTCCATAAATATCCAGAAGGATTTTATGGTAGGAAGGTTAAGTTTCCATTCTAGGAAGCATGTTGTACACACACACACACACACATGCACACACCCTACCAAATCTAGGCTGATATCCAGAATAAAATAATATATTAATTTATAACTGTCCTAATTATATTTCATTGCTAAAGCCAATTGTTTGTTTCAACCAGAAAATATGCCCTACTTAAGACATTAGTATCCAAAGACAATTGATAATGGGTTTGCATTTCCACAAGTGTGTTTGAATTTCCGTTATCTGACATCTCACAGTAGGGAATTACTATTTGCATTTTCAGGTAGACATCTGGAATTCAGGCATGAGATTGAATACAATTATCCTTCACAATAAAAGTAAACAGAGCTCGGCATGAATCTGCTAATTGTTCTTTCCTGCTGAGCTACAATCTTTAGTCATAATAGATACATAAAAGAGTAAGTACCAATCTCTCCATTCTCACAAAGGCCAAAGTTATCTTCTCAAAGCCTAAATCACATTATTTCCCTCTTCTGCTTAAAACTTTCCAATGGAGAATAAAACTCAAATTCCTGGGGCCGGCCCAGTGGTGTAGTAGTTTAGTTCGCATGTTCTGCTTTGGCAGCCTGGGGTTCACGGGTTCAGATCCCAGGCACGGACCTACACACCACTCATCAAGCCATACTTTGGTGGCATCCCACATACAAAATAGAGAAAGATTGGCACAGATGTTAGCTCAAGGCTAATCTTCCTCAAGCAAAAAGAGGAAGATTGGCAACAGATGTTAGCTCAGGGCCAATCTACCTCACCAAAAAAACAAAAACACCCTCAAGTTCCTCATAATGGCAAACAAGGCTCTAGATCAGTGGGTCTCAGCTTGAGCATGCATCGCCAGGAGGGCCAGTTGAAACTCAGATCGCCAGTGCACACCCAAGAGACTCTGATTCAGTTGGTCTTGGATGGGGCCTGAGAATTTGCATTACTCACAGATTCCCTGGTGATGCTGATGCTGCTAGTCCAGGGACCACACTTTGAGAACCACTACTCTACCTGCTCAGGCCCCTGTCAATTCTCTAGCGTCACCTTCTAATACTCTCCTTCTAGCCCATTATGTTCCAGCCACACTGGCCTTCTTTCTGACCTTCAATACCTCACGCTTGTTCCAGTTCAGGATCTTTGCACTTACTGTTCCCTCTGCCTAAATTAGTTCTCTTCTTGATCTTCATCTTCCCAGAGGGGCTTTCTTAACCACTCCAGCTAAAAGAACTCTCCACCTGACCACTTTCAATCTATACCATTGTCTGATTTCATTTTCTTCTCACCAGCACTTCTCTCTCTCTGAAGGTATGCTATAATTATTTGCTCATTATCTGTCTCCTCTACAGAGAGTAAGTTTCATGGGGGCAGGGACTTTCTCTGGCTCTCTGTTTACCCATAGCACTTGGAGGCAAATAATAAATAATTTTTGGATGAACAAATAAATGTGGGAGCAAATAAATGAGATCTGGAGGAGACCAGATCTGCTGGTTGAGTCTTTTAGTCACAAGAGGACTTGCATTACTAGCTAGATAAGCACCTAACCACTCTACAGCCATTGGTCTCTTTCCATTACTCTCGTCCAAGAACCTTTTGTTCCCCACGTCATCCGTAATTAGAAAATTTATTCCACCCATCATTTGTAATTAGAAAATTAGACCAGAAGGTATAATTTAGTACAAAGCTGGTGGAATGTGAGTTCTGCTAAGCAGGGATATAGTAATATTACCCTTATTCTAACAAAGATAATCAAGCTGTTTTATAAAAAGGGGAATGATGTAAGCAAATTAAACATATTTTAAAATGAAACAGAATTAAAATTTATTTTGATGGGAAGCTATATCTGTGATCCCAGGCATATGACTCTGACAAACCACCAAAACTGCAAATCTGTAGAAGGAAATACTGATTTTCAAGATTTTTTTTAATGTTACTAGAGCCATTTGAATAACGCAGATTTCAAATTAAACAAAAACATTTAAAAATAACTTCTCTTAGACAGTGGATTATTTAACAACTGTCTGTTCTCCAGCTCTTACAAAAATCTTAATTTTTATAGCACTCATTTGAGTGGTTTCTCACAACTGTTGGCCATGAAAGTTTATTTTCAGGAGACGCTTAATGTTTGGTTCAGATTCTCTGGCTCACAGTAAGTGATCTCCCTTAATTTCTTTTGGTTGGGAAGGGAAGCAAAACACTGCACTTTAGAATCAGATCACTGCTGGGGTTTTTAATGGCACTTCATAAAGTTGTATCTGTAATCCTTCACCCTTCTAGTCATTGTACTGCATGCACTTCTACCATGTGGACTTTTTATTGGGTAATCACTTGATAATTAGCCCAATACTTGGCTCTACTCAGTATACAAACATACTCACCCTTCTCTTGCTGTTCTGCTACACTGTGCAGAATACCTATCACAGTGATATTCAGCGGGTACTTAATGAATGGATGACCAACATAGCAATCAAAGAGAACAGAAGCATAAAGTCAGATCGAGAGAAAGGAAACCTGTTTTTACCACGGCCTGTACTGTCCCATAATCTCAGAGAAAATATTTTCTTTAAGAATAGACAGAGCCTTGATGTTTATTCAGAGGAACATTTGTGGACCTGTTACTACAAATGGGCTATCCTGTGATGGGTCAAAATAGTCATTAATTAGCTGAGTTATCTTGGGCAAGCTGTTTCATCTCTCTGGACCTCACTTTTCTTTTGGGGGAAGGTTAGGCAGTTAAGACAGTTAATGAGATCCAAAATTCCATGCTCAAATATTAGCTCCATTTCTAATAACTCCTTCCAGGAAAAAGGAGAAATCCAACATCCCAGTATCATACTCGATTTCTAGAAAAGCTAATCACCTAAACTGAAATATAAGTGAGCATTCACAAACCATCAAGCTAATGTCTTGCATTTTATTGATCCACAAAGACATTGGATGCCACATTCACTTTTCCTGATGCATCAATACACCATCTAGGACTTCACAATTCAACAAAGAGTTGAAGCCTCAGAGCCACAGTTTGTTTCTAGGGCAAGGCCTGAAATCGTACTTCATTTTCATGGTCTTTTCCAGCTTCATTTCTTTGGGACAGAAATTATAAAGGTGACCCCAAGATCCTTTCCTTTCATAATTTAAGATTTTTACGGTGTATGTGTTTAGAATCTCATCACATGATAATAGGATATTAATATTCATGGTTTCATCTTCTTTCTCCATAAAACAGATTCACAAAGATTAGCACCGTCTGCTTCAGTGCAGATACACAAACTCGAGGCAGGGCATGGAAATCCGTGTAAGGAACAACTTAACTCAGAGGGAGTGAAACAGATCATTCTACTTTCATTCTTCAAGCTGAACACATTGTAAAAATTAAGTAAAACAAAAGTCAAGTGTGACAAGGATTTTAATTGGAGAATATGGTAGATTGCCATCATCAAAGCCCAGAGGAAAAGACAAGGCTAATCTCATTAAGGTTATCTGGGTACGCGGCAAGAACCAGCCCCAAGAAACCCACGGTTCTACAATCAATTTCTCCGTCAAGGGAACTTAGTTTATTCAGGCTAATGAACTGAGGGAAGACATAGGATTGGAAATAACATCTAAGCATTTTTCTAACGGAAAATATAAATGATCCAGGTTGTACACAAACCAATAGGTTGGTTCATTCTTAATGAAACATGCAAATTTTCCTTTGCATGTGGCCCTGAGAAGTTGCCAATTGAAGAGAGACTTTTCCCTGATTAGTGGCTCTTTGCATAACACCTTTCACGACAGTCATTGAAATGAAACGCATGCTGTGCACAGATCTGCCGCAAAAGAAATTTCAGCTGAGAATCCTGTATTGGTGAGCTACTACTGAATTGGAAGTTCCTTTGAGAAATAACTCAGAAAATTAGACTTTTAAAGTATCGCCATGCTATACAAACACGCCATGATTTATTACTTTGTGCCTATTTCATCTGACCTAGACCTATTCCTCTACAATTGTCTTTGTTATATCCACTTGATTATAGTAGCTACCTTTTATTTTCTAGGAGCTAAACATTATGCTAGGTGTGTTACCTATATTTTCTCCCTCAATCTTCAGAACAATCTGCCAAGGTAGATACAAATAAGCAAAGAACCAGGTTTTTCCCATTGTCTTCAGGCATCGTTTTGTTGTTGTGAGTGCCGAGTCAATTCTGACTCCTAGCCACCCTGTGTACAGCAGAGGGGAACCCTGCCCCATCTTTTTGCACCATCCTCTCACCTTCCGGCCTCTCATCTTCTGGTGTTGTATCAGACAATGCTCCACTGCTACT
This sequence comes from Diceros bicornis minor, assembly GCF_020826845.1. Taxonomy (NCBI): domain Eukaryota; kingdom Metazoa; phylum Chordata; class Mammalia; order Perissodactyla; family Rhinocerotidae; genus Diceros; species Diceros bicornis. The sequence goes on along the minus strand of NC_080767.1, from coordinate 10,792,782 downwards.
CACAGGGTTTTCATGGCCAACTTTTTCGGAAGTGGGTGGCCAGGTCTTTCTTCCTAGTCTGGAAGCTCCACTGAAACCTGTCCACCATGGGTGACCCTGCTGGTATTCGAAATACCAGTGGCATAGCTTTCAGCATCACAGCAACACACAGCACCACAGTATGACAACCGAGAGATGGGTGGTGTGTTTTCCTGACTGGGAAACAAACCTGGGCCATGGCTGGCCAGGCCCTGGTAATAATGCATTGTTTATCCCTTAGTTAACCAATGAGTATTCCTAAACCTCATAAATTTGGATGCAAGCTTTCTTAAACTTTGAACTAATAGTACACATGAATGGTGAAGTTACTTTCTTTAATAAAACATAAGAATAAAAAGTGTTCACATTGATGCAAGAGCTTCTAAACTCTGTGATCTCGTGAGTAGCTATAATATTCTTTGTCTCCTCAAATAGAAAGCATCTGGGAAATATTAACATACAATTTCAATGGCCTGTGATACAAATATCTTTTTATTGGTGGCAATTACATTTGGAAAATGTATCCTTTGTCCACACACCCCCATGCTGTGCCCAATCAGTAGCAATTTACTGTCAATTTCCCAATATCTGTTGAATGCCTATTGTCCTCTCTGTTCCCTCAGTCTATCTTTATTATCTCTCACCTTCATTACTATGGCAGAGCCTGACTAGCTATACACCGAACCAGCTCCCGTTTTCTTTGGGCACACAGCTAGACTATATTCCCAGCCTCCCTTACAGCTAGCTGAAGCCATGTGATTGCATTCTGGCTAAAGGAATGCATGTGGAAGTGGTGTCTGCTCCTTCCAGATGGTCCACAGAACCCTCTCAAGAGTATCTATCCTCCTTTCTCTTTCGCAATCCATGAGCTGAATGGAGGAGACTCCAAAGACCTAGAGGATGGCTGAGCCACAACATCTAAGGAGGCTGGGGGCTTGAGTTACAATTTGGAGGAGAGCTATCTGTCTATATGAGCCACCTAACCAGGAACACTTGCAGTGGACTCTTGCAAAAACCAGACACAAACTTTCATGGTGTTGACACTAAAATATAGGGATTATTTGAGAGTAGATAGCCTATCTGACTAAAACACTACTAAAATAGCTTCCTTTCTCAGCTTCTCCCCTTTATAATCCATCATCTGTACTAAAATCATATTTACCTTCCCAAAACAGCACTTTGTAACCATCACTCCCACGAAAAAATGAATTATCGATGTACTGAATAGACACATGCTGAACACCTATTACATTTCAGGCTGATTTCTTACAGAAGCTTACAGTTGAAAATGGCTTCACCTGGCTTTCAGGGGTCTCCATTTGCGTTTGCAAGTTTGCCTCTCATTACACATCGCCCCCATGTCTCTAAATTCCTGACAATCTAATTATTTGCTATTCATGACATATGGTTTGGATTTTTTTTTTCCTCCGCGCCTTTGATTCCTTTGTCCTCTCTTTGTTTCTAAACCTTATGTTTCCTGTAAGTTCCGGTGTAAATGCTACCATTACCAGAAAGTTGCCTTGTCCTGAACTCCCAGCTGAAAGCAATCTCTTTTGGTGTCTCTCTTTTACTGTCTCTCTCTCTCTCATTCTTCCTCTAACTCCCACAGCACTTTGTTTCCCTTTATAAATTCTGCAAGTGCAGGAAGATGGGTCCACCTCTGCTTTCTTCATCATTCTATCCTTTGGAGCTAGCACCATGCCTGGCACATAGTAGGTACTTTTATGAATGAATAGCACTTACTCATTGGGGCTTAGCAGAGTGACAGCAGTTAAATATAAATCGTTGTTTAATGAATGTGAAATTCAAATTTCCTCCAGGTTATATCAGTCTGGAGTTTAATACTTTGCAGTTGCTTTACTTTTTCCCTCCAAATATCTGCTCTTCCTCAGCACTCTCTAGCTCAGTGATGGCTTTTCATCCCTCTACCTGCCTAAACCAGAAGCCTAGGATGACTCTTCTCTCCCCTTCACCCCCTGCTGATGCTACTTCCTAAGAAGGCCTTGAATGCATCCCACCTTCTCCAGTCCCTATTCCCTTGGTGCAGCCTGCCATCGTCACCAAACTGGACTTCCTGCCTTTAGTCTAGCCCTTAACCTCCCCACACCCAAAGTCCACTAGCTAAACAGCAGCCAGATGGTCTTTCTAGTCAAATGCAAATCTGATCTTGTTCTTTACCCACTTAAAGTCCTGAAAAGGCTCTTGACGGATTTCACAATCAAGTTCTAGGTAAAGTAAGCATGACCTACTCAGCTCTTCAGAACTTGATTAATTCTTTAACCCAACAAATATACAGAAAGCACCTCTTCTAAGTGCCAGATACAGTTCTTGGTGCTGGAGGATGCGCTGGTGGATAAATAAACGAGGTGGTCAGGGTAAGCCCTTACTGAGACGGCATCATTTGGGATGAAAGAGTATGAACCATGCAGACAGAGGAAGTGGCCAGTGCTAAGTCCTGGGGCAGAAGCATGTCTAGCCTATACGAAAAGATTGATCTTACAACCCTTGATAATCTTTGCTTCAGCCACAAAGACCTACTTCTAATTCCTGAATGTGCCACTATTTCTCTTCTGGGCGTTTACATATTAATCCATCTGTCTAGAATGCCCTTCCCTTCCCTTCCTTTCTCTATGTAACTCCTCCTTATCCTTTAGGGGTTAGCTGGGCACTGCTGCTCTCTTAAACCTTAGTGTGCATACTAATTGCCTGAGGTGGAACCTCGCAGCTGCATTTCAAACAAAATCCCAGGAGATGCTGATGCTGCTAGTCCCTGGGCCACAGAAGTAACCAGTCATGGAGGATTGGCCTAGGTCAGTGGTTCTCAGCCTTGGATCATATTGGAACCACCTGGAGAAACCTAAATACCTCCCCACACCACAACAATGCCACATCAGATGAATCAAACCAGAGTAGGGTGCAAGTATCAGTATATTTTCAAGTCTCCAGGTGATCCCAATGTGCAGGCAGGCTGACAAGCTGTGGAGTCTCTCAAGTCTCTTCTAACTCAGAAACCGATCACTGAGATGGACAGGCCTTTCCAGACAAGGCATCACTGATACCGCCTGGGCCTGACACGGACGTTGCCATTCTAGACACAGGTCTGTAGCACAGTGGTTCTCATCAGGGGCTCCAGACAGGACAGGTGTGGGTTCATATCCCAGCTCTGTTGCTTGACCTTGGGCAAGTTGCTTTACCTCTCTCAGCTTCAATTTCTTCATCTCGAAAGTGAAAGTCATTATATCTAACATGTTGGTCTATTTAAGGATTTAAAAAGGTGATTATGCACAGCCCTTTGCAGGTAGCCAGTAATTTGAGGCTGCTGTTGATGTTAAATATGAGATTTTGCAGCATTGCAGCTTTAAAAAAAACGATGCCAGTTTGTTCTCTTGCTTTCCTCCTGAAGAGCATCCACATGGAAAATAACAATAGCCACTAGGGAAGCCTGGATCAGCTTAAGCGCCATCAGGGGAACTCTTTCCAACAGTTAATTTCCTCCTCTGTCCTCAGCTCCCAAAGCTATCCTGGGATGAAGACACTGCTTTACTTTATGGAACATTTGCCCATGATAATAGACAGTAATTTGACAAACCTTTTTCCTATCCCCCGTTACCCTTGTGCATAGTAAGCAAAGTTGATATACTCGCTAGGAATAATGCTCTTTTCTGCCTTCATTTGCTAGTGTGGATTATGGTTCTGATCGCCTTACATGAATCAAACCCTCTCTTGGTGGAAGCTGCAACAGCAATGAAATCATTAAGGTGGTTCCACCTAATTAGTAAGTCATGAGCACATTAGTCTCTTGGTGTTTGCGGAAGGGATCATGGAGCCAATGAGGCCAGGTTTCCATTTCTTCTAAGCCATGGGAACCCTGAGAAGTGCGAGCATTTTCCCTACTCTTTGTTGATGAATTTTCACCCTTACCAAACGTTTGAGTATCAGGGCAGTCCTCAAATCCTGCCTCTCCCCACCCTACCAGGCCTGGCTAGCAAGGCTTGAGAAAGAAGATATGGAAAATTTTATCACAAATTCAGGTCTGTCAAAGCCCTTCAATGATTGTTGAAATCCTGCTCCAAGATAACCCTGTTTGAAATCCACACCCAGACCTGTCTACTCTGCTTCCCTCAGCCTTCCATCAAAATACTGACTTACGTATCTACTCTACTCCCATGACTTTACTCACACTGGAATGTTCTTTTTCTTCTCTCTTACAGCTAAAATTTGGGGAATATTTTCCTTAGAAATAATATTATAAAGACTGGTTGGATTTAGTAATTTTATTAGTACAATTAATTCAGTTAATACATGTAAAGTGTTTACAACAGTGACTTGTACATGATATGTGCTCAATAAATGTTTGACATTAATATAATTATTATTATTGCCATTATAGTAGAAGGTCAGCTTTATTATACTTTAAACATGTTTTTTGGGGCTGACCTATATTTTAAACATCTTTTAATAATAATTGAATATCTTCTAAGCATTATGCTAAGTGCATTATATGCTTTACCTCAGTTAATTCTCACAAGAGCCCTATAAGGAGGGTACTATTATTCCTCACTTAATAAAGAAACTGAAGCTCTGGTAGGTTAAGGAACTTAGTCAGTCATACAGCTAGTAAGTGCCAGAACTAGGATTCAAACACATGGCTATTCTATCCTTAAGTCTGTTCTCTTAGTCACGATGTTCAACTTCCTAATAGAACAACGTGTGGTCTTCCCTGTGCATTTTTGCTATTCTCAACTCAAAACTGGCAAGGTCATCAAGAACAAGAAAAGTCTGAAAAACTCTAACAGTCTAGAAGAGCCTAAAAAGACATGACAAGTAAATGTAATGTGGAATCCTGGTGGGACCCTGGAACAGAAAACAGACATTAGGTAAAAACTAAAGAAATCTAAATAAAGTATGGACTTTAGTTAATAATAATGTATCAGTATTGGTTCATCAACTTTGACAAATGTACCATAGTAATGTTAACAATATGAGAAATTGGGTATTACAGAACTCTCTGTAATATTCTTGCAACTTTTCTGTAAATATAAACTTCTTCTTAAATAAAAAGTTTACTTTTTAAAAGTCAATGAATCCTTGCTCAAGGTCATGCTTGGAACAGTATAATATTTCTAACTATAAATAAAGTCTCAGTAAAAAACTTGGAAGATTACATTGATTAATGCATATTTTGGAGCAACATAGCAGTTTGTGAGTTTTCTAATCCAAATTACCCACCTTCTAAAACATTCCATTAAATAAGTTTAGTGAAATGATTATAAAGCAAGATCCTAGAATTCATGGTAATTCTTTCCTCTGGAATTCTAACCAGAGTAAAGAATATTTGATCCATTGTTTAAAAAAAAAAAAAAAACTGCTTTAATGAAAACAGAGAATGTGTTATGCAGAATATTAAGGCTGGGAATCCAAGATCAATTATGCTGAGAAAAGCTCTTTTCCACAAATGTGCCAAAGCAACATTAAGGATCAATGCTGCCTAATTCCCATGGTATGAAAAGAAGTGAGTCCTCAATTCAATGTCAGTGTGCTCATAATATGATATCTACAATACCCTGAAGTGGAAGCACTTTTCAAATAGGAAGTCCTAAACACATACATATCTTGGCTACTTAAAGAGGTCTGTGCAGGGAGAAAGTGAAATGCCACGGAATTCCTTGGTGGCCTGTGTAGAAATTAGAGTGAGAGAGAAAGCCTGGTAAGAACAATTCCTTCAAATACTCTGAAAAATTCAAAGATTAAATCCCTCCTCATCAGTGTGACAGTTTAAAAATATGTTAAAAAATTCTTTGACACTTCTATCCAGGTCTATGTCTTCTGTGCTTGAAACTGTATGCTTCAACCAACAGCATGCCGTGGCAGTGAAGCAACGCTTCCAAAGGTAGGTCATAAAAATCAATATGCTTGTGCTTTGCTCACAGGAACACTGGCTCCTGACAGCTCCAGCCTCTCTGTCTGCTCTGGCCTCACTGTTGTCCCAGCTCCAGCCACTGTTCCCCCACAACCACACGAGAAACTCTGAGCCAGGATAAATGAGCCAAATACTTCCTGTACTCTTGGCCCACGACATCGGTAAGAGATGATAAAATTACTGTTGCCGTTTTAACTCACTAAGTTTTGAGGCAATGTATTACGCAGCAATAGTTGACTGGAATAGTCAGTTTATGATTGTTCAAGAAAGTGGTGGGTTAATATAAAGTGTCAGTACTGAGTAATCTTGATTCATTGACTGTGTTGTGCCAAACCTAGCCATAGAATCATAAATATAAACATGTATAGTAATGGTAAGTAATGGTGTTTTAGTTTAGTACTATAATTATTTACTCATTACCCAGAGACTCTTCTTTAATTTAGAAAATATTTAAGCATCTACTATGTGTCAGACACTATGACAGGCATTAGGAAATCGATGGTGTAAAAGATAAACATATACCTAATTTCATGGAGCTTACACTCCAGTGGAAGAAACAGACAAAAACAAGTAAATAAACAAATCAAGTTATTACCAATTATAAGAATAAGTGCTATAAAGGAAACCACCAAGGTGCTTGGGAAAATCCTACTTCTGACAAGTGCTTAAGAAAGGTCTCTCTGTGGAGATGGCATATACGACAAGATCAAAAGGTGAAGAAATAACCAGCCATGTTAAGAGCAGCAGAAATGTTCCTAGAAGAGGAACAACATGGGCAAAGGCCCTGAGGTAGAAATATGCCAGGACCAAAGTAAAGTCAGTGTGGCTGGAATTTAATGTGTAAGAGGAATGTGGAAGGGACAGCTAGTGTTCCACTAAAGAATGCTCATTCTCTCTTGTAGAGTTGTTTGGGGGAGGTGGCTTTTCAACAAGAGATTTTATTTCTCAACCCTACCCCCTTGCATGCAAGCATAGTCATGTGACTGAATCCTGGTCAAGAGAATGTGGGTGGAAATGCCACTACTAGACCTGGCCCATACAAACTCTACGCTCTCTTTGCTTAAGTGCCAGCTGGACATTATGAGCTAGAGTGTCCTTGAAAACCACGTGTGAAGATGCCATATTGCTATCAATCTGAGCCCCTGAATGACTGCATGGAGTAAAGGTCCATCGTTTCTCCCTCTTTCTACTAACTGGACTTCCGTGAGTAAGAAGTAATCCTTTACTGGTGTTATGCCATGCGATTTCAAACTTGAGCTGTTACAGCAGTTAGTATTACCTTAACTGAAACAAGTGAGAGTGATACAAGATTCATGTGGAATTCACAGTGAGGGGCTGGATCAAATGGTAAGCAATTTGAGTTTTACTCTAAGAGCATTGAGAACCCATTATGGTATGCAAGGAAGTGAGATGATCTGATTTATATTTTAAGATTACTCTGGTTTCTGTAAAGACTGGCTTGGAAGGCAAAAGAATAAACGTATTGTGTTGGGTTATTACACAGGGTCGACATGAAGTAAAGAAATGGAAGTCCCACGTTCTGTCAACTGGGAAGTCTCAGCTTGGTCCAGAGAGCAAAGTTCACAGAATAAGAATTTCTTTTAAATGAAAAGGAATAATCATCTGGTTCAAAAGAGTGATTTGTATATTACCTAGCAGCTTTTAGATTTTCTGGAACTCTTAATAAACACTTCATATGTTTTAGAAAACATAATCTACTCATATCATCTCACCCTGGTTATGTTAAGGAAAGTTTTTATCAGGCTTCTGAACATTTGAGATGTGGGAAACCGCACAAAGATGCTTTGATCTGTATCAAGCTAAGCCCCATCGTGCTACTCCTAAAACCAAACTCTGAGCATGACCTAAGTCTCTACAGCAAAGTAAGATACCATCACTATGAGGATTGGAAAAATCTGGTGGACACAATGATGAATAAATTAGCCAAAGGAAACCGTACTTCCAAACACAAGCCCAGTGGGAACACAGGAGACAGAACACCTTAGTTGGCAGAGAGGGTGTGCAATTGGAGGGTGGGAGTGGGGTGGGCAGAATCAGAGGACAAAGAGTTCGAGTACAAGTTTATCTAGGCAAAGAGGCATTATATCATATGATAATATAGGGTCTATTATTTCTTTGTTTTATCTTACAATTGCTGTCTACTGGATCTCACTTTCACTAGAGAGGGTGTTCTGAGAAAGAATCTTTAGCCAAATACAAAGTTCAGGTGATTTTAGCTATCTTTCATGAGTTAGTACTCTGAATGCACTGTTATAATTTGTCAAAAGATATTCTAAACACGTTCCCCAAAATGTAATGGATTAAATCAGAGTCTGAAACAATAGAATCTAAAGTATGTAAAATATACTATGCCTATAATCTAGCAAAGTGTTTGTTGTTATCCATGTTTAAACGTAAAGTCTATTAAAAGGCTTCTCATCCTTCAAAACTCAGAGCTACCAGTATCAAAGGAATATAAGCCTGTATGTGGCCTCAGGAGTGCTAAACTGAAATACATCCAGGCATCAGCAAGCCCTATTTACACATTTATTCTTGAAAATATATATATATATTTTTTTTTTATTATCTTCTTTCAGAGAACATCTGTCAGTTTGAAAGGACTTTGTTGTATTGTGGTGGTTAATGTTGTTTTAATGTGATCTTTGACATCTGCATGAAATCCTCAGGTTTTATGAAGGAAATCACACACATGCAAACACATCAAACCTTGTCATAACTGTGAGTGCCTCAGAAATACTTGCAAGAGGCAGTTTGATTGACAGCTAGAAACTGTATACATAAACAATTTTTAGCTTTGACCCACTCTTTAGCTTTGACCCATGAAATTACATGACTTGAAGGACAAATAGGCAGCTGTTCACAAATATTCAAAGTGATTCCCAAATGGCATGATAGTTCTTGTCTCTCTTGAAGATTCTAGACTCAAGCCAACCAGATAGTATTCCTTGATTTTCTCAGCCTGAAGATTTTGTTCAGATTTGAGAGGAGCTGTAAAGGGTTATCATCCTGAAGTAGTTCACACTGATTTCCAGAGACCCCGACCAATCATTTGTTCATCTGTTCCACAAACAATAACGAGTCTTCACGATGTACCAGTTATGATACTATATATTGAGGACCCTACATAAATATGACATCATCCTAACCCTTGAGGACAGAACAATCTCTAATATAATGCAATACATGTTTTGGGAACATAAACATAGGACAATTAACTCTGCCTGAATGACCTGGGCCTCAGTAGTCAAATGAATTCATCTGAACAAGAATTTGCGTGTTTTCCTTCTTCAGTACGTTCCCTCCAAGACCTCAGTCTTGGGGAAAACATTCCCTTAATATTTCAAAAACTCTCTAAGAAGCCTCTCATATAATCTTTCCATTCTCCCAGGTGCTCTATGTCCACTGGTCATCACAGCCTCCCTTATGCTCTGTCATTGATGGGCAAGGGCACTTCACTGTTGGTGTGATATTGAGTGGAGGAGGTTCCTCTCTCACATTCAGTGTCATACTTTGCTTTCTAGTCATCTAAGCAGCTTCTAGCCTCTGCCTATAATCTCTTTCTCCATAAGGCACATACTTAGTGGTGGGGACAAGAATTGGCACCCATTTCCATTATGTTCTGTCCACTTCCTTATGTTTTATCCATATTCAAATGATATCATATTATATGTATGCTTCTGAAACCTGCTTTTTTCCATTACTAGTATTTTTTAAATATAGTCTATTGACACATAAACACTAGGTCATGCCCTTCAATGCTCTTGGCATTCCACTGTATGAGTACACTTCTTACTCTCCAAAGCAGGTGCCCAGCTGCTGTGAGAGTACCAGTTTACCCACAACCTTGCCAACCCTAGATATTAACAATTTGCCTTCTACCAATCTGATAAGTGAAAAATGGAATCTCACTATTTATTCCCCGATGAGTAGTAAGAGTGAGCATTACATTGGACACATCTTATCTGCTTCCTTATATCACTTGGCCTCATTTGCTTCCCAGGCTTTCCATTGCTTACTTTGCTTCTGCTGTGGCAGCAACCAAGGGACCTCACACACACCTGTGATTCGACTGCCCGGAGCCAAGCAGTTACTTGCTTGGGAATACAGGACTCCATCTTGGCCGTCAACATGGAGTCAGGCCAACCAGCTCTCTGACTCCTCTTGACACTTGCAGGGAGTGAAACACCACACCACAGGCACAGGGTCCTTCTTCTGAGTGACTATCAAAAAAGCTGAATGTCACCACACAGAGGAGTTAAGCTCCATCAGACTAACTTTGAACAGTGGAGAGTCAGGAGATGATAGAGATCCAGGAAGATAAATTTCATCCCCACCCTCCCTTCCACGGCCTGCTCTGAGTTATAACAGCTATGAACAACCTGTTCTGAAGATAACCCACGCAGCCAAGTAGACAGATATACCATTCAACTGACTATCTCTTCTTTGCAAAGCAGTGGCCAGCGTGTAACACATCATCTTGCATTGCTCCCCTCCCTCCCTTCCTCACCTCCCTTGTCCCTCACAAGCCTGTAGCAGATTGTACTTTTAAGGGGAGGTCAGAGGATTCATTAACAATCTCTGAGGAATGTAATGCTTAGATTGAGTCTATGTTTAGAAAGATGACTCTGGAGACATAATGGAAACTGAGTAGGAATTAGGGAGAGACTAAGAAAGGAGACTAAGGAGTTTAAGGAGACTAAAGAGACATGTTTTTAGGAGTTTATTCCACTGAGGCAGGTGCCAGAGTTAAGGTAACGATAGTGGAGATAAAGAAGAATTGTATTGAAGAGAGTTTAGGGAATTAAGTGTTGATTAAATCATTCATGTGGAGAACGTAGATAAGGAAAGGGCAAAGCATGGGTAACAACAGGTGTAAAGACTGGAGAAAGAAGAGGCATTGAGAAGACTGAGAAAGACAGGTCAGGAGGTAAGAGAATTTGGAGAAGAGAGAATTTCAAGAAGGAAAGATTGACTAATGATGTTCAACAATGCAGAAAGGTCAAATAGCCTAAGACGAAGCAGGAGCTCCGAATCCAGCCATCAGGCATTACCATAACATCAGTATTAAAGGAGGGATGGAGTCCAGAAGAGACAGTGGGTTTCAAATAAGGATAGGTTAGTAAAAGAAAGATGATTAAACAATGGTCTGAAGTCATAGTAGGAACCCAGGGGGAAATCCAGAGTACAGGAGATCAGAGGGCCTGGCTCCAACTGAGAGAGGCCAGGGTTGCAATTTTCATGCAGGGCTAGGGGCATATGTCAAGATTTCTCAGGCAAGAAGGTACAAGTATTTTTGGGAAAAGCTAGAAAAGAAATACTTCTTGGTAACTGAAAAGAGGTTCCACTGAATTCAGGGGAATGGGATAAAAGAGGATCAGTAGGTGGGGGGTTCTCATTTCCAAGTAAAGGTCCCACCTTTACTGATTTAAAGCTTTGTGTAAATTTAGCCTTCATTTTCTAGCTAGCCCTGGAGTTTACAGTCATCAATGTGTTTGGATTTGTGGTTTCCTGGGAAGCCATTCTGTCCCCAATTACTACATATTACCAGTGCCTGAAATACCACCAATACAAATCTGTTGCTTTGAAATTAACCCGTTTACAAGTGCTTCTGGGACAATAACCTCTAACGTGGTTGTGAAGATTAGATGAGAACAATGCACTGTGGAAATTAGATACTAGAAATGTGGGGGACTCCAGGAGGTAGGAGAGGGTTTCTGAAAGTCTAAAGAGAAGGACATCAAAGATAAAATACTTCATTATTTTTATTGAGGATAATCCCTCTTTTTAAAACCCATAAAACAAACTGCTTCTTTACATGAGTTATTACGTCTCCTGCAAACACACACACACACACACTCCCTCCCTTTTTTAAGTAAACTTCAGAGAATGCAAAAAGAAACTTCATACCAGTCTGTGTAAATTATTGCAAATCCAAAAGAGGAATGCGAAATAGCGTCAACTGCTTAAAATGTGACTTGTGCTTCATAATCAAGATGTCTGGCTGAGCTGTCTTTTAATCAGGTATCAGAAGCATATCCTGCAGCCAAAATCTTCAATTACTGAAAGCCTCCCTCAGAAAAAATTGTAAAGTGTGTTGCAAGTTATATCTTAATTAACATGTTATTTTTAAAAAGATATCATAAATGAAAGTTATTAGGATCTCTAAAGAACACCTCACGTTGGCTAGAAATTTGCTTCTGGTTTCATTGAAGAATCAAGATCTAGTTTGCCAAAACGAGATCACTGAGCTATAAATGTGAGGATACAGAGTAATGCTGTTTTTTTTTTTTTAAGTCAGACCTGAATCTGTCCATTCAAAGGCTCATACACCCAATCAGGGTGTTATCCACCTTGGGAGGTTACTAAACTATTCCCAACATTTTGGGGACTTTCTTCCATAGTCCTTTGGATCTCTTCAGTGGTGATACCGACACACTGGGCTTAGTTTTGGGAAATAGTCAAAAGCAGTTCAGAGCTTGGTTTGGTAAATCAGATAGATTATACGATGGAGAATCGCCACTTTTTGTTAAAGAAGGAAGGGTGGTTATAAATTGGTGAAAATTATTTTCCCTACCCCTTATAAACTGGCTCTGGGGGAAAGTCACCTAGGGAAGTTTTGAAAGTGTTTTAAGAAATGGCAGTATTGTCGGAATAAATATATATAAAGTCTAAAATGACTGCTTTAGAGAGGAAAATACACATTGAGATATAAAAAGTCCCTCCAAGCTTGCTATAGAGTGGAGCGCTTATACTCAATATATTATTTTTAATGCATTTTAAAGAAAATGTGATAAGGATTCTCTAAATTCTTGTATATTTTAAATCTCGTTACTTCATGGCCATACTGCATATTCCCTCCATGTGATTATAGGAAGCACTTTACATACACTGAATTCAAAGTCTTTTGCAGACAGGTGGCTGATGAGTAACCAGATCTTTAATTCATAAATTTAACTTGTTACACTCATTTGCTTTATTGTGCGTAATACACACAAATCCTGAATGATTCACACAAACTATTTTTTACTCATAAAAACATGTGAAAACCTTTTCACAGAGTTGCTTTTGTGTCTTTTTAGAGTGCTCATTCTTCAGTGTGTATAAACAAGCAAATGTTTTGATATTCAAATTAATGAAAGCAGTTGAAATGAGAAATGAATCCATCTGAAAATCATATGCTTCCATTTGATGCATATTAATGAAAAGCTCACACACAAAAAAGTTATTTGAGAGAGTATCTACCTTACGTGCAATGAAAAACTCCTTTGCAGGTAAAACAGACAGAAAGGTTATTTTACAGTTAGTCACAAAATCTGAGTTCTAGTTCTGCCTACCCCAGAATAGCAAATGGCTGGAAGCGTGGACTTTGAGGGCAGGGTGATACGGATTTAAACCTTGACTCAGCTATTGGTTAGCTGTGTGACCTTGAGCAAGTTAATTCACTTTTTTGAGCTTAAATTTATTCATCAATAATACAGAAATAATAATATTCATTTCACAAAGTAATTTTAAGAATTAAACAAAAGTGTGCATGTAACTTTCTTAGCACAGTACCTGGGACTTCATTAGTTGTTGTTGCTGTTAATATGATTATTAGGTTGAGCTACTCTGTCTTTTCTGTGCATCAGTTTTCTCTCCTATAAAATAGGACTGTTACCTAATTGAGCAGTGAGAAATCAATGAGATGACATAGAAAATTTAAATGCTATGCAACGCTGGATTGTGTTATGATACAAAATGCTCTTTTGCCTGCATGACAAAGAACAATAAAACGCCTTAATCCCCATGCCCTTTCAGACTGACCACACAGGCTTAAGTGCTGGCATCTCCTGTTAGCCATAGGGGTTTGGTAATTTCAGTCTGAGGTGGTTGAGTTTCTCCAGGCTTCACCAACAGGTGGGATCATGGTATGTATAATAAATCAGATTGCCCTGGCTCCTGCCCCATCTACTCAGGCGGGACCTGCAGGCAACCCACCCGCCACCTCTCCAGAGTCTCACTCGAGTATGTCTGGTGGTCCCCATCAGGTATCTCATGTGTGCTCACAAGCATCCCCTTTAGCTCCTGTCATCATGTGGCACCTCTTAGGTTCTTCCTCTCCTACTCCAGCTCCTGTAACAATCAGGCAATGGAGTTGATGGGATGAAGGAAGTCAATACAAATTACCAGGGCCAGTGGTCCAGAAGGGGGTTCAGGGTCTGACTGTGCTGGATGTCAATACAAATCCACCCCTGTTGAGGGGAACCCCACAAAGTTTTCACCAAGGCCTCAACCCACTCTTGGCAGCCCTGTGCACCATGGAGGGATTCTGAAATCAAGCTCTTTCCCAGGTTCTAACTAAGAAAAGAGAGGTGGGGCCTCTCTGCCCTTGTATCCCCAAACCTATCTTTTCTTTATCTTCCCCACCCAGTCTCTGCTTGGACAGTAAGGTGTAGAGCCCTCCCACAGGGCTAAGCTCTCCTTGCTTCCCTCTCGCTTTCTCCATCACAAGACATTTGTGGACTATAAAACAAAAATAGGGGGCCGGCCCAGTGGCGTAGTGGTTAAGCTCATGTGCTCTACTTCAGCAGCCAGGGGTTCGTGGGTTCAGATCCCGGGTGCAGACCTACACACTGCTCATCAAGCCATGCTGTGGCAGCAACAAGAGGAAGATTGGCAACAGATGTTAGCTCAGGGCCAATCTTCCTCACTGACAAAAAAAAAGAATGGTGCTGAGAAGGTAAGAAATATCCACTGCTTCTCTCACTCCAGGGCCTGGGGATCCAGGCTAGATGGAGGGAGGGTTATAACCTTGGAGAAGTAAAGTGGGTCAGGCTTTTGTACTGTAATAGGTGGGGTCATTATTGCTCTGCAGTGCTTTTTTTTTTTTTTTTTTTTTTATTGATGCTTTAATGGTTTCTAACGTTGTGAAATTTTGGGTTGTACATTTTTGTTTGTCCATCACCACATATATGACTCCCTTCACCCCTTGTGCCCACCCCCCACCCCCAATTCTGCAGTGCCTTTTTAATGTATCTGCAATCTTTCTTCTTTTTCTTATTCTGGCTGAGAGGAAATTCTGCTTCTTCTCTTTCTTTGCTTCCTCAGTTAAATGGGCAAGGGTGTGTGTGGCCCAAAGCAAAAGAAAGAGGGAACTTCAGATCTGGGACCTTCAAATTGCTTTCTAAATACCCTGACAAGTCACCAAGGAGGAAAAGGAAGAGGGATTAAACTGGACATTCCTGTCTGGGAAAATTTGAGCACAACAGCCTGAGTACAAAAAGGCCTGTGACCCAATAACATTTACCAGAGGCTGTTGCTTCTTAACTGACAACCAAATCCTAGGGGTAACTGAGCCCAGAAAGTAATAGGGGCCACCATCAGTGTCAGTGACATCTGCAGCTGGGTACTGAGTCATATAGCCAAGAGCTGAGTGACTGCTCAGAGACTGGATTATGAGATCTTAAATGACCCTGGGGCATCTTTCAAAATAAAATTTTACCAGCCTTAGAAATCTTCAAAATCAAAAGAAAACTGGGGACATAGAAGGATCTGTCACAGAATGCTAGAGGTATAGGTATAGATATAGATATAGATATAGATATAGATATAGATATAGATATAGATATAGATATAGATCTATAAATATAGATGTAGATATATAGAGATAGTATCATGGGTTACATTCAGGTACTCCACATGGCCAAGGACTGAAATTCTGACTTGATGTAAATTTAATCCTAGTTGGGAAATTCAGGTATGTCTGGGTAGGTATAATATCTTAGCTCCTCTTGGCAATGAGGGGACATGATTTCCCAAATCAGACTGGGTCCCTTGGCCATCCACTGAGTTTTCTGACTCCATAAGATGACCTTGGAATCTGCAGATGACCTGGGAATGGCTGAAACTTGAAGGTGCCCTTGTCTTAGACAGAAAGGATGCTGTGGGTGCAGCCTGGTCCAGATCTGACAGAGACAGGTGACCAGAAAAAAGAACTAGGGGACAGAAATAACCCAAGACAGTGTTATTTAAACACCAGGATGAAGAATAGACATTGAAACACAGTCTCTGTAAAAGTTATATGTGGCTCTGAGGAATGAATAACACTTTCATGGGAATATAGAACTCTATGGGTCAAGTGCCCAATACACACTTCCAGAAATAATTAGGTATATTTAGCCTACAAAAAATAATCCAGAGAGAACTGAAAGTCACTTCACCTGGCCAAAACTGTCAAAATCAGGCCAATGAATAAAAGTCACAAGAAGCCAGATTTCAAAGACATTTAAGATAAAATGTTTAAACAACTGAAAGATGGAACAGGTTACCTTTGGAGCCTATATAATAAAATGAGTACAGGTTTGAGAGTCAAAAAACCAAGGATTTGAATCCTGATGTTAAACTGTACTAGTTGTGTTACTCAACTTCTTTGGGCCTTTCTTTTTTCATCTGAAGGCTATGGATAATAATAGTGCATACTTCCCTGGATATTGAAGGATTAATGAGACAATGTACAGTCACACATGGCTTAACGAGGGCGATACATTCTGAGAAATGCATCATTAGGCAATTTCATCATCGTGCAAACCTCATAGAGGGTACTTACACAAACCTAGATGGTTTAGCCTACTAAACACCTAGCCTATATGGTACTAATCTTATGGGACCACTGTTCTATATGTGGTCTGTCATTGACCGAAACATCATTATGCAGCACATTTATACAAAATCTGGCACTTAAGAAGACTCAGTAAATGGAAGTTGTTATTATTACTGCTTTTGTGTTAATAACTGGCATAAAGGAGAAGTTGCCAACTACAGATAGAGGAGATAGTTAGCTTTGGGGAATTTACATCATGTAAACAATGTTTACTTCTAAGAAAATACATTCTAAGCAAACAATGACTTTAATTTAACAGCTTAAAAGAGATGAAGTTAATTGTGTCCACCGGCAAGAGGAGACTCAAATGTCTAAGTCTGTTCACTGCACCTCTCCCTCCTACCCATGTGACGTGTAACCGTATAGCCCAGCACAATAAACCAGACAGATCAATGAAGTTTAAACAATAATTCCCACATGAGGTAATGCAGGAGAAAAAACCCCATCAAACTGGATTATGACATAAAGGGCCTCTGTGCTCATGTTGAAAATATCTGTAAGTGATTTTATATGACCTGAAGCAGAATACCAAGGGCTAGTGATTACAAAAATAATGGAGCAGGAAGACAGCAACAATATTTAAGGTTCTTCAAGACAATGAGTAAGCATAAAGCTGCCATTTGAAATGAGATCGTCTAATCCAATTCTATAAGGAATTAATCAGCTGATCTTTTGATTTACTTGAGACACTTGACCAAACTGCTTTCAGAAAGTCAAAATACATGCACCTCAGCTGAAGAATTAAAGGTAAGTCCTGTCTTGAATGAAATAAGAACTCATAACACATTTCAGTGTATTATTTGGCTTTAGAGATTGTCTTTATTAGATGGGTATCAAAAGGATGCTTCCTGGATTAGCATAGGAGAGGAAGGACTAATAAATTTAGATCTCCATTGTTAGCATAAAAACTAAAAACAAATTACATAATGTTATATATGATCCTGTACAGAATACAGATCTTTCAAGGAAAATAGAACTTGATCTTATTCAAAGTGTGAAAAACCCCATTCCAGCAACAACCTCTTTATCTAATCATTGGTTTCGACTAAAAGGGACTCCCAATCCTAGACACTGAACTGCTGAGCTCAGGTTCAGCCGTCCACATGGAGTCTTTTGTTTATGAAATACCCATGCTGTTACTGAGGAGCAAAGGAAAAAGTGCCTTCGCTCCACTCCTGCCACAGACCATCCCAGCCTTCATACTCACAGCAGGGCCAGGGGCTCTCCTTATCGGGTTCCTGCTGGTTCAGCTCATAATGGCCTTCCTCAATTCCCATCCTGTCTGCTGTACTTTGGGCTGACACAGCAAATGCACATGGAAGAGGTTTGCAGCATAGCAGGAGTCAGAGACTTGAAACAAAGAAGGCTCCTTTTATTTATTTATTTGTTTGCAATTCTCTCCATCTGTCGATGGTCAAGGGTTTCTGTGGCTGGCACCAGGGAAAGGCACTAGAAGAAATCAATTTTCAATAACCTCAGAGACCACAGTGCACTGGATAATAAGCAATAAGTCTTTGTGAAGAACAAATCCTGTCTAAAAGAGGGCTAGTGGGTTTGTGCAAAGCACAGCTGAAGACAGGTGGGAAGGCCTAATAGAAATATTACACCTTGACTCCAGTGCACCAAAACCATTTTGGATTCTGTTCCAATTGACTGTGTCATCAACACGCTTCAGAAATGCTGTTGGGACCATTTTCTGATACAGGTCAAAGGTTGTGTCCAAAGAAATGAATGCATGAGAGGGGCTCTGGAAATGATGGTGTGAATTTGAAGACCTTGTGAAAGTCAGGTCATAGAATTCAGGCTATTAGGAAGATTAAGTTTCATCGGGAAATTGTGATTCAACACGGACAAGAATATTCAAGCTAATCATTTTTTGACATTGAAATATACTGTAAATAGGGTTTGATATTTCCCATTCTAGACATTATTTGAAGTAGCAGAGGCTATCATATGTTCCTGGTTTCTTCTAGAATAAAATACTGTGCGCTCAGCCTGATACACAAGGCCATTTATAATCAAGTCCTAGACTACCCTTCAGGCTACATCTTTTCCCTATGGCTTCCAAATCCTCTACTCCAGCCACACAGAAGTACTTCTTTCGTATTCACTGATTCATACATTCATTCACTTATTCAACATACACACAGCATCTGATTTATTTATCTAAACAATCTTGTAAGATGGGTAGAGCATTATCATTTCTCCTAGAGCAAGCACGTGAATGCTCTGCTAAGGCATTTGAACTTAATTCCTAAAGGGCGTGGAGATTCCACAAAAGTACATGAAAATTCATGAGATTTTTGTCATGGAATTGACTTGGTCTGATTTTTACTTTGGAAAGATAACTCTGGAGGCAGTAGAGTAGGTGAGGCGTGGGGGGAGGGAACTGATGGTGGACACAGAGGGTACTGTAATGATCCAAGCAAGGAATAATAAGAGTACAAATTAGTCAGATGGTGATGGGAATGGGGAAACATGGAATCAATATAAGAGACATTCAGGAGGTAAAGAAATGGAGGGCTAAGTGACTGATTGAAAAAGGAAGTGAGGGAGAGGGAGGTGCCATGAGGAGACCCAGGTTTCTAGCTCAAGTGATTAGATAATGGTGGTGCCATTAACTGAAATGGAAAGTATGGGAAAAGAAGATTTGTGGGAGAAAATAAATCCTTTTATGTCTTCTAGTTTAGATACTGTGTGACACCCAAGTTAATATGCCATCAGGCTGCTGAACACGTGAATCTGGGCTCTTTTGAGTGGAAATATCAAAAATGAATTAATACAGTTTCTATTTTGTTCTGTTTCTATCCTGCCCTTTTACTTGCTGATCAAAAACTCTAAGTGCTAATATCTTTTTAACACCAACTTAGAAGTATTTGTGAGATAATGAAATACAGGCTACTGTTAGATGAGTAAATTGGTACAGTCTTCCTGGAGGGCAGTTTAGTGGAATGGATCTCAATTAAAAGTGTGTCCACCCTAAGTGGGAGATTGAAAAAAAAAGCCACAATCATTTGCAACTCCTCCTATCAAAAAGTAGAGCTTATTTCTCTACCCCTTGATCTGGGCTTGGCCATAGAACTTGCTTTGGCCAATGGGACATTAGAAAACGTGACACAAGCAGAGGTTTGAAAAGTATTTACACATTGGGGTTTGCCCAATCTTACTGCTGGGAAACTTTTCACCACCATGTGAACAAGCCCAGGCTGGCTTCCTACAGGAAGAAAGACACCGTAGAGAGAAGCCCCAGCTACCCAGGATCTCAGCCATCTCAGCTGTGCCAACTGAGGCCCAGGACACCCGACATCATGGTTTCTCAACCTTGCCACAACTGACATCTGGGGTCAGATAATCTTTTGTTATGGAGGGCTGTCCTGTGCATCACAAGATGTTTAGCCAAAGCTCTAGCCTTTACCCACCAAATGCCAGTGGAACCCCTCCCTCCCCCATTGTGTTCATTAAAAATGCCCTCCAGACATTGCCAAATGTCCCCTGGGTGGCAAAATCATCACCATTTGAGAACCACTGGTCTAGATCGTATTTATTGTCACATGGAGATATTCAAGATATAGATTTTATAATAACAGCAAGCAACAGTTATTATATGCTTATTATGTCACACACACTATGGTAAATATTTTACGTGGATTATGTCATTTAATCCCTACCACAAGCATAAGAAGTAGATATTATTAATATCTATATTTTACAGATTAGAGAATTGAAGTAAAAAAAGGTTAAATATTATGCTCAAGTTTACCCAGCTGGTAAGTAGTGAAGTAGAGATTTGAACTCAGATATTCTGTTCCTAGTACAACTCCTTAACTACCATTTGGAGCCAACTCACTCAATCCTGACTTCTCATTAGGTACTAAAACAGGTTATAAAAGAATATGCATACTGTGATATCGTTTTATTTTTTAAAATGAGGAGCACTGTATGCAGGCATAAAAAAAGCCTGCAAAGATACACATCAAAATGTTAACCATAGTTATCACCATATGGGCATTGGAATTACTTATACTCTTCCTGTATCTCTTAATTAAAAACTAAACATCTACCTATCTTCAAGGAGGTGTATAGTGAGTGGAGGGACTAACACATGTACAAAATAGTTAAGAACAGAAATGAAATGAGCATGAATAGAAGAACAGAATACAACATGAAAATAAAGTAGAGCGTGATTATTTCTGACTAGGAGCATCTGAGAAGGTGGGGGAAGATTTTAGTAGGTTCTGAAGGATAGTTAAAATTTTGAGAGGTGCACAAGTGCACATGGACAAGAACGTTTAAGACACGAGAGAAGGAATATGCAGGGCACACTTGTGGAAACACAAGAAGTCTTATGTAGCTTGAGCCAGTAGGAGATAAGATGGGGAAGATGGTTGGGGGCTTAATATTGCAGGATATTGAGTGCCAGAATGAAGAGCTTGGATTTCATGGTGAGTTACAGAAAATTGTTGAGGAATGGGGTGACATGATTAGAGATGTATTTTATAAAGAGAGAGAAAATAACAGTAGTTACAATGAATTGGAAGGAGTAGATGAGAGGGAAAATTAAGATATGAGCAAAAAAAATAGGCAAAAATGATGACTGCCTTAACTAGGACAGCATCAAAAACAGAAATAATACTAGGAGCATTGTGGAAAGCAGAGAATGGAGGCTCAGCAAGATCAGCATTGAAGGGCAGACAGAGTAAGAGAAGCTAATAAAGTAGACTGAAAACAAGAAGCCATAAAGGCAAAAGCAAAACTAGGAAAGGACTGTGTAAAGGAAGCCATGAGAGGAGAAAAAGTGAATCTAGAGTGACAGTAGAGTTTGAGTGAAACATTCTATCGACAAGAGAAGGCTAAGGAGTCCAGGTAAGAGGTGATGGATGGAAGGACAAGTGCAGAGACAGTGAGATGAACGGCTAAGAGGTTGTGGTCACACAACTGTTTCAGAATTTCAGGTTTTAGAAGTGGAATAGTTCTAGTTTGTCTAGGATCAATCAATATCACCATTAATAGGCATCAACTTGGACCAAGTTTAGCTCACAAATATTATGTTTTTATCTATTTCTCACCACCAATAGAGAGACAAGATCCATTGAGTACCCTCTCATCATCTTCTGGGATCCTCCCTCTTCTGGGATCCTTCTTCTATCCTACTCCACTGTACTTCAAAGTATTCTTACAATATCCCCCATCCCAGATGCTATCCCCTCATACTTGTTCTTCCAGGTACAACTAAAATAGCAGAAGACACAGAATCTACTCATTTGGGATATCTTCCTCCTATATATCAGGACATCAAAATTAGACCCAATGAGGCCCTACTTGGAGAGCTCAGATATATTTAGTTCTCACTCCTTTCTGTCTTCTACATTCATGGCTTCATGTTTCAAACACAACCTGCTCTGTGACTCCCCTCCACTCTCAGGTGGACAGTAAATGTTCTCAGTCATAAGTCTTTTGCCAAAAAAGACATTGAGGAGGATTCAAATCAATTTGGAGATCACAGAATCACAGATCTTGGAAGTTCCTGGAATCTTTAAGGAGGCTCTTGTTTCGGTTGTTTGGGTGTGATAAACTCAAAGGCAAACTGATTTCACTTCTATCTCGTTTTTAAAAATAATCAAGGTTCTTATTAGAAGCATCACTTTTTAACATATATATGTAAAGATATGTACATATACATATGGTTATTATTTTTTTTTTTTAATAAAAAATGGGATTTTACAATACCCATCCCTTGAGAAAAAGTATACCACGGTCATTAAGAATGCCAACTTGGGAGCCAACCTACAAGGGTTTAAATCCTAGTTCTACCACTAAGCATTGTGTGGCCTTGGTAGTCATTACCCTTTCTCTGCTTTATTTTCTCAAGTGTAAATTGATACTGTGATATTTGAATGAAGTAATATATGCAACTTAGAATAGTGCCTGGCACATGGTGAGCAATATATATACTTTAGCTACTATTCTTAATTTTATTTTTCCACTTGCCAAAGGATAACGGACATCCCTCCGGGTGAATAAACATAAAGCCACCTTTTTCAAAGTGGCATAATATTCCAATTTATTTAGTATTCCACAATTTATTCAATGCCCTATTGATAACTATTCAGAAATTTTTCCATATTTTAACTACTAAATTGCTATATTATTGGATATAAATTTCCTTAAAAACTCACGCCCTTATTTCCTTAGGATATCTTCCCCAAAGTCAGATTACTGAGTAAAAAGGTGTGTGCATTTTCAGTCTTGAAAATATTTGCCAATTAAGTTCTGAAACTGTTGTAATAATTCACACAACCACCAGCAGTGTGCAGTGTCTGTTTTCACACACACATTCATACACACACATACACACACACTTGCCACCACTGAATAAAAATATTTAAAAGATTTTTATCAATCTGCTGGCTGCAAAAAGGTCTCTTGAGCTTTTATTTGCTTTTCTCCATCTACTACTGAAACTGGACATCCCTTGATACAGTCATTGGCCATTTGCATTTTACCTTTTATGAGTTTCTTGTTTGTACCCTTTGCTCATTTTACTCGTCTATTTCTCATCATTCTGTAGTGTTTTTTGATAGCACGTACATTAACCCATTGGATGCCATATGTACTGTTAGCATTTTCCTATCTCTCAAGGCTTCATCATCCACGCACTAGTGAATGGCCACTCTTTAGACAATGGCTTTGAATCAAAATCTTTCCTGGCCTCTGAGGATTTGTGCTATTGAAGTATGAGCATTCAATGCAAATGCATTAGGAGATGTGCATGTTTCCTATTATAAAATCAATGCTTCTGAGAATTTCCTTGAAATGAGATAGCATCATATCAATCTTCACACTTTACCTTAAGAAAAATAAACATTTTTCTGACAAGGGATGTCTGCTTCATTCACTACCTCATTGTGAGCCCCATTTCTCCAGGACAGTCTTGCATCCCAAAGCATTGTGTTGTTCTCGAGTACATTATGGGAATACATGAGGCTCAATAAAAAGTTTACACCAAGATCTCTAGGATCCCTGTGGTTTTCAATTAGCTCAGGGCAGGCCTGGTGCATCTTACCTCAAACACTAACTAGATCAAAGATCATGCTGTCTTGCGTCTGTGTTTTTTGTCTTCCCAATGAAATGGTAAGCTCAGTCGTCATTTTTCACTTTGCTTTTCAGGAGTCCCGATGTTTTCCTGGACACAGAACAAGGTTATTTGGCAGTTTTCCCTGTGAGTAATGATCTATTTGTGGACCTGTTCCTCTGGCACATTTCTCCTGACATCGTTTTCAAGACACAGAGAAAGAAAGAATGAAGCTGAGCCAAATGGCTCCTCAGCATGGCAAATGAGATGAAGGAGAAGGTGATTCACTCAGTCAGTCAGTCAGTCAATCAACAACAAATATTAATTGAGTCTCTTCAATGGAATAGTCTGGGTGCATACCTACCAACATAATACAATTTAAGGAAAATCACAAGACTTACCTAAGCTAAAACATCTCCCTCAACAATAAAGATTCAATTCCTAAAGGTCTCAGTAACATCTTCGCAAAATCAGTAGCCTCAGAAAAAGAAACTCATGACAGTAATCCAGAGGGGCAAAAAGAAAAAGAAATGGAAGGGCTGCTCAAAGATAGGGCAGCATTCAAGACAAACCACAGTCACGGAAGTATTTGGAAATAGAATTAACCTGCAGCATGACCATTATAAACAGATATTTTTTAAACATATATACATTATAAACCTCATTGATACTGAGTATCAAATGGTGAGGAAATGACATGGTGAAGACCTGAGAGTGGATTCATGCTGGCTACAATCTCCAATGGGGATGAAAAACGAAAGGCGAGAGAAATGGAAGTGACACCATTGAAGGAGTATAATAGAGACTGCTTGGGCTGAGGAAGGAGAGGAATGGTGTGACCCTGATATGAACCACAGAATGGGCACCGTGGCTAGGCAGAGGCAGAGCAGGGGTGGAAGACAAATATCCACATGCTGGCTGGAAGACAACTTGATTGACCCAGTACTCAGGCACACACACAACATTCGTTTCAGGATTTCATTTCTCAAAGAGTAGATGAAGTCAGTAGGTGAACTACTACTCTGTAACTTATTCTGATCCTGGAGTGATGGAAATATCCTCAAAATAGGAACATGAGGCTTAATGATAGCCAAGGAAGAATATTTCAAGGACTCCAGAGAAGAAAGGGGAAAAATCCCTTAATCTAAAGCTTTGGAAATGGTTAAAAGGACGAAGTGTGTGTATATGGGAGTAGGAGAGTCTCAAGAGTAAAATCACAACTCAAAAACAATAAATGACTCTGCTGAAGAAGGAAAGGTGGATTATCTAGAGAGACCAGGGTGACTACACAAGGCTGGGTTTCAATAAGCTCCACTTTAGAGACCATATACTAAAAGGGATACATGAACAACACAAATATATTAAAATAAAATAATTACAAGGATTTGCAAGAACAGTAACAGCAAGAACAAACTACAGGAACTAAGGGTTGAGAAAAAATTAGGAGAGAAAAGGGGAGTTTCTTCGGTTTTGGTAAGAATAAGAGAGATGATGAATGGGGGCAAATAAAGGGGAAAAAAATAGAACTTGATAATTCTCCTGCTGCCCTGGGTGGGTGTATGGTCTGCAAAGTTGTCTGGGGGAGGGGTGGGAGTCATGTGTCAGGGATCAGCAGCAAGGGCTGTATAAAATGGACAAGAGAGTAGATAAAAAGAAATACAAGGGGAAGGTAGCTCAGAGAAAAGGGGCAGAAGACTAAGAAAATGTCAGAGGAGAAACTCTCTTGAATGAAGTCCATATGGAGCAAACGATAAGGTGAAGTTTGGGTTTAGCAGGCCCTCAGTGTAGTGCGCTCATAAACACAAACATGCTCAAGAACGTATATGTTGGACTTTGTAGGAGTAAACCGATGTTGGCTAGTGAACATGGATTTCTGAACATTGGAAGAAGCTATGATCGTTTGTTCACTTTTCATATGTCTGTATCTAAAGGGTGTTGCTGATATTTTGTCCAAAAGTAAAGGTAACTGACATTGAGAATGAACAACATGGCAGGAGGTTATATTATAGACAACTCAGATTCTCCTTACAATAATCATGAGGTAGGTGTTATTGGCCCGTTTTTGGATGAGGAAATTGAAGAACACGGAGGTTAAATATCTTGCCCATGTCAAAGCTCGTAAAGCAGACCTGAAAACCATTTGTTGGACTCCAGAGCCCACACTCGCCTCATTCTTCTATACTATGTCTCTGGGGCAGTACAAGGACACCATAGACTCTTTACATGTCACGTGGCATTTCACTTAACACCTACACAGCTTTGGGACAAGCCTCTTATCTGACCCTGTCTTCCTAAAATACGCTTCTTAAGAGCAATCATTTGGAATCTCTAACCCAGCACATTTTTGGCCCACCCTCTCCCTACCCATTGCCCAACTAAATTACTCCTTTAGACATCTAGCTTCCAATTTTCAGAAGCTCAGGGTAATCCCATTTATTCATGACTCTTTTGGTTCACTTACTCTTCCATTTATTCACCCATTCAACAAAGATTTACTGCATATTCAGATATGTCTAATAATCAAAGTAAAGGAACGTGTCCAGTCTGTACTGTTGCCTAACTGTCATTAAGACCTCAGTCAGCCTGTCCATGTCTTGCCTATTCATTCGGTTGAATTTTCCTGGTGATTTTCATCAAAACGGTTTTGGTTTCTCCAACTCTACAGAGGTAAAGGGCATGGGACCTTTACTTGGTTATTGAGTTTGATGCTTTCAAACCACTTGACGCTACCTGGCAAGGCTTCTGCTTCTCTTTTACATTCATGTGAAATAGCTAGTTCCTTCTGGATCAACTCAGACCCCTCCTCCCTTTGTCCTCTCGATTTTCCTCTTCTGCAAGCAGCCCCCCATCTCCATCCACCTACAGTTTTAAAATCAAGATTGAGAACCTTCTCAACACCTCTTGGTAATCTCAGACACACTTAATATTAAAACGGGACCTCAGTAAGCATAAAACTTAATAGCTTTAGGTAAGTGATTTGGGGCAACCTAGGAAAGTGCTTCCTTGTATGAATGCCAGACATGTACTCTGTTTACCATAGAACACCTCCAAGTCATATAAAAGAGAAACACATCAGGTCCTAGGGTGATTCATATCCTCAGCCAGCACATACATTTCCATCTGATTCACGCTACATGCTTTGGTTTTCAATTGCCAAATGAACAGTAAAAGTTTGAACCTCGCATTCCTGGAAGAGTTACTCCATCTCACTTCATTTTCTGTAAAATGATGGCGCTGAATTAGTAATAATGTATTAATAAATGAGCATTTTTGCAGAATTTTAGAGTTTACCCTCTCATACATTATCTCAAAACAACTCTTTGTGAGTTACCCTTGCCCTCATTTTACAAATGAAGTAACTAAATCTGGAGAGGTTAAGAAAACTCTCAGGTCACACAGTGAGTCCTCAAACTCAGATCTTTGAATTGAAATCTCACACTTTCCATTACATTCCACCATTTCCAAAGGATCTTTATGTTCTCTTTCAGGGGGTGGGGGTGGGTATGGACTGCAAAGTTGTCTGGAGGAGCGGTGGGAGTCATGCATTAAGGATCAGCGGCAAGGGCTGTCTAAAATGGGCAGGAGTGTAGACAAAGACAGATGAAAGGGGAAGGCAGCCCTGGAGAAAACGGGCAGAAGATGGGAGAATGTCAGAGGAGAAACTCTCCTGGGTGAAGTCCACATGGAACAATTGTGAAGGTGAAGTTTGGGTTTCGTCTCCTATAGTAATGGAACAATTATTCTGTTTAATTCACATTTTAACAATATTTAAATCACCTTCATTTATAAAATATTACCCAGGGAGTTATAATTCAATAAAACTTCCTTTTGGCCAAAAGTATACCAATTCCTAAACTCAAATCAAGAAATAATTCAGAATTACTTTCGAAGAAAAAGAAAAGTTCTTAAGTTTCTTCCTGTGGTTCTGGATGTTCACAAGCCGGTTTTCTTGACAGCTGAATCTACCTTAAAGGCAACTTACCATTATTTTTAGGATGGGGGTGCGGATCTAGCACCTGGGAGAGAAAAATGAGGAAAACTCTTGGTGGATAGATATTTCTCTTTGCTACTAAAGGATGTGGTAGGCCAGAAAAATTCCTTGACAGAAAGTATCCTTGGGGTGGTCCCTCCATGCTTTCTGGACGAACAAAAGGAAAAAGAAGCCCTGTCTCATGAACTGTCCCTTGGGTCCACTAACAACACAGAACCTTGAACTGGAGGAAGAGGTAGAGGAACAAAGATTTACAGCAAGAGTGACGTCTGGGAGGAGGACAGGGGGAAGAGCCCCTCTTGGATGAAGATTCTCCCTTTGGTGAAAGACTATGGGGAATTCTCTCTGCCAGATGCCCTATTAGAAAAGGTACTAGTGATCTGATAAATTCTGATTTACTCTCTAGTGTCTTTAACCTTCTTGTAATACCAGGCAATCAATTCACCCAGTTCTGAATGTTTAGATTTCTCTTCCTTCAGTTCTTTTCCTATAAATTCTATTTTCTCCATGTATAAAGGTATAGAGTTTTTGTTTTTTTCATTACTTGCCTCCAGACTGGCTTTTCCTGATGACTCTTATAAAGGCTGACATCTTTTTTTTTTTTTTTAAGAGGAACACTGGCCCTGTGCTAACATCTGTTGCCAGTCCTCCTCTTTTTGCTGAGGAAGATTGGCCCTGCGCTAACATCCATGCCTATCTTCCTCTATTTTGTATATGGGAGGCCGCCACAGCGTAGCTTGATGAGCAGTGTGTAGGTCCACACCTGGGATCTGAACCTGTGAACCCCGGGCCACCAAAGTGGAGCACACAAACTTAACCACTACACCAACAGGCCAGCCCCAAGGCTGACATCTTTTAAGAGTAACTGTAGCATATTCTCTTAATATAGTTAAATTTTCCAACAATTTTACATTTCCCTTTAACTTACCAATTAGTTTTGGTAAGTTTCTTCTATGTAGTTGGTATTTAAGTGAGTAAAAACTTCTGCTCAAAGCAAAAGAACCATAAAAAATCCAACAACTGTTCTCCATGGAAATCCACAGAGATAAGACCTGGGCTCCTGTTCAGGCAATACTGCCACACCTTATATAGCTTCTCCAGGAGAAACTCTGGGACAACTTCAGGGCATTCAGTCCTCCACAAAGCTGCCTCTGGCTGCTGTACCCAGATCATACAAATGCAACAAACCACACAGAACACCTGTCAGCATTTCACCCAGAACCAAACCTAGTAACCAGGGGTAACCTACGATTTAAAGATGCCAAAGAAGCTACATTTTCTATACAAATATACATTTTTCCAATAGTGGGTCACATATAGAGGTAAAAAGGTACACATGCTAAAAGCTTTTAGTTTTCCAAAGGTATTTTCCTTGTGAGTACTTAGTCTGTGTCCAATTTGCCCATTTCGTTGGAATACTATACAAATGAGTCTTTACATAAAATGAAGTTTGATTTCTTTGGGCATCATTTAATGTCATCTTTTTCCATATAAGTTGCACCCCTTAACCTGGCCATCTGGCCTTATGTAGCTAGCAGGAGGCCGAATTTGGCTCAATCTGGAAGAACATTTTAATATTTCAAGTTGTCCACAGTGAAATGGACTCTTTTATGCAGAAGTAAGCTCGCTGGCATGTGCCCCACCCACCAGAGCCCCACGTGTCTGAGAGCCAGTGGTTGCAAGTTAGACACTTCTGCCTCATTCAGGGCATCCTCTGTGACCACCTCCCTACCATGGGCCTCAGTCCCCACCATGCGTTCCCAGATCTGCCCAGCTCTGGATCTCTGGAGCTATCTCACAGTTTCAGACATTTTCTTGCTCTTTTGCCTTTTGGACTGAGGGATTTCTACTGGTTTCCCAGATCCACTCTCAAGACACTAATTATTTTTCACATTTTAATTCATTTATTCAATAAATTTCAATTAAATTTATAGAGTGTGACAGGCACTCTTCTAGGTCTTGAGGATGTAAAAATGAACAAAACATATCGAGTTTCTCATCTTGCGATGCTTACATTCTAGTAGGAGGAGACAGACCACAAATAGATAAACAAATAAACATACATATGAAAAGTAGGGTGGTGATCAATACTAATGAAGAAATGTAAAGCAGAGTAAAGAGTTAAAGATGAATGGCTGGGTATTTTAGACAGAGTGACCAGGGAAGGCCTATCTGATCACACTTGAGCAAATGTATAAAGTGGTGAGAAAGGGAGATACGCAGATTTTTGCAAAGCAGTCATTCCAGACTGAGCTAATAGCAATTGCAAAGGTCCTGAGGTGAAAGCATGTTTGATGCACATCAAAGTTACCTTCTCTGCCCCAGTTCTCAGGATCCTGGCCAACCACAGCTCAGATCCAATTGGCTTCTATCTTGGGTATATCCACTATGGTCACCAACAAAGGGAAAGAACGGAGCCCTGGTGCTGAAAAGGAAAGGCTGGACAGCTTCTTGTTATGTGGTGTGAAAGGCGAGACCCCAGCTCTGAGTGGGTGACTGGGATTCTTGCCATCTGCACCTCAGGTTCTATGATTCTATGCAAGCATATAGATATGTCTACATCTAGGTAACCTACCAGTACAACTAAGGAAAATGAGACTTAAAGCATATCTTTAACCAATAGTGATTAACAATGTTGTCTTCGTGTTTGAGAAAGGCATACATTTTCATCAATTCCCAAGTATTTCCGTGAAATCAGAATAATGCAGAGAAAGAGGCCTGAGACTTATTTTCTAAAGCAGAGCTTCCATGTATTGATCAAATCCCTCTATTCCCCCACCTCTTGCTATGCTTCTGAATTCCGTGGTTCATGGGTCAGCCGTGACTGAAGGTGACATTCTGACAAAGTTTTGAGGTTACCAGCATAATGAGTCATATTTTCGGCTTCTTGGTTTAAGTATTAATTTCTAAAAATGGGAGGCTAAAGTGAAGAGAAGAAAACGTGACAATTTAGTATTTTAAAGGTTGACATCTAAGTGGTTCTGAGGGCCGTATCAGCTGTACATCATGTGTATGTCATAATAATGAATAATAGTAGCTACAATTTCCTTAGTCCTTATTATGTTCTAAACTCCATGTTAAGGCAAGTTATTTATTCCTTACAAAGTCTCTACTGGGGGAAGTGGTACTTTTATCATCTCCATCTCACATATGAGAGAATTGAGACTTAGAAAGACTACAACATTGGCCTGACATCACAATGCCAGTGAACGGCAGAGCTGGGACTAGAACCCAGCTCCATCTGCCTCCACAGTCCAAGCTGTTAACCCACCACGCGATCCTGGCTCCTTGGCAGTGAAGGATAACCAGACTATTTAAGAATCAGAGTTTTACTTATGCTCCCACCATGGAGAAAAATCATCAGTTAATATAAGGAAGAGTTCATGCCTTGATTCAAGTTGGCAGGTAAAATGTTATTTATTTTGGAACTCATTCCTTAAGGTTCAAGATGGCAAGAAGCGAAACCGAAAAATAAATCTGTGCTAATATGTTTAGAGAAAAACACCCTCCCTAGGTAACGTGGGCACCATCTCATCTCAGCGTGATGGTCAGATTGTTGCCTAACTTCAAAGTGTTACTAAAATGGGAGAATATCAGGTCACGGAGGAGGAGAAGACGGAGCCTGAGCAGAGGGTGGACAGGCGGGGAGGGGTGTGAGGATGGCGAGGCAGTTTCTGCAGCAGCTTGTGGGTGACAATATTTACATAAAGCATGAGCTTCAATTTGCTAGGGATTCATTGCTCAAGCTAGTGATTGTGAAGTGAGTTCCCTTGTTCCCTCTTCCAGATGTGAGGGTTGTTTTGCAGTCAGATACAATGGAATCAGCACTGGCTTATTAGGCTGGAAACCAGCCTGTCATCTCAGCCTCTCCAATCACCAGCTGTGGGACCCTGGACAAGTCACTTAACCTCGATGGACCTCAATTTTCTCTTCTAGAAAAATAAGACAATTGGAATAGACTATCCCTTCCAGCAATTCTGTGAATCAAGGAGAATTTACAGATGTTCCATTCATTAAGTTCAAATTAAGTCTCTTCATTATCTCTTGCTAGATAGAATGTGAGCTCCTGAAAAACACACAGTATAGTAGGTGGCTCCTAGAAGGAGCTCAGAAAGCACCTGCTCATTGACTGCATCTACAAAATACAGGTGAGGACAGATGGCCAAAGGGCCCTAGGAGATGTCAGCTTAGCTCTATTTTAGGATGGAAAGCAGCATTCATCCTACTCATGCAACAGTAATATTTGCCAAATGCTTACTAATCTCAAGAAATTGCTTTCCTTTGAAATTGTTACTAAAAGTAAATGGCAAAATAATATGTAAAGTATAACCCCACCTTTAAAGAAAAAAGAAAAAATAATAACAGTAGTAAATGTTAATGGACCAAAAATGCTGGAAGAACACACACTATACACAGTTGACAGTAGTTTTCTGGGAAAGAAGTTGGGGCAGAAATATGACGAATTTTTACTTTCTACACCATACACTTCATTACATCTGCATTTTGAATAACACTGTAGTACACATATAATTGGTTTAGTTTTTTTGTTTTTTTTTTTTGTGAGAAAGACCAGCCCTGAGCTAACATCTGATGCCAATCCTCCTCTTTTTTTTTTGCTGAGGAAGACTTACCCTGGGCTAACATCCATGCCCATCTTCCTCCACTTTATATGGGACGCCGCCACAGCATGGCTTAACAAGCGGTGCGGCTGTGCGTGCCTGGGATCCCAACCGGCGAACCCCGGGCCGCCAAAGCGGAGCGCGCGCACTTAACCGCTTGCGCCACCGGGCAG
Organism: Diceros bicornis minor; assembly: GCF_020826845.1. Taxonomy (NCBI): domain Eukaryota; kingdom Metazoa; phylum Chordata; class Mammalia; order Perissodactyla; family Rhinocerotidae; genus Diceros; species Diceros bicornis. The sequence goes on along the minus strand of NC_080767.1, from coordinate 10,760,329 downwards.
GCCCCGCTGGTTTAGTTTTTTGATTGCTAAAATACTCTAATTGTTCCAAATTAGCCTGGCCAGGAACTGTTTGTCACATGTTACATGTCAGCCCATGTAAAAAACTAAAGCCAAAAGATTTTCTCAAACCTAGAGATATTGCCTTGTTTTTAAACTGTGAAAAAAATACAGAGAGATAATGTTCTTTCCAGTTAACACAAGTGTGAATGAAAAGGTGTTACTTGTTTTTTTTTTTTTTTTTCAGTTCCTGTGACCCCCAGGAGAGAAGGCTGTGGGACTGATTATCAGCACATTTGTGTATGTGGGTTTGCCTGGAAGCGACAGCCAGCAAAGGTTGAAGATGGGAATAATGATAAAGCACACTCAGCTTGTAGAGGTCTGAGCGGAACAGCATTACTCTCAACCAGATTTTATTTCTTGTTAATTTTATCTGATTCCACTTGATTACGGATTTCATTGACTTTAAAATGTTGGGGATGGGGGTCACTGCTCCATGCTACTCTTCAGAAACGTCAACAGAAAGAGCACCCCAGAAACCCTTGACCACCACCCGTGCAAATACATCACCCCTCATCATGACGGATTTGCTCCAGTAATTATAATCACCTTTTCTTCAGGCTGCGTCTCGGAGCATTTCTAGAACACTTGATGCCATACTACCCAAAGAAAAAGCCCTTTCTAACGTAAGGGAAGCAATATAAAATATGTGCTTTCGTGTCATATAAAAATTTATGACATTCACACAAAGAGAGGTATTTCTTTCCTGTGTGTATGCATCTCTGCTTTCTGTTGTTATTGATGAATGGGAAAAGATAAATGTACCACAGAAGGAGGAAATAACAGCAGGGAGGGGAGCTGACTGCTGACTTCCCATCCAGTGAACTCAGACGAGCTGCTGAAGCCCTGCACCTGAGACTTTGATGATGGCGGGAGGTGATGGGGTGATCTATCACCCCAAGCCTTTAAGAATCAGGAGGATGAGGCAGGATGAGCACAGGCTTTGAACTCAGACCTGGCTTTAAATCCAGCTCTAGCTTTGAGAGCCTGGGTGAGCTAACTCACCTTTCTCACTCTTGGTTTGCTCAGCTGTCAAATGGAGATATTAATACCTATTCCAGCATACTGTAGAAATTAATGAAATAATATATGTAAAGCCCCTTCTATACTCGACAGCAGTGCCTTGGATGGTACTTAGTAGATACTCCCTCAAAATTTCCTCTCTTTATTTCTTTTTCTCCTTTCCACTAATGCTTCTTTTCCTTCCTTTCCTATTTTTTTGGCAGAAATGGCCAAGTTTTGGGGTATTTTTACCTTCTGATCTCAAATTTTCAAAACAGACCAGCAGTGCCATAAGCCAAGACCAGCCACATTGATGGGTAGAATAATTTTCTCCTTTTTCCATCTCAGGCCTTCAAAAACTCAAAAATATAGACATATGTGAACAACCACATACATAAACATAAATGAAGATGACCTCTACATTGTCCTTTAGTTCTGAAATAAACAAACAGATAGATAGATGGTAGGTAGTAGAGCTTTTATTCAACTTCTATTTTTTCCTTTTAGCCTTGCTTTTATACTGCGAATATAATGCTTACTAACTAGCAGATTAGCCAGGTCATGAAATGTTTATTAACAGCTGATACCACTATGTCCAATGGTGTTTCCTTTGATATTTTGCTTTAGGACCCATGCCATACACAGTGTAACTGCATTCTCACCCCGGTGTTGGAAGGCTAGGAAGTATGCCCCCCACTACTCTGGAAAGAGCAGAGCTGGGACTAGGGTATGGCAAGTGAGGCATTTGCATCCAGCACAAAATTTAAAGGGGTGCCAAAAAACTCAGTTATCAAGATAAGTGACATTTTAATGCAATATTTAAAAAAATCAAAACTAATGCAAAAAATCCGTGATGAACAAAACATCAAAATTGTAAATAAAGACAGGAACCAACCCTGCACTTGCAAGCCCCCTGCCTCCCTCAGCTCATCCTGGTCCAGGCCCTGGGTAGACCCTGCATCTGCAATCAGGAACTGGGACTTTGGTCCCAGTTCTCACACTACTTAGCTACACAGCCTCAGGTGAGTCACTGAACCTCTCTGATTCTCAGTCTCCTCATCTGGTTTCACTTGGAAGTCTGAGCTAGAAAACTTCCAGTGAAGCTTTGAACTTGAAAAGTCTATGATTTTCTATCACATGAAGCTGCATAATTGGGGCATCACCAATGACTCAAAAGGATAAGATTCATTCACTCAGTCATTCAATCCAAAACGTTTACTGAGCAATTACTATGTGACAAGCACTATGTTAGGTGCTGAAAATACAAAGTTGAGGACTACAGAAACAGATAGAAAGAGAAGCCAACCCCAGTGCTAATAGGGCAGGACAACCTTCTCTAGGAAGTGACTTGGACCTAAAGGACTAAAGGCATTAGGCAGAGGAAGGCAAGGATGGAATTCCAGACAGAGAAGAGCATGGCCAAAGACCTGAAGGTAAAAAAGGAAAATCTCAGTTGGGGAACTGTAATAAGTTTCCCATGGCTAAAATATAAATAGGATGGATGAAACAAAAAATATCTTTCTTTGATTATAGAGCAATAATAAAAGTAGTTGGCAGAGTACAACACAAAGAGCACTAGATTATGGTCAGACCTGGGTTCTAGCCACTGCCCTGTTGCCAGCTAGCTAGATAATGGGGCTTCCATGTCCACTGGAATTCTATTTGAGAACACACTACAAACTTTTCTACAAAGAAGGGAGGCTTTTAATTCCCAAAGAATGTTGCAAACCTCACATCAGAGATATTTACAGTTTACATCCTGAGTACCAAAGAGGAGCTTTAATTACTACCTGTAGTCACTTCCCAGAAAACAATTTGCTAAACAGCTAAGTAGTGTTGTATGGTGCCCATGAGCCTGCAGAACGTGAGGGCCAGTCTAAAGGCAGGCAAACCATCTTCCCCAGGCAGGGTGACGAGCCAACTAGGCAAATGCTATGGGCAGACACACCCAGCACATGTCCGCTCCACCTAGGCTTGTGACAGTGGAGCTGGTCAGCTCCTGCCATATTTGTGTCTGCTGATTTAATTCCTGCACTTCAGAAGATAGGATTAGAGCCAGCTATTTATAAGCAGTCAAAATAAAAATTTTTAAATGAACACCAAAGCACACAATCTCTAGAGTCCTGAGCATAAAGTCAAAGCTTTATGTTTTAACCTCACTGCTGTCACACATAATATCAACCATTTATTGAGCACTGACTCTGTGCCAAACTTTGCAAATATTAACCCATCTAATCCTCACAGTTCTATGCAATGGGTTAAGATGGTTTTCTCCATCTTAAGGGCAGGGGTAATGTGAAGTGCAGCAAAGTAAACTGCGTGTCCAAAGTCGCACATTTGATAAGTGGCAGAGCCAAAATTCAAATATGCCCTGTCTAACCCCAGAGTCTGTGCTTTCAGCCACTGCGCTACATAAACAAGGGTCATCACCCTGCAGGCCCAAGTGACACGCTTAGAGCATGGCACTCACAGGCTCCTTAAGTTTCCAGGACACTCAGGATCTGAATTCTCTGGGCTTTAGGAAGCGCCTCAGTCATTTAGTCATGGGGGAGAAGAGCACGCCCCATATCTGTCCTCGAATCCATCTTTCCACACTCTTGGAAACAGGCATCCTCCATCATCTCTCTCCTCTCCTCCCACTTCCCACACCTTTTGGTCTCCTTAGACACCAGCTCTCCCCGTCTGCTTTCCCTTGATACACATTGTGTTTGAGGCTCACTGCACCGTCTCCCAATGGCCCCATAACTCTTTCCCCTACCAGACTTCATCAATGACCGATAGGTATGCCTGGCCTGGATTTTCTTTCCTCCCATTCTCCACTGAACTCCCTGAAATATGGCTTCTGAGCACACTGCTGTACTAAAATTGCTTTCTCACCAGTCACCAAGGAACTCCTTTTCACTGTCTCTTTTCAGTTCCCTATTTTCAATTTTGTCAACCTCTCTGCACCTTTGATGAGGGGAGATAGTTAGTAGGAATTATTAAAATGGGCTTTGAGACCTAGTTCTGCCACTTACTGGCTTGGTAACTTTAGACAAACTATTGGAATCTCTGTCTGAGCCACCTCAGCTGTCAAACGGAGAAGGGAATCGTGGGTGGTGTGGGGATTCAAAGAGATTCCACCTGTAGGTGCTCACACAGGTGGGATTGCTTCTGTGGAGTCGCATCACCCCTTCTCATGACTCTCTTAGGCTTTTGCTTTCATGCCAGTTCTCGCCTATTTTAAGTATCCTGTACTACTTGTTTCTCATTAATCCCTAAATTTTGGTAAATATTGAGACTTAGTCTTTGGCTCTATGGTCTCCTGCTTTCTCCATCCTCTCCCTGAATAAAAACTATAGTTGGCATTTACTGTGAAATCACTGCACGCTGGGATCTGCACTATGTGCTTTCCAGGATGTTCTAGTGTCATCTCAAAATCAATTGCCACAAAAGAGCATTGAGCTTTTCACTTTTCTGAGCTAACCTTCCTCCCCATTCCTCTGACACCATTCATCCAGCTACCAAAGGTCAACCCCAAAGTGCTATCTTTGATAAATCTATCAAATCTATCTTTGACAAATTCTCATGTTTTTATCCATTCTGACATCTCTTATTGGGATTTTAAGATTGGAACCCAATATACTTGGGTTTGGTTCAGTAAGGGACCCAGTTCCTAGGGCTGCATGGTTGATTACTGCAACATAGGTGGTCTGGCCCTCATCCCAGGATGCCAACGTGCTTTGAGCTCTTTAAATGAGACCCTGTGGCTTACAAATTCCCTGCTCCCAGATTATATTAAAAGTTTGAGCAAAGTATATGAAATCAGAAAATTCTTAAGGAGGAAGGACAAGGGCATTCACATTTACTGCCAGCCTACTATGAAACAGGAACTATGTTAAGTGCTGTTGTTTCCAAGATAGGCGGATGATACAATTTTTTAAATATAAAAAATGTGATATCACAATGCTGCTTTATCACTGGCACTTCATAGGACCGTTCTTCATAGAGGTAGTCTCCCTGGATCATTCTGTCACTGATCTGCCAAAGGTTGATCACCTTGGAGAAACAGAAGTTATGATTTAGCGTCTACTATTCTAGGGCAGGAATCGTCACTTCATCATTGGATTTCTCATTCATTGATTTAATCATTCATTCAACAAATATTTATTGAGTCTCTCCTCTGTACCAAGCCTGTGATGAAGGCCGGAGATCCCTCAAAACATAGGAAAGAGAGTGAATGTTGGGGAGGTAGAAGGTAGTATGGGAGCACACAGAAGAAGTCCCTCTTTAGATTAGCAGGGTTTACTTTTCTCACTTGTCTCCCAGATATATCTCCTCTCCACCCCCACTGCCACGATCCACATCATTTCACACTATACTTCCATAACAAGCTCCCTGCCTCCGGTCTCACCACCTCCAGTCCATCCTCCGCACTGTGGCCACAGCCATTTTTCTCCAGTACAAATCTGATCATGCCTCAAACTTTCCCAACCTTCAACTCTTTCTTAGCCTTTCGGATAAAACTGAAGCTCTTTTGCTTGGGATATTTCCATTCACACTGATCTCTGCTTATCACTCTGGCCTGATGGTTTGAGACTCCACGGAGCTGAGAACCCACATCTCTCGCTGCAGCCACACAGAATTACTTCCAGTTCTCATATATGTTTTTTCTGCCTGGAAAGCTCTTCTATTCTCCTTGTCCTTCAAGACTCAGCTCACGTCAATCCCTAAGAAATCTTGATCTTACCTTCCTTTAGTTAGATGTCTTCCTTTTGTGCTTCCATAGCATCCTGGGGATATCTCTAACCAAACACTTGTTATACAGCATTAGATGTTAATTAGTGTCGCCCAGTTGCCACGCATCCCTGTATCCACACTCCAGCATCCTGTGCTCCAGCCACATGGGATGGCTTACAGTTACCCTAACTCATCGGGCACTCTCACACATTTCCTCTGCCGGGAATGTCCTTTCTATCCTTCCCTATCTTGTAAAGGACTATTCATGTTTCAAAAACATCTTCAAATCCCCCAAAGGGAGAAAAAATCACTTACATGTCTATACTACTGGCACTTGATTTAACTCACAATTATAATAGTTAATCAGATTGCATCATAGTTAGTTAAATACCTGTTTCTCCCTCCTTGAAGGCTGAGACTACTTTTTTACTTCCTTGTGTTTTTTTCCTCCAGCCTCTGGCACATAATAAATGCTGATGTGTGTTTTCCAAATGTTGAGAAAATTCAGAAGGGAAGATGGAGTGTATAGCACACATGTTAAGAGCTCACAGGACAGTACAGACCCATCCTACTCTCTTATGATTTCATGTGTGTCAATCTTGTATTTACAACTAGATCATAAACACTTTGAGAGCCAAAACTAGGTTATATATTTTTTATGATCTCTAATGCTAAATATGGGATAAACACTTGTAAATAGAATCTGAATATAATCAAAACAAATTGAACTTGCAGATGTAGGAAGAGGAAATGTAGAGAAAATAGAGCTCTAGTAAAAAGTAAAAAATAATCAATCTTTTCTTGCCAAGCTTTGCAAAGAAAAGGATAAGAATGTTCACCATGAAATAAAAAGGACATATGCTGACAATTATATTTAAACCCCTCTATGCCAATTTCCACTTGAAAATATTTCTGGAAAGGTCTTTACTTCACTAGTAGTTTGAGAAAAGAAAAAAAAAACTTCCAGATTTCTATCTTACCAAATGCTTTTTAAAAAACATAAAAGCGAAGCTGTTTTAATAATACTATGCATCTCTTTCCCAATTCTCTTCTTTTTTTTTATTTCTTTCTCAGAAACTTCTTCACCTTTGGCTATGTTGACTTATGAGTCAAGGTCTTTTTCATATGTGAACTTTCTCAATTAACTTCCTGTATATCATGCTTTCTCCTGCTTCAAAGAAGTTACAAAATCTTAAAAATTAAAATTAAAAAAGGTCCCCAGAGCAGCAGAGAGATGGCCTCCGCCTGTCCTCTTAAGGTGAAGAGAATACCCTCTGGATAACCCATAGTCACAAGTACTAGACCTGAACTTCTAGTGATTTCTTCTGTCAGCATCAGCTTGGCTTCCAGGTTCCCCCACACACTTCTCTTACAAATCCAAGGCTCCTGAGGCATAGAAGAGTCAAAAACACACCTGTCTGCCCAACCCCCCTTCCAGGTATAAACAAAACATCAAGATGGAGAAACATTCACATATGGCACTTTCTAGACCTAAAGAACTAATTTTGACTGTGCTACAGGTTAGCCCAGGAATAATCAAGTCTTTTATATTCCAGATGTGACATTCCAGAAATCTCCAAATTAGAGTCCCACCCTACGAATAAAAGCCACCAACCACAGGAGAAGTAGGAGAAGGGGTATATGAAATCAGCGAAGGCTGCAGGGTACCTTGCTTCACACTCAACCTCTTCCTGCCTTATTTGGCCCCTAGTCACTCTCCTAAATGGCCATCATCTATCCCTCTTCCAGCCCCCTTTGTCCCAGTCCTGGACTCCTCACACGCTGACCCGGGCTCTGCCGTTTCAAAGGGCCATTAGATGTGAGGCTATTCCCAGGTGTCCGCAGGCGCTCTGCACTCTGAGACCCCGACGGGGCTGGCATTCGAGGGAATCCCTTTCCCGGGACCTCTTCCCTGGGACCGAAGAGATATTCAGAACGATGCCTGCCCACTAGCTAGATATCAGGCTGCAGAGAATCTCTCTCACGAAAGAGGTTAAAAGGGAAAACGATATCCCCACAAAGAAAAATAACCCAGAATCCTCCACATACTCCACATGTGTGTGTGTCATAAAACCCCAGGGCAAAAATAAAGCCCCAGCTTCCCGCAGCTGCAGCCGCAGCCACAGCAACCCCAGCCCAGCTCCCAGCGCTGCCGCCTTGAAGTGCGTGAAGACAGCACCTTCCTGGGGGAGGAGAGATCCTGGCGCCCGGCGTTCACCAGGAGTGATTATGGCAAGCCTTTCAGTAACTCATCATTCATCCCCGCACTGACCCGAGCCTCACCCCGGCGCCTCTGGCACTGGCGCTGAATGAGAAAGCCAAAAGGCTGCCCCTCCAATTCTCCAGGTGACACCCCCATACACACACTATGATGCGCCTAGGGTGCGGGGAGGAAAGGACGACAGGTGCCCACGCCTGAGGGAAAAATCAAAGGCAACGCTTCCAGCGAGAGGTGAGAAATCCCAACCCCCTCCCGGGCGGTAGGACTTGGCACCAGCTACCTGCAGGGCGCCCCCGCCCGCACGCCGGCTCCCGTCGCAGCCCGGAATGCAGCCAGGAGGGTGGAACCGGACTGAGGGAGCCTCCACGCCCCCTTTGTCTCCACGTTTCCCAAATGACAGGGGAGGAAAGTTTACGAGCAGGGAGGGTGTAGCTTTCTGCTGGGTCAATCAGACACCTCGCACGAGGCGACCCTCCCTGAGATCGCCCTCTCCCCCTGCACAGCCCCGGCGCCGCCTTCATCCACACCTTGAAGCCCGCAAGCCGGTTTGGGCCACCTGCACCGCGTCCGGCCGAGGACCTGCCCGCTGTCGCCCTGGCGTCCCCGAGCAGCCCGCGGCTGCCGGCGCCCCACTCACCTCTCGAGGCGGAGCGTCCTCCCGTGCGCCCTACTGGGCCAACCGGCTCCCGGGAGCGAGGTGCATTCAGGCAGCGGCCGGAGACGCGCTCCCCGGGCTCTGCTGCATTCTGCCTGCGTGGGAGAGCGAGCCGGCGAGCGCGCGGCGCGGGCGTGGACGAGAGTGTGCTTGTGCGAGTGTGTATGTGTGTGTGCGCGCGAGTGCGTGTGTGCCAGCGTGTGTGTGTGTGTGTGTGCGCGCGCGCGCGCGTGGGGAGGGGGTGCGGGGATCACAGAGCCCCCTCGGCGCCCATCCCGCGCTCTGCCTCCGCCTCCGCCTGCTGGTCGCGCCGCCGCTTGCACAGGGTCCAGGTTTCGGGCTCTCGTGTTTGGTTAATGAAAGGAAGGAGCAAAAGGCTGGCGGGAGGGGGCGGAGGGGCGCCGGAGAGGCGGGGAGGGCGCCCGGCCGCGCATGCTCAGAGAAGGATACCGAGCGTTCTCTCCGGAGCCAGGCAGAGAGAGGAGAGCGAGCCGGGGGTTGAGGCGAGCGAGACTGCGCCCACCCGAGCAGCGGGGGGCTCGGCGGGGTTCCCGGAAGGCAGCTGGGAAACCCAACAGCAAAGGTGCGCCCTCCGCGGGGACTCCCTGGCGCCCGCGGTGCGGGAAGCCCGTGGCGGGATCCCGACTCATCTTAGGAGACCGCGTCAGCGGCGAGTCCTCGTGACGCCGGGCTCTCCCCTCCGTGTATCTTTAGCGCTTGGGGCAGGGTTCCCGTGGACCGCTCTCTTGCCTGTGCGCTGTGGGGGGAACCGTGGTGCGTCTCCCCAGAGGGCCAAGAGGAGCCATAGGCAACGGCTCGCGCCTGAACTCAACTGAGTTTCCTGATCTCTGCTTCTTTCTTTCCCTCCCAACTTCCACTGGGTGAAGAGCAGCAAAAGGCGACTGTCCACTCGGGTCCCAAAACAGGCTTGATGGGGCGAGGGCGGGGAGGGGCACACAAACACCGTCTTCCAAAGAACAAAACGCGAGTGGAAGGACGGTGAGTCTCCCAGGGCTCCATACCCAGCCTCCTTTGGTGACAGGGTTAGATGGAGGAGACATTTGTCCTATTCAATAAGGCCAAAGGAACAATAGATCCATTGTCCCCCTTGCCTCGAATGCCAAAGCAATTCTTCATAAGTGGGGATTCTGGCTACTTGGTAAAGAGGAAGAACTGTCCACTGGAAGAGAGTCCGGTAAGAGAACTTGAGCCCGGTGTAGCCGTGGCGCGGTAACCTGAGGCCAGGGAGACGATGGGTGAGCGGCTTTGCGAGTGGAGTGGAAACTCTTCTTTGGTGAGATTATTCTATGAGCAAACTAGGCCAGTGGTCAGGACCCATTCAAGAGCTTCCATTTTCAACGGCCTCCCTGTTTCATCACCCTGTCTTTTCCCCCATTTTCTCTCCTACAGAAGACAGGACATCCTAGCAGGGAAGTCCCTGTCAAGATATTCTTACCTCTTGTTTCTTCATTTATGGTCCCTCCAGAAAAGGACTACCTTTTGGTCACCCCAGCTTTGGAGGGATAGAAGACAGCCTACTCTGTGCAAATCTTTTCCAAGCTTTCAGTCAAGACCACCTCTGAGCACTTCTATGCGGTGCAAGTGAGCAGATGCCTGCTTGCTGAACTCTGACCCCTGTCCCATTCATCTTCCCAATAATAATGCCAAGTGACACTGGACAGCAGGACTATTAGATTAAGCCCTAGCGCACACCCAGAGGAGAGAAAACAACGTGTCTAAATACCACCAACAAAAGCAAAGTTTAGGAGAAAGACATAGAGGAAGAAAGGAAGGAAAAAACGTAGAGAAAGAGAAAGTTGTTAAGAAGCAGAAGTGCTCGGCTGGTTCCTTCTCTCGGTAGCTCCTTGGAAGGAGAATGGCAGCGTCTCCTTGCATAAAGGACCGTGAGTCTGAGTCTCAAACCACCAGGTAGGAGAGATCAGGTTCTCTTGAAAAGCAGCGAAACCTCTTTAGTGAATCACTTACAATATTTGGGGCTCCTACTTCCACGCCTGTTTTTCTTTTCTCAGGCCTTCCCTTGGCACCAGGCTTCTTGGAAGACATCCAAGACAGATCTGCTTTGCTACTACATTCTCCTCAGAACAGTGAATAGCGTTCCCTGGAATTTCAGGGTGTTAGCATTGGCAGCGCCTTGAGGCAGGGAAGCTGTTCTAACGCTCTGGCACTGTTATAAACATGAGGTGAGTGAGGGCTCTGAATCCAAGAAGTGGGTGGGACCTGGAAGAGAGAGGTGGGGCTGGGGGAGGTGCAGGTCTCAGCTCTGCAGCTCTCTCAGTAGAGATGGTACTGAGGCACTTCCTCCCACAATGGCAAGTGTTCCGGGCTGCCTGGCCAAGAAGCACACTCTCCTTTGTCTGAGCCTGGCCTTGGGTGAGGAGGAAAGGGACACCCTGTTCACCATCTCAAAGCTCCAACAAGGTCAAGGGTGAATGAGAATATAAATTTGGAATTGTAAAGAAAGTGAAATCCCTTTATGGTGCTGCTATGAGAGAACTAGCAGTTCTGGAAGAAATTTTTAGTGTTTGGGGAGAGTAAGGGAAGCCCAGGGGACATTAAATGAGATGATGTACATAAAAACACTTAACACAGCCTAGCGCATAGCAAGCTCTCCATAACTTGTAGCTATTATTATTTTGGTTATTAACATTTTTATTATGATGATTTTTTTAAAAAGCTGAAGAGGTTTTTTTTTTCCCTAAGCTTAAACAAATAAAACAGATGAAAGCCAAATGCCTTCCAATTTTCCTTCTGGCTTCCTCCATCGGCCCCTCATGCATCGCCCTGATCACTGATGTATTCAAATCCTTGAAATGAAAAACGTGCTGTAAAACTGTGTGGCAGTGTGAATGGTGAATAACCTGAACTGTCACCTCTCCACGCTCGGATCTAGACATAAGTGTGAGATAGTACCATCTTTCACTGATACGCCTCAAGCACTTTTTGCCACTCATGTCTCACAGAGATTACGGACCCTTCCGGCCTGGCAGTCAGAGTCTCTTGATGTAATGGTCCCCCGGGCTTTGTATTTTTACTTTTTTTTTTTTTCCCTTCCTTCTAATTTTATCTATCTAATGTGTTACTCCTCCTAGGTAACAGAATGCCCGAAGCCAATTAATATGCACACATCTGCAGGCAGCTTTGAGAGAAATTAATGGTGAGAATTTCAGTGGCTGCAGGTATTTTCCATGCTCCTTAAATTCAAATTTCAGGCTTAGCGTTCATCCCCCTACCTCATGGGCAATCTCTAAACTTTGCACCTCTCTCCACCAACAAACAAACATATCTAATGGCCTCACCTCCTCTGGGTTATCAGCAAAATAACCCAGTCTTGTGGCTGTTCAAAACATAGTATTAATCCAAAAGAAGAATCTAGAATTAATAAAAACCAGCAATAGATACAGTTTTTGAACGTAAAACTCTCCAAAGTTATGGCTGCTATAGAGATGTCTCAGTTCTTAGAAAATTATATGAAAATAATTTTCTGAGGTTATGTAATGCTAAAATAATATAACAGCTCCCTGGTGATGCAATATGTAAGTTCTGCTCTGAATATTTTCTAATAATTATGAAACACGCTATTTGCATTTGAATTGTGTTCCACCCATAATTTTGGTTGTTTTCAAATACCACCCTAATGAGACAAAATAGATTTATAAATTTTTTTTCTTGTGGAAATTTCATTTATCTAGTCGTCTTTTCTGGTTCAACCAGTAAATATGTCAAGCCATGACTATAAGGGCTAAACTAGTGATTTATTATTATAAGAATAAAAATGTTTCCATGAGTATTAAAAACTATTACAAAACTATCCCCATAACCCTCTCCATGGGTTTTTGTTTTCACTCTTAACGTATCAAGTTCTTTCTTTGTGTCTGACTTGCCCCCACCTCGGTTGGTTGTGAGCCATTCAAGGGCAGAGGGTTATTTCTTTTTCATGCTCCTGGTGCCTCATGAAAGTAAGCAAGTGGTATATGTTCAATAAATGTTTAAAGAGTAAATGGAATATATAACCAAAAATAAATTTCTACTGGTGACATGTTGACTTTGAAAAAGACTCCCAAGTACCATGACACTTGGCACTCTTCATAGATGATGAAGTCAATAGACACTGTTTTTTAAGGTTTTTTATGTGGGATTATCTAAAAATGGAAGTTGGATGAGAAGGACAAAGCAGGTTTCTGCAGATAGTTTTTATCCCCTTGGAAACATATAACTCTAGCCCATTCTAATTTTTCTGGTTCAGAAAGTGAATCCATTTTTGGCTCAAAGTGACTTATTATTCAAAGGATAGCTTCATGCTGGCCAACCTAATTCAACCAGAATAATGTTCTAATTTATTTAACTTGCCCCCTAAGTAGGATGAAATAGTTGAGTCCATAGTGGTTAGAACTCTGTTTTTCTTAGAAAGAGATAATCCAAAAAGTGAAAAAGACCACCCTCAGGATCCCACCCCAGCATTTCTATTAGTACTGTCTTGAGTGAAAAGCATCAGTAAGAAGTTGGTTCTGTTTTCATAGATGGGAATTTGGGGATGGGAAGTGGGTGGGGAGGGAGGGGAGACTAAACTATAAAAGGTCTCAGCTCTGATCACAACCACTCTGATCCAGGGTAGAATGGGAGGACCAGGTGATTGGTGCCATATTTATCTTTGCTCTTTCATTCATGCACCCAGTAAGAGACTTTCTTGAGAATGACGTCAGAGAGGGAGAAAGAGATCCCAGGATAGAAGCTGCATCTTTTATAACCTAGTCTCAGAAGTAACATGCCATCGCTTCTGCCATATTCTATCAATCACAGATTAGCCCTGGTACTCTCCTCAGATTATCTTCATCTGAGGGTGTCCTTTGTTTCTTGCTGGGACCCTGGCTGATACAGATTTCAAGAATCCTTTTCTCATTTATGGACTCATCTCACCTACTTTGGAACTAACGCTTGTTGCTGCTTCATCTGCTCTGATTCCTGGGTTCCCTCACATACCATGATTTGTACTCTAGGTTATTACTTCACATGGCCCAGCCCCCACGTTCCATGCACATCTGTTGCTGGAAATCCTACCTAGTTCTCCGTGTCCCCACAAGTGGGACCCAGACACCTCTCATTGATTCCCCCACTGTTTGGTTCAACTCCTGATGTCACCTTTGTTATCTCCCCTTGGAAACCTCACCAGAAATTGTTAGAATCGTGACTCAACCTCCCTTGGACTTCACGTATTGTAGACATTCCACTGCTAGCAATGCCTGTCTGCTGACCGTGCCCCAGTCCAGGAGAGGCTGGTCTGCCAGAGCCCATCTATCTCCCTTCTTCAATCTGTCCCATGCTGCCAGTGTGCAACTCTTCACTCCCAATATTAGTGTCTTCATTTTTCTCATTTTTAAAATGAGAGGTCTAAATAAATTAATCATCATTTATTAGTGGTCTAGCCCAGGAGTCAACAAACTTATTCTGTAAAGAACCAGATAGTATACATTTTAGGCTTTGTGGGCCATGCGGTCTCTGTCACAACTACTCAACTCTGCAGCCTCAGACAGTGCATAAAAGAATGAGAATGGCAGTGTTCCAGTTTTTTTCTTTTTTTTTACGAAAACAGGTGGTGCATTGGACTTGGCCCACAAGCTATAGTTTGCCAACCTCAAATCTAATCCTCCGTTTTCTGCCCTTCACGTTTCTCAGCAGCAATGTGTTGGGTAGAAGGAAGCAGAAGAATCCTGCTTTCTATCCTACCTGTAGGAAAATAATAAAAATGATGAAACTGGTGTAGGAAATCTTAGTCCATTGTCAGTTTAGGGGCTCCTTGTCAGCATGGTTTTCGTACTATCTTAAGAATACACTCAGAAAATTATTTTTTTCCTTTTCTGTAAAGCAATTGGCTATGTTTTCCACATTGAACAAGTGGCAGCAACAGCAACTATACTATTTTTAGCCTAAAACCGACTTGTGCAGCCTTAGAAGTTTGATGAGAGGAATATTTTAAAGGGAAATGGAAAAAAAGATGATAGTGTGAGCACCATCTTCCTGCCTGTTAAAATAGGGCAGGTAAATATATTCTAATTATGACCAGCACCTTAAGAAAACTGCCTCTCTAAAGATAAATAAACTCAACCCCAATAAAAAGAATACATTCTTACGTAGGTCCCAGTGTAGGAGCAACACCTCTACTGAGTTGAACTCACACAAATTTGGCTGATGGCTGAGCATTTTAATACATTCAGCCCAAAGTTATGAAACTCAGCCTAAATAAAATTTTCACTCCCACAAAGCAATCTACAGAGTCAATGCAATCCTTATCTGTATTAGTTTGCTGGGGCCACAGACTGGGTGGCTTAAACAACAGAAATTTATTTTCTCACAGTTCTGGAGATCAAGGTGCTGGTAGGATTGGTTTCTTTTCAGGTCTTTCTCCTGGGCTTGTAGACGGCCATCTTCTCCTTGTGTCTTCACGTTGTCTTCCCTCTGTACATGTCTGTGTCCAAGTTTCCTCTTCTTACAAGGACAACAGTCATATTGGATTAGGGCCCACCCTAATGACCTCATTTTAACTTAATTACCTCTTCAAGATCCTATCTCTAAATACAGTCTCATTCTGAGGAACTGGGGGTTAGGATTTCAACATGTGAATTTTTGGGCGACACAATACAGCCCATAACACTATCAAAATCCCAATGGTGTTTTTTGCAGAAATAAAAAAACCCATCCTAAAAGGCATGTGGAATCTCAGGGGACACTGAAAGCCAAAACAATCTTGAAAGGGAACAAACTTGGCGGTCTCACGCTTCCTGATTTCAAAACCTACTACAAAGGTACAGTAATCCAAACAGTGTGGTACTGACATAAAGACAGACATATAGGGGCCGGCCCGGTGGCACAAGCGGTTAAGTGCGCGCACTCCGCTGTGGTGGCCCAGGGTTCACGGGTTTGGATCCCCGGCACGCACCGACACAACGCATGTTGAGCCATGCTGTGGCAGCGTCCCATATAAAGTAGAGGAAGATGGCCATGGATGTTAGCTCAGGGCCAATCTTCCTCAAGAAAAAAGGGGAGGATTAGCATCAGATGTTAGCTCAGGACTAGTCCTCCTCACAAAAAAAAAAAAAAAGAAAAAGACAGACATATAGACCAATGGAGTAGAACAGAGAGCTCAGAAATAAACCCTTGTATATGGGGTCACATGATTTTCAACTAGGATGCCAAAACTACTCAATGGAGAAAGGCAGTCTTTTCAACAAATGGTGTTGGGAAAAATGGATAGCCACATGCAAAAGGATGAAGTTGGACCCCTACCTTACAGTATTTACAAAATAAACTCAAAATGAATCAAAGTTCTAAACATAAGATCTAAAACTGTAAAAAAAAGCTTCATGACATCGGGTTTGGCAATGCTTTCTTAGATGTGACACCAAAAGCACAAACAACAAAAGAAAAAATGGATAAATTGTATACAGCAAAATTAAAATCTTAGGTCCTTAGTGCATCAAAGGACACTTATCAACAGAATAAAATGGAAACCCATGGAATGGGAGAAAATATTTATAAATCATGTATCTGATAAGAGGTGAATATTCAAGATATATAAAGAACTCCTACAATTCAACAAGGACAACAAACCCAATTCAAAATGGGCAAAGGACTTGAACAGAAATTTCTCCAAAGATATACAATATCCAATGTTCCAATATTTTGTGTGTCAGTGTGCACATGAAAAGATGCTCAACATTACTAATCATTAGGGCAATCCAAATAAAAACCACAATGATACACATAATGCTTATAAGTAATAGAGAATAACGTGTGATTTTCATGGAAAAGAAAAAGAACACAAGAAATACTACTTCACACCCATTAAGATGGCTGTAATCAAAAAGAAAACATCAGAAAATAATAACTTTTGGCAAGGATGTGGAGAAATTGAAAACCTTGTACACTACTGGTGGGAATGTAAAATGGTGCAGCCACTATGGAAGACGGTATGGCAGTTCCTCAAAAAGTTAAAAACAGAATTATCGTGATCCAGCAATTCCACTTCTGGGTATATACCTGGGTATGTCATCTGGGTGTATACCTGGGTAACATACCAGGTAAGATAGTCATTCATTCATTCTTTCTTTTATTTAACCATTATATATTAAATGTTTGACCCCAATGTAATCGGAGAATATAAGGTCAAGAATTCCAGATAGTACTCTGAGGAAATTATGCCTAATATTCTGACTGTGTATTTATGTTATTTTCAGTTTACAAATGTATTTGCTAAAATAAAATAACAATTCCATGAAAGGTATAAAAGAAATGCCTTAAGGACTCAGCTAAAATCTATCTTAAGGTGTTACTGGAATAGTACAGTACAATTCTATGAAAATTTTATTTTAACCGTCTAACTTTGATGTAGATATGAGTTGTGACTTAAAGTCATTTGACTGAGACTTTTTAGGAGCATGTTTCTTAGTCCTTAGATCATCCCATAGCCCTTGTTGTTAGTGCCCTTAAGTTGACTCTGACTCCCAGCTACCCTGTGTACAGCAGAGTGGAACCCTGCCCTGTCTTTTTTCCACCATCCTCTCACCTTCCAGTGCTGTATCAGACAATGCTAATCTGCTATTCATAGGGTTTTCTTGGCCAATTTTTTTGGAAGTGGGTGACCAGGTCCTTCTTCCTAGTCTGTCTTAGTCTGGAAGCTCCACGGAAACCTGTCCACCATGGGTGACACTGATGGTATTTGAAATCCTGGTGGCAGAGCTTTCAGCATCACAGCAACACGCAGCCGCCACAGTATGACAATGCACAAATGGTATAGCCCTTGTAACTGGCAACATATATTCACCCGGCAAAGTGCCTAAACCACTCTTCTGACTAGGAAAACTCTCTCAGGAAAATTACTGAAGTATATACCAAACTATGCAAACCTGTTCATAAAATACCAATGATAATTAATGACATCATTATTATCAGGAACAATCTTCATCAGAATTAGTTACCTTTAGCCTATGTAGCTTAGTAAGCCAAAGATTCAATGAGCTTGGATTTCTGTTATTTTGGCTTGTATGGATATATTTCCTCCAAGAAACCACCATTGTCCAACTAATAATCCAGGTGGTTTGGGATGAAAAACCTCTCCCACCTCCAAGCCTGGGCGTAGAACCCCAGCCTAGCTAATCAGAATCTCCTGTCGCCGTAGCCACTGGGGTGTCTTAGAGATGGCAAACGATCCAAACCAGGAAAATTAGATTGAAATCCAGAACTTTTGCTAGTAGGAAAGGAAATGTCTCCTTTCACTGGGATTCTAGCATTTAAAATGCTCTAAGCCTACGAATGCCAGGAGAGAGGCCTTCATGCTATTTTGAACCCCTGGACCTAGCCATGCCTTAGAGTATCACCGGACTTTTCACTTACTTGAGCAATTAATTCATTTTTGCTTAAGGCATTTTGAATTAGGTTTACTTTGCCTGACTCCACTGAAAATATTTATGGATACATTAATTTTGGCCTCTCCTTAAGAATAATAATGGCAAACAAAAGGGAAAGCAAGCAAAGGAGGGGAGCAGGGTTTAAAAGATCTCTCTGGTCACCCTGTGACTGAGTTCCAGCCCTGAACATTTTAGGCGGTCTTCCAGCCATGAGCATACATCTTATGTGTCCTCTTCCCCCTTTCTGAATTGCCAGATTCAGAGGCTGGCACTCTTCAAGGCTGACACCCACCGTTAGACAGATGGAGCTGAGTGGGGGCAAGGCAGAGGCCAGGCAGACCCTGCCAACTCATTTGGCCTCAGGCCCAGCCCTACTCTATAACCACCACTGCTGTCAATATCCAGCTAAGGCTGGTCTGAATCCTTACTGTCAGCTTCTCTAAGCTCCTGAAGATGACAGTGGTATTGGATACTCCTTGTTCCTGCCAGGCCTGGTGGGCCCATGTGCCAGTCACAGCTTTGTGTGGTCAGACAGGTGTCCCTTGGCACTAAGGCAGGCTGAAGCTGCCTCCCATCCCAGAGGCCCCTGCACCACAAGGGTAGTCAGGGAAAGTGCTGGAACAGCTGTCACCCCTCTGACTGCCAGGCTGATCTGACTGGCTTGGTGGGTGTTCCCTCTTTCCCCACAGCTCCCAAAGTTGTTCAGCTCACAAGCATCGCTGCCCAGATGAAGAGGAACTGTCTTTATCTGTCTCCTTCCCCAGGTCCATCTTTTATTCTCCATCCAGAAGTGGTCTAAAAAAATGTAATCTGACCATGTCACTCATTGGTTTAACCCTTCAATGGCTTTTTCCAGACTGATGCTCAAGGTCCTTCCTGATCTTGACCACGGCTACATATCAGCACCAAATATCACCACTCACAACCCACCCAAATCTTGTGGCCTCCAACCATTCCAACTATGTCATTTTCTTAAATTTATGTCATGTGAGAGCCCCCAGTCCTCCTTACATGCTGTTCTCACTTTCCCCACCATGTCTGCCTCTTGTTTGTCCTTCAAGTGTCAGCTCAGACACCACCTCACCCAGAAAGCCTTCTCTGAATCCCCCAAGGGAGGAGGGAGGAAGTGAAGTACCCCCTCCTCTGTGCTCTCATAGCACCCTGAATTTACCCCTAGCCTAGCACTTCTCATACTATGCTGTAATTACACATTTATATTTGTGACTCACTTTATAATCTGTAAGCAAATTGAAGATAGGAGTTATGTCTTTTATCTGATATGTGAAAGGTGCTTAGCTTATGTTTGTTGAATGAATACATGGCATATAAATAGCTGTGCTTCCCTATTTTAATTGGGGCATAAAATGATGAGGTGAATGCCTAATTCTTAGGGAGTGTCTCATCTCAGGAAAAAATGTTATTGTTTTCTTCTGCTCATCCATTGGAGTACCTGATTCAAAGTGAATGTGGATTGTGCTGGCCCGGACATAGAAGAAGCGGGAGGACTCTCGCCTCTGTTTCCCTCTACTTGTTACTAGGTCTAATAGAAAAGAACTCTTGGCTCTGGAGCATCCCTTCGCCATTTCCATTGAACTAAGTCACTTTTAACTCCGTGCCCACTCCCCAAACAGAAGCATATCATGGGTGTGCACAGAGCACCAGGGAACATAGCCCGGCTTTGGCCCATCAGTGGTGCCAGGGCCCTCACATGGCCGGTGGCAGCTGTGCCACCTCGTGCCTACATTAATAAGTGTCAGCAGTACTGAGGGCAGTGGGACGTCAGCAGCACCTGCAATGTTGGCTCAGGGTATTGGTTTTTTCACAAAGATCAGCATCTGCGCCAATAATGGTGGACATCAGCAGCCAGTGTGATGTTGAGGCCCCCTCTTCCAGTGTAATGGTTTTCCCTTGCTAGCAGCAAGGGAAATTAAAGAATAGGAAAATGGTTGTTTCTGTGTGGTAGAGGAGAGGATCTTTTCATCTGTACTTGTGACCCCATTTGATACATCATAACAAACTGGAAGAAGCCAGAGGTATACTGTTTGTTTGTTTGTTTTCAGTGAGACCATTTCCTCTAAATTGGCATGGCCTAAGGTAACATTACAAATTCTAGGCACTGCATCAAAATAGAGCCCCCAACCTTATGTTCAAATTTAGTTGTGCTCTTTATTTATGTTGGGTAAGGTCCTTCTTAGCCTCAGGGTCATCATCTGTAAAACAGGCACAATAAAGACCCACCTCATTGGATTAATATATGGATTGGCTAAGATCGTGTACATCAGTGCTCTACAAACATGGAGTGTGATCAGCAGCCACTCTGCACAGCGTGGTACTTTATACATAGAAGGTGCTCAGTAAACATTTGTTGACTTGAAATACAAGGGAGCTATCTCCAGCTCTGAACACAGCACTGAAATGTTGCCAGGATAAATGGATAAATCCTTACTCATTCTCCTCAGTTTGGGGAAAGGATTGACCTTCACCGGATGGTTTGTAGCTGGGTGAAAAAAATATACAGGACCTGAGTTTTCATTTCAGTGAAAAAGATGTCCTCAAGGTTCTGAAGCAGCAATCACACTTCCTGCGTATCCTTAGAGATTCCCACAGTCCTACCAAGTTCTACCTTATGTACCCTGAGGAAGCTGAGCGGTAAGGAAGCTGTAGAGAGTGGTTAGCTGGATTCTCCCTTGACCACTTAGCAGCATAGAGTTTTGCTGGTTGTGGGTGATGGAAGCAGTCAACACCATCAAAGACTACCAAACATAAGCCACACACAGCTTGCCCACCCACTATGAATGGAAAAGGGCAGTCTTGGCTAGTTTAGCTCCCAACAGATACCTTGCTAGCGGTGCCTCAGATGATGGTGTCATGATTCAAGTAAAGTAGGAAGTAGAAAACTCAATAAGGCTGTCAGGTAGTAATGAGAATCATTGAGGAAGGCTGGGGATAGATGCAGATACAGACTCCTAAGTGGAAGTGTCTGGGGTAGACCAGAGTGTGTGCCCTTCTAAAGGAGGCAGCTGGTAGTTGACATGTAGGAAAGGGGCAGAGTGTTATCAGTTCTTTGCTTTTCAAGAGAAGCTGCAAATCAGGTTTTACATGGAATCTTTGATTTTTTAAAATTGAATAAAACTTTTTTGGAAATGCAAACAAAGAAGCCCTGTGTTGGCCAAGAAATCATATCTGTGAGCAGGATTCAACCCTGGCCAGCCGGTGTGCATCTTCTAACACAGAGCTTCTCTCTCTCTCTTCAGAGATTTCTCACTTTCACAGAGGTCAGAGGCCACACAAAGGCACATCCTAGAGCATGTGGATGACTGGATTATGCTACAATCCCCAGCAAATTCTGAGGTGTAAGAAAGGACCTGTAAGAAAGGAGCAGTGATATCGTAGGCTACAATTGCTTATGCAGAAGAGGCAGTGAAGTGAGTGAGGGGGTGAAGGCTTTCCTGTGCAGGTCAAAGAGCACAGAAGCACACGTGCATATGTGCACACACACGCACATGCTCCAGGCTAGATCTGGATGGCATTGCATAGGTAGAAACATATGCAGTGAACTCAGTAGAGGAATACTGTAGATGAGTGGAAAGAGTACTGCTCTAGGAAACAGACTCCTTCATAACTGCAATTCACCTAGCTTGGTTTCCTCATCTGTAAAATGGTGTTGAAAATAACGCTTTCTTTGTAAGATAGTTTAGAGGATTCAATGAGATATGTTGGCACCTAGCACAGTGTCTAGCAAATAGTAATTCCATTATCATTATTATTATTATTATTGAAATTAAGCCCCATGCAGGCATAGGCTTTCCTTTTAACACACATTTCACAGCACCTAACAGACTCAGAGTGTGTTGGATCCTCACAAATGTCATCTATGGTGGGTTTGTCCCATGGTTTTGCACATTGCTAATGAGGAAAGGGTGACTGGGATTAGCCTGAGAAGGCTGGTGTGGAAAATTCGGTAGCACTGCTGCCTCCCATGGCTTCTCATATTATAATTCTCCACTGGGCTGGGAGCGAGGAGCAGCAGGGCAGCTCCTCAGCAGCTGTGTTCTTTGCCAATAATGAAGTCCTTTCCATAGTGGGAAATTCAGCAAAAAATGAGGCTATCACCATTTTTTGTTGTAGTTGACATATTGCACTTCACCACTGCCTGAGCAAGATCTTTGTGAAAATGGAGAAACCAACACTTCGTGGCATTTCCCAAAGGAATCTGATGTGTATCTGAAGTCTGATAGGTTCCAATTGAATAGATGGAGGCTGTGTAGGAGCAATTCTGAATTTGTCAGCCTGTCCACCTGTCAATTTCCCTGTGCTTTTACTCATACTCCCTGTCAGTCTTCAACGCTGGTCTATTTGAATGACTGGTGTGCAGATGAGCTATCGTAAAATGGGCAACACATGTAAATGTCTGCAAATAAAAAATTAAAACGACAGACAGTTTTTTTACTGGCCACCAGCCGTGTGTATTCATCAAGGGGAACAAACTAGCCCAAAAGGCAACATTTGTTGAGGTGCACATTTCTTATTGCCTATCTTCAGACTCTTGGATGATTGTGGTAAGAACTATAGGATTTGTCAATGAGAAGGCAGGGTTATTATTTTGGGAGAAATAATAGATTTCTTCTTGCCTGTGATTTGATAAATATTGAAATTTATGCTTTCCATTCTAGGAACTACAAGTTCCAATTTAACATATTAATGGAAGGCTTCTTTTGGAGAATAGTTAAAAACCTATTTTATGGGTTGAATTGTGTCCCCCCCAAAACTTATATGTGGAAGTCCTAACCCCCAGTACCTTAGAATGTGACTTTATTTGGAAGTAGGGTCAATGCAGATGTAATTAGTTAAGATATGGTCATATTGGTGTAGAGTGGGCCCCTAATCCAATATGACTGATGTCCTTATACAAAGGGGAAATTTGTACTCACAGGGAGAATGCCATGTGAAGATTGGAGTTATGCTGCCACAAGCCAAGGGACTTCCAGAAGCTAGGAGAGAAGTCTGGAACTGGTCCTTCCCTAGTACCTTCAGAGGGAGTATGGCCTTGCTGACACCTTGATTTCAGGCTCTGGCCTTAGAACTGTGAGAAAATAAATTTCTGTTGTTCTAAGCAATTCAGTTTGTGGTACTTTGTTATGGAAGCCCTAGCAAACTGATGCACCTATAAACCGATAAATTGGATTTGAGTCAATGGAATATAATGGGGAATCTGGATAAATTTAAAGGAATTACTTGAATCTTACTGTAAAGTTTCTCCCATAATGCCACAACTTGTATTATTTTGTTACACATTTATATATGATACATTCATGTTGAGGCACCTTTAAATTGTAAAAGTTATTGTAAAAAAAATGTTAATAAAATACAAATAGAAAGAAAATACCAATATCATAGAAGATAGAAGGAAGGACATACATTAGCTACAAGGATTAATAAAATTTCTGGAACTTTTCTCAATGCTTCCTGATTGCCTGAGCAGAAAGCAAAACATGGAAAGAACACACCACAGAAAAGAGAGGAAGCTTACCAGTTTCTCAGAGATACAAAGCTTTGGTTGATATTTTATTATTTTGTAATTTATTACTATTACTTCTACTACTCTAATGATTAAATGAGCACTAAAATAAAGGGCCAAACACAGTAGTTTCTACTTACTGTAGGAAGTATTGCTCATGCCATCCTTTAGTAAAGAAATCCCAGTGTGCATTATGTATACCCCATGATGACTTTTGGCCCACTTAGCTATTTCTCAGTACACTTTAAAATCCATAGCCTACTTGGTTGAGTATGTAAGTTGTCTGTTCAGTTTCAACAACATTGTCTCATTCTGAAGTTCTGTTAGGTACATATTAGATATTCTATTTAATCTTCCCTTTTACTTAACTTTCTCATGCTTTCTATTTTTTTGTCTTTTGATAATGAATTCTAAGAGAATTTCTCAGCTCTTTCAGTTCTGTAATTCACTCTAGCTAAATCCATTCTACTAGTCAGTCTATTGATTTTACTTTTTAGATTTTGACCATGTTACTGATTTTTCAGATCTTTAATTGGGTCTTTTTTCTAATTACCTGTTCTCGTAAATATCTCTACGAAAATATTCATTATACATATATAAAACTATTTTTTCCATTGTTCTTGTTTCTTTGGTGTTAGTTCTTCTTTTGGTTGAATTTACTGCCTATCTTTTCTCTAGATAGGCAGTAAATTTTTTTCCCCAGATGTATGGTGATTCTTGGTTGTCTGCTTTCTGTGTGACTGATCATCTTGATTCACTCATCTATGAATACTCGGCGTAGAGTGCCTGCCTCTTGTGATAATGTTGAAGGAGAAGGGTATACTTAGAGTGCAGTGTGTGAGCAGCGTTTCTTCTAGGTTTTTCTAGCTACTGGAGTGGTGCTCTGACTCTCTAGCCCAGCTATCCACATTTCCTCCTTGAGCCTGTGGATAAACACGTCTGCTTCCCTTGCTCGACATAAGTTGGTGGTGAGACAGGAACCAACCTGTTAGGTAGCTCTGAATGCTGTTCCCCAAACACCCAGACCTCTTCAATTTGTTTTTCCCGTTGTTTCTAAGCTAAGCGTACCCCCAGAAGCACAAGAGTCTTCCTTCTCTTGTGTGTTTTGAATTGCAGTTTTTCCTGTCAATTCAGATCCATATTTTCTTATTATTTCATTATCTCTAGTCTAGTGGCACAATCTTGTGCAAGTCTTTTGTGGACATATGTTTTCATTTCTCTGGAGTAAATGCCTAGGAATGAAGTTGCTGAATCCTGGGATATACGTATGTTTCACTTCGTTAGAAATTGCCAAACAATTCTCCAAAATTGTTGTAACATTTTACGTTCTTACTAGCAAATATTCCAGTTGCTCCATATTGTCACCAACATTTAATGTTGTCAGTCTTTCTTATTTTAGCCGTTCTAGTTGGTGTGAATGATATCTTCTTGTAATTTTAATTTGCATTTCCCTGGTGGCTAATGATATTGAGGGCCTTTTTTCATATGAGTATTGTCCATTCATATACCTTCTTTTGTGAAGTATGTGCTCAAGGCTTTTGCCCATTTTTTAATTGGGTTGTTCATCTAATTGTTGTTAATATATAGGGGCTCTTTACATATACTAGATACAGCCCTTTGTTAGATATATATGCTGTATTGTTTTCCCGGTTAGTGATTTGTATACTTATTTCCTTAATGATATCTTTTCATGAGCAGAAATTTTTGATTAGGCAAAATCAAATTTATCAATTTTTTTTTTTGATATCACTGCTTTTGTGTTTCTCCAAAATATTTTTGCCTACCCCAAGATTATAAATTTATTCTCTTGTGCTTTCTTTTAGAAGCTTTAGGAGTTTGGGTTTTATATTTAGGTCTATTATCCACTGCAAATTAATTTTTGATATGGTTTGAGAAAGGGATTTAGACTCCTTCTTTTGTATGGATATCCAAATATCCCAGCAACATTGTTAAAAGAATTTTCTATCTCCATTGAGTAGACTTGGCACCTTGGTCAAAAATCAATGAACTATCTATGTGTAAGGTAATTTTTAGACTCTAACTCTCCTTACACTAATATCACAGTCTTAATTACTCTACCTTTACGTTAAGTCTTAAAGTCAAGCAGTATAAGTTCGCCAATTTTTCACCACTATTGCATAGAAATATACTCTTTTCATATTGACATTGTTATTCTGCCACCTTGCTAAATTTATTAGTTCTAATTAGTGGTTTCTCTGTAAACAGTGGTTTTATTTCTTCTTTTTGTATATTTATGTCATTCATTTCTTTTAATTGCCTTATTACGTTGGCTAGGACCTCTAGTACAATGCCAAATTAATGTGATTGGAGCAGTCATCCTTTTCTTGTTTCAAATTTTAGAAGAAACAAGGATTTAATGTTTCACAATTAACTACAGTGTTATCTGTAGATGTTCAAAGATATTCTTTATCAGCTTGAGAATTTCTTCTATTCCTAGTCTGCTAAGAATTTTGTCACGAAGGGTACTGAATTTTTTAAAAATAGTTGTCCTACTGTATCTACTGAGATAATTTTAAGGCTTCCTTTTATTTATCTTTACCTCTTTTATTTATCTTTTATTCTTTTAATGTGGTATACCACATTTGTTGAATTTTAAATAATAATCCAACTTTGCATTAGTGGAAAAAGCACACTTTTCTCATGGCATATTGTCTTTTTAAGAATATTTCTGGATTGAATTTGCTAGTATTTTGTTTAGGATTTTTTCATCTATATTCATAGTAAATATTTTAGCAAACTCAATCATCTAAATAAGAATAAGAAGGTTTCAGAAAAGTCATTCCCCATTATTTTTCTTTTTCTGCCTTTTTCTATAACTTTTTTCTTATGGCTATAACTTATAGCAAGATAATTTTATCACTTTTTTTATTTTTCAGCATGCCCTTTAGGTTTTTATTCTTTTTCTGATTGTTAGCATTTACTGAATGTTTACCATGTGCCAAGTGTTGTGCTAAATACTTTACATTATTATTGCATTATCTCATTTAATTCTTCAAACAATTCTATTTGGTAGATATTATCAACCTCACAATTTTACAAATGAGGAAAATGATACTTAGAAGCATTAAATATATTACCCAAGATCATAAGTGGTAGAGTTTGGATTTAAACCAATATTTTTATGATTTCAGAAACATATAATCGCCACACTATTTTGCCTCCCAGTGTCATCCAGGGATTTAGGAAGAGTATCTATTGAATATACTACCTCCCAATTAAGAATGAATAACAGTTGTATTTGTTTCCTATGGCTGCTGTATCAAATTACCACAAATTTGGTGGATTAAAACAACAGGACTTTATTCTCTCACAGTTCTGTAGGCCAGAAGTCAGAAATTTTTGTACAATGTTTTCTTCAAATATTTGTTGTTTCCAACATTTTCTGGGATTCAAATTACGTATATGACCATATTACATATATGATGGTTAATTTTATATGTCAACTTGACTGGCTATGGTGTGCCCAGATTAATTATTATTTCTGAGTGTGTCTGTGAGAGTGTTTCTGGATAAGATTAGCATTTGAGTCAGTGGACTCAGTGAAGTAAATTGTGCCCCCAATGTGGCTGGCCATAATCCAGTCCTTTGAGTGTGAGCGGGGCTGCGCTCCCTCTGGAGGCTCTAGGGTAGAACACATCCCTTGCGTCTTCCAGTTTCTGGTGGCTGTCAGCATTCCTTAGCTTGCGGCAGCATCTTTCTCTGCTCCACCTTCATATCACCTTCTCTTTGCGTATGTGTCTTCAACAGTCTGTCTCAAATCTCCCTCTGCCTCTCCTATAAGAATACATGTGATTGCATTTAGGGTCCACCCAGGTAACCCAGGATAAACTCCTGCCAGTCAGTACCCTTAACTTAATCATATCTTTTGCCACATACGGTAATATTCAATCTTTTGCCCAATAAGGTAATATTCACAGGTTCCAGGTATTAGGAAGTGAATTTATTTTGGGGGGGAGAAGGCATTTTTTCAGCCAACCACACCAAAGCAATCATAGTTGAAAATGGCATGCTTTCCAGATTACACATACCTATTTTTGAGTTAGAAACCATTGACTCATTGGATTATCTAGGTTGGCTCTTATGCTCAGTTCTATAAATGCTCAGTCCGTGAAATCGGCATCATATCATTTAATTCTTGCCTACTTCATGGGCATCTGGAGAAATAAAATGAGATACTTTCTGAATGGTATCAGGGAAAGAATATAGGGCCTAATTCTACATTCTAAGTTCTGGAATCAGACACTGGGATTACATCTTGAGCCTTGCCACTTATTAACTTAGTGACCTTGGTCTTTTCTTTTATAAAGGGAAAGCAAGACACCTATTTTACAAGTTTGTTGTCATAATTAAATGAGATATTGCATGTAAAAATGACTGGCATGCTGCCTGGCTCAGAGTAAGATTCATCCTCCTCTTTCTTCTCTGCTAAAAATGGTCCTGAATACACTCTCTGTTTTACTACAAGATGTTATGCAGATTAGCTTAGATCAGCAGTTTTCATTTCAAGCAAGAAGGACAAACATAGATAATAACTATTTAAATAATTAATAGGCTGGAACAAACCGTTCACGGATGCTATGCATGGGAAATAAGAATTCTCTGCCGTGACCTAATTCGTGTCCTTGGTCAATACATTTTCCTTTCTTTGTTCCAAGAAGATTAACAATATTGTGTAAAAAAGGCCTAGTCAGGGCCTGGAAGAGTGTAGCCTGGTAAATCGTAGTTATTACTACTAAAGTTATCATTACTTGCATTCCAGAAGATACTACTGGCAGTATTACTATTCATATGTTGGAGCAAATGAGATTGTGATTCAAAGGACTAATAAATAACCCTAAGTTCATTCCATAGTAGTTTGATTCTGCCTAAATAGCTCCATTCATTAGTTTACAGACTGGTGAAATCAAGCTTATGGATTTAATTCCTAGGTGACCTTTTACGCTTGACCTCTTGCGTGATCACAGACTGAAGCCCCGATGCCAGGAAGAGGTCTCATAAATGGGATCTTTGACCAAAAGGAGGGCCTACTGAGGAGCTGTTCTTAGTATTTAAAACAATGTCCTACTCTATTTCCCACCATTTAATTGGTGCTGTTTCCCATGGATTCATTCTCTGTATTCCTCTTTTGGGCAGGAGGGAGAGGGTTCCCTGGGGAATCTTGCAGAGTCCCATGCATTCAGCTATGTCCCATGACCTTAGAATATGTAACTTCAACTGCAGCCCAGCCTTTTGTCCTCTGCCTCTCCCTCTCTCCTGCTTCAGGCAAGTAGCCATAGCCTCTAGCCTTTAGATTACTCAGGTGAAGAACCGTATGGGGCTCTCTGAGTGTCCCTCTGAAGACTGTTTCACCAGGTTGAAGGGGCAGCCACTACTTTTTTTCCTGGCCCTCTGTGTTCAGAGCAGGGAGAGGCAAGAGAAGTAGCCAGGGGGTGGGGTGTGGGAGAGGTAGGAGAGCTCTCACTTGACTGCTGACACAAACCCCCTCTTGGACCTGGCAGATGTTTAAAAATGACTCCAGCTCTGGGGGTGCTTTTCTGATCCGTTGGTGACTTCCCGCTGGATCTCCCTGACCACAATTCTCCTGACCTGGCAGGATCTCCTTCAGCTGGCTGTCACAAATATCCTTCAGTTTCTGTACCCAGTGGTTCACCCTCAGCTTAGATCCCCTTTTGCTCTGGCAGACACCCTTTTGGGCAGAATGGCTTTTTATTTATTTATTTTTTGTGTGTGAGGAAGATCGGCCCTGTGCTAACATCTGCCAGTCCTCCTCTTATTTGCTGAGGAAGACTGGCCCTGGGCTAACATCCATGCGCAACTTCCTCCACTTTATATGGGACGCCACCACACAGCATGGCTTGCCAGCCGGGCGTTGGTGCACGCCCGGGATCCGAACCAGCGAACCCCGGGCCGCCGCAGCGGAGCGCGCGCACTTAACCGCTTTTGCACCACCTGGCCGGCCCCCAGAATGGCTTTTTAAATGACCCATGCCAACATTTTATGATGGACATGACTTCCATGCCTATTCCTCAGGATCTCCATTCCTTTTGGCCTTCTATTGGAGGGAAATGCATTGCTCTCCAGATCAGCCTCTACTCTGCTTTCACGAGCAGCTTCAGATGGCATCTCTCTCTCTGGCATTTTCAGGCATGGTTCAGGTGTCTGCCAGTCCATAGCATCTGCCAAATGAAGGAAAGAATCTTCTCCTTCATTAGACCTGAGGTGGCAGAAACACACTTCTGCTATGCTCCCCACCCTCCTTGGGTGGGTTAGGTATCAAGGTAAAGTTGCATACAGAAAAATTTTCACAACATCCTCTCCAGTCTCCAATAGACTTACCCTCTTATGGTCTCAATATATGTGAGTTGTTTAGTTCTATAAAACCACTCACTTTGGAACATACTGTCTACTGTCCTTATGACTTGGTCAAAAGCTAGAGAGGATGTGTTCCATGTTAACATCCTATTCTTTTACTTGAAGGAGTTTTACAAGATAACCTTCATGTTTCTCCCTCTTGTCCTGCATGTCACCGTCTTGTGCCTGCAAAGGTAAAATCCTGCCTCTATTGCCCCTTTCTGACTTTATATGTAATGAGATTTATTCAGCTTCAGGTCATGCAGATAGATTTCTTTTTCCATAAGAAGCAATATTCATTTGTGAATTCTATAGGTGACAATCTCAGTTGTGTTCTAATCAAACAAACAGCAGAGATAAAAATAAATAAATGAGTTAATTATGGACTTGCTCATTTTAAAGAAACAGTAAATCATGGAGGATTATGAATAGCTGGGTAATTGTTTCTGATCTTAATTCTTAGAATATAGGATTTAGAGAACTGATACTTTGTTAGTTTGCATAATTCAGCTGCAAAGGAAGAGAGTAGTGCTGGCTGCAGCCTCATTCTTCATCGCTGCGTTCCTCCTTCTCCTGACATGTAGGGCTCCTCTCACCCCACTTGCATTGTCAGCCCCACCCCCAGATACGACGAGTGTATTAGTTTCCCATTGTTGCTGTAATAAATTGCTGCAAATTTAGTTGCTTAAAACAACACAAAATTGTTCTTTTACAAATCTGGAGTTTGGAAGTCTGAAATGGGTCTCACTGGGTAAAATCCAGGCTGTCTTTCTTTGTGGAGGCTCTAGGGGAGAGTCCATTTTCCTGCGTCTTCAACTTCTAGAGGCTGCCTGCATTCCTTGTCTCATGGCCCGCTTCCATCTTGAAAGCCACAATGGCCCATCAAATCTTTCTCACATCACATAATTCCAATTTCTGCTTCAATAATCAAATCTCCTTCGCTGACTGTGACTGACTCTTCTGCCTCCCTCTTCCACTTCTAAAGATCCTTGTGATCACATTAGACCCACCTGGGTAATTCAAGACATTCTCCTTATCTTCAGGTCAGCTGATTAGCAAATTTAACTCCATCTGCAACCTTAATTCCTTTGCCATGTAACAAAATGTATTGATAGGTTCTGGGGATTAGAACTGGACCTCTTTGGGCGTGGTATTATTCTGCCTACCATGCAAAGAGTAATCCCAAACTGCAGCAGAAGTTACCTGAATCTCTCCTTGTCTTCCCCTCCCGCTCAGGAAGAGGGTGTCTATCACTCCAGCTGCTTGTTTTGACCCTGGCATCATGGCCAATATCTATTCAATAATCCCAGGTTCTAATGAAGAAGAAGATTCTAGGCCTG
Source organism: Diceros bicornis minor (assembly GCF_020826845.1). NCBI lineage: Eukaryota > Metazoa > Chordata > Mammalia > Perissodactyla > Rhinocerotidae > Diceros > Diceros bicornis. Next base: position 10,729,026 of record NC_080767.1, on the reverse strand, counting down.
TGTTGTTAATACAATTTTATTGGCACACACAGTCGTGCCCATTTGTTTACATATCCCCTATGTCTGCTTTCATGCTGCAACAGCAGAGACTGTATGCCCTGCAAAATCTAAAATATCTATCGTCTGGCCCTGAACAGAGTTTGCTGGCCCCTGATATAGAGGGCTGCTCTCTTTGTCTCTCTGATTTATTCTTACTCATAGACTGTAGTCTTTCACGGTCCCTAGCGAAAGCCAAGTGTGTGGGCCAGGCCTGCCCTCTTTGGTGGACTCAGAACTTCATTTTTCATACCACCAGCCCTGTTAATCTGCTATAAACTCTAATCAATTCCTCAAGCTCTAGGCTGATGCTTAGAGAATCAGCACCCTTCTTGAAGAGTTAAGCAGGGCCAAATGCAAAGTTTGCTTCTTTTCCACATCTTGTTTCCTGTAAATCCTATCTATTTTCGTAGCTCTCCAATGCCTTCAAACAAGTACTGTTTATATTTTGTCTAGCTTTTCTAGTTGTTCTCAGCAAGATGATTGATCCAAGCAATCTGGTCCACCATCACCAGAAGAGTATTTTTAGTGCTGTTATTGCGTTTTTGTTGCCTCCAAATCCTTGTTATATTATCCATATTTTTTTATGTCTTGTTCTTTTTTCTTTTCTGTTTAGCTTGTGATTTCTTTATAGCTCATAGTTTCTTTGTTGCTTTCTTTATAGTACTCTATCTCTTAGGGACTATGCTTTCTTGCTTTCTAATGAAGAAGTCAGGTTTTATGAAATATTCTTCTGAATCCTACAGTTAAGTATTTTCTTAGACTAACTTATCCTTGACCCTCAGAATAACATTTCTTCCCCCTTGTTTTGTACTAATTTACTGCAGCCCTTGTTTATATAGTCTTGTTTCTATCTCCTTATCTATCTTCCAACCAGGTAAAGTCTATCCAGACTTGACAATAAATTGGTTGCTCTTAGCCCTGATTCTCAGATAAACGACAAATCTGCTTATCAGATTTTTCCTCAATGAGAAAACACACTGATACATAATTTGCATTCCAAGTCACATTTTCCAACAGTTTCTTCCATCTTCTAGTGCATCTTTGCTCTATTCCTATGAAATATCCTATCCCCGCTGCTTCATTCTTTCTGATTCTAAACTGAAAGAGTTCTTTAGAAATTCGTTTAGAGCGTTTACTACAATTAAACTTCTTCTATCTCTCATTTCTTACATTTATCTGGTTACGTTTTGTGAATAAATGTGCAAAAGTGAAGTACAGTGTTTTGAGCCATCTCATAAAGAAACACCTATAATCAGGGACAACTGATATGTTTTCTGATTCATTGGTATAGTCACTGGTTCTCTAGTTCAGGAGACAGATGGAAAGAGAAGAACAAAGTTTCTTCTTAACTTCTCAGGTTGGGTCTGTTTCAAGAGATGAAGACTGAATAGGTTTGTCCTCAATCCCGCTGTCTTAGTGGAAATTTCTCTCATATTCTTGTACTGTATTCCTCATCAATCTTAGATTTTTGTGTTGCCTTGAAACGTATTGTTTATATTTATGTTCCTATTTTGGGACTCTGTTTAGGAACTGTGTGTTCAAGGTCAGCATCTGTTAGCAGTAACAGTTCTCCAGAATTGAATCCTGCAGTTATCCAGGGACTGGGTTATTCCTTGATTCCTTCATTCCATGCTGTTAAACGCTTTTCATATTCTTCTTAGGTTTTCCAGATTCAAAGGGATGACATGGTTTATGAAATGAGTCATAAAAATGCAAATTTATATCAATGTAAGTACTTGGCATAAATTAAACTTTTTCTTAAAAATTACTAATTTGTGATTTGGTATCCAGGGATTTGGTACAGTCGAGGATTTCTTCTTTTTTTACATGAGGTATTAGTGAGTTACAAAAAAAGCCACACTAGGCATTTTCTACTTTGTGCAATTGCATTTGTATGTTTTGGTGTCTAGTAGATAAACTATGTCATACAGTGGAGTCAGAAGGCCTGGATTTGAATCCTTTCTTGTGGGATTCAACTATGTGACCTTGAGCAATGCACTTATCTCTGAATCTCTTTCCTCTTCCATAAAATGGGAATGATGAGAATGATACCACTCACCTACTTTACTTGTTCATTGACAAAATGAATTTATATAAGATGTGGAAGAACTCTGTAACTCATTAAGCCCTGTTTAAGTTATACTCATTTTTTAAACTATTTCAGAATGAAAACCGAGGACTACTCTTTTCCAAGGTTAAATTTGAATGAAAAATATTCCTGTTAATCTCTAATTATTCATTCATTCCGGAACTGACATAGAAAATCTGTAATATTTCTTTTCTATATGATAAGTGTGTTCTAGGGTTAACAGAACAGCCTATGGGCGATGAAGCTAGTTTAAACTTTAAAGGTAAACGCATCCTCCCTTCTCCTAGTGACATGTCAGACAGACATCAACTACTAGCGCATTTCTCAGCTTCAAGTGCCTGAGATCCATTCCCTGAATATTCAGGCAGCTTGGAGGAAGCTCCCGCCAAGACATTAAGGTTAAAACCAAAAACCAAAACCAAACACACACACACACAAAACACTAAGAGCTAAAACCATAAGAAATCAACTTCAAATTTTCACTTTCAATTGTATTCAAAGGATTTCTTGCTAGGCATCATGGTTTGTTAGGGACATTTTTCCCCTACAGGAGAGTTGGAAACATGCATTCTTAGCACCTATGAAAAAGGCTCAACCCTGAGAATACAGTTCCTAGTTAAAACAGCAGAAAAGCAGACTGCAGTGGAGGATTAGCTCACTAGAATTAAGGATTTTTTCTGTATGTCTCTCAGAAGGAAATATCACTGACCCAGGAGCAAGATCTAGATAATTTGCATACATAGAAAACAGGGGAGGATGTTCCTGAGAGAGCTGCTCTTGTGCTGATAGCATCAAAACTGAAGGGCATAGCCATTATTTCTTCTAATAACATTGTGAAATTCACAGTAAGTGGATTATTATTTTTAAATATGAATTCATTTATCGTATGGTTTTTGAAAATGTAGTGTAACCCCATTCTGTCAAAAAATGTGAGAAATTGTCTTTAATTAGAAAAAGATTTGTAAATCTTGATTCAGTTTTTACTAGCATTCGCAGTCGGAGACTTGGTTAGCTGGAGTGTTATAGTTATGAAAATTAGCAATAAAAGCTACCAAATCCTATATTTCCTCTTAAATTTCATTATGAACCCATGGAATATTCATTTGAGCCTACAAATGAAACAATTACTGTTGCAAAATCCTTATTGTTATCCATTCTTACTTTTTTTTTTTTTTTTGATGAGGAAGATTAGCACTGAGCTAACATCTGTTGCCAATGGTGCTTCTTTTGCTGAGGAAGATTGGCGCTGGGCTAACATCCATGCCCATCTTCCGCCACTTTATATGTGGGACACTTGCCACAGCATGGCTTGATAAGCGGTATGTGGGTTCACGCCCAGGATCCTAACCTGAGAAACCGGGGCCACCGAAGCGGAGCACGCGAACTTAACCACTACACCACCGGGCCAGCCCCCTATTCTTACTTTTAATGTTATTTATTATTGGGTTACTTTCCTGAACATCAAAGAATACATGATAAAGATTTAAAATAATTAGAAAGTACAGAAAAATACAACAAATAAAAAAATATTCATAATCTTAGTAGAAATATTCATTTAATTAATATTTTTAATTTTTCTATGCACATATCCACATATATATATATATATATATATATACACACTCTGTTTTGCAAAATTTGGTCATATTGTGTATTCAGTTTTATTTAATGATTCTGTCCTTTTTACTTCAAATTTTGTGAACGTTATCCATGTAATTAAGTATTCTTCGAATCTACATTTAATTTATGAGAAACATGTCGTCATATAAATATAGTATATTTAACCAATTCTCTATTGTTGCACATTATAGTCCTTTTCAAGCTTTTCTATATAGTAAATAATGATACCGCTAGCATCCATATACCTAAATCTTTGTCAGCATCTTTGATTAATTTATTCTATTGTTTCCTAGAACTGTAATTATTAGACCAAAAGATATGAACTCCTTTAAAAATCTTGACTCATATGTCCAAGTTATTTTGCTAAAAGGTCATACTAATTTTCATGTCTACAACAGAGTATTAGAGTACTTTGTAAGTTATATCTGCCACTGCATTTAGTTCAAACCTTTAAAAAATATTTTTTTATTAATTGATAGGTAAAAATGGCATGTTATTATTTTAATATGTATTCCTGAATTATTAAGAATGATAAGCTTTTTCTGGATATGTAGTATCTTTTAGAACATCTGTTCATCTTCCTTGCTCATTTTGCCTACTGTTTATTATTGTCTTTTTCTTATTCTTTTCTTGAGCTTCACAGATGGAGGGATCTTAAATATATATCTGTATTGTTTCCTAAAAGTCTTTTCCCAATTTGTCGAGGATCTTTTATTTTTGTTTACTTTACAAACATAACTATTACACAGTTAGTATTTTCTATTTCTGTTTTTGTATATAATATGTAGTTTACTATCTCGATATCAGTTCAATACTTACCTATAAAAACATCAAGTTGTTTTGGGTTTTATTTTTAAATACTTAAATCTATATAGTATGAAGTTAAAATCAAACTATTTTTGATATCTTTTGTTGAATAATTTGTTCCTCATTTTTTAAAATATTTACCATAATAATACATTACATTTTTATACATAGTAAGATTTCTTTCAGGACTAACTCTACTGTTCCATTGATGAGCTGGCCCTTTCTTACACAAACTCCACAATATTGTAATTTGTAACACACTTTGATAATGCATAGAGTAAGTTCTTCCCTTTTCACTCATATTTTTAATCTTGATTTTTGTATTATTGTTTGAGTTGCAAACAAATATTCCTATTCTAACTTTTGGGACTATTTTATGAGGAATGAATGCTGTGTATTATCAAAAACATTTTTGGATTGCATAAAACTATAACATATATTGTCTCAAATCTATTTATTCTAACTGAACCTATTTATGCAAATTATTATATAAATAGATTTCCTAATACTGAATCATCCTTGAAATTATCACACAAATCCTACCTAACTATAGACAGACTTCAAATGTACTGTTGAATTCAACTTTCTAGTATTTTATTAAGAATTTTTGCCTCTGAAATGTTTGAATGAACAAGACATTGGCAAGTTGGCCTCTTTTTTTAAAAAATATTGTCCATCCTGGGAAACTTGACTTGCTGGCTGATATAATAGCTATTATGATATTGCCCTTGAATCCTAGAACTGTGTGAAGCAGGGAGAATAACGGGAACTGGATTCCTGAGTCCTGAAGAAGCTTTGATCTAACAGGGTAACTAATCCTAAGAAGCCTCGTTCTTAGTGTCTGTAGGGATGGGTAACGCATGAAATGTCCACCTCCTAATCAAGAAGGGGCCGACAGCACTTGATGAGGTAGATCTGCAATGAAAAGGTTGGACCTTGCCACACTCATCCTCATTCCCTCACCAACCCCTCTAAGACACTGAATCCAATTTCCAAATGTTGAGCTTCAGAGAGTTGTCTTTTTTATTTTTAATTGTAGTCTCTCCCCAGCTTCCAAGGAAATCGTCCCCTCTTTGGGTGTTATAGAACTATTTGAAACTTTGCTTTAAATAAGTTGCTGGTCCTTTTCATTTTTGGTCGTCTTTGGAGAATTAAGGGTCTGACCTAGCCTCTAATTCCCCACGCTGGATCTGTGATAAAGTCTGAAAGGTAATGCTGCTCCTCGCTGAGGCAGTTATTTTTCTACCAGGAACACAAAGAAACAGAGAAACAGAAGAATGAAGCAGGCAGTGGTGGGGGTTGGGGAGCAGAGAGATTGAGAGAGAGAGGGAATTTCCAGTTAGGTCCAGTTCCTTTTGAAGACCAGCTATACTTTTCTGCCTTTAAATTCCATGAGAAAAAAACACATTTTTTAAAACAAATACCCCTTAACGTAAATTAGCTCTGAAAAAGTCTCTGCTGGTTGTAATCAAAACAACATTGACTAAAACACTAGCCAGACGTAGTTTATCTCCTATCTACCTACTGGACCCCGGCTATGATTCAAACATTCTCCTCTGCGAACATTTGATCTCTGAATATCCTAATTTCCCCTAAGAAGACTTCACGCTCCAACATTACTTCTCTAACTTTCTTTGCTAAAAAAAACAAGCAAAAAACACCAATAAAAAGCTTCTTATTACATTTATACACTGTTCAAAATTTCAGTTGTTTTTTAAGAGGTAACGTGGTCTTATTAAGGTATTGCATGTTAAAGTGTGAATGCCCAATAGCTTAAGCCTCCCAGGGATATTTCTCTTAGAGTTACAGCTTTAATTTCTAATTGTTAAATTTTATGCAGCAGAAAAGGCTAATAATGACATTGTGATTCCTCTCAAATTAAACTCAACCCAACAGATATGTGAAATTACTGTCTTTGGAACCATATTTGGGTTCAACACTAAAAGTAGCCGAACTTCCTTGTATCTTAATTAACCTCAGGCACCAAAATCAAGACAAATATCTACCTTTCAAATTTGTAGGGACAAATAAGACAGCATTTGTAAAGCAGAGAGCAAAGTTTATGGCATTCAAGTCATATCTATGGCTAGTTATCTTAATTAATTTATTTGGGGAAGTGCTGAATTTGCCTTACATTAGAAGTCATCTACTCTGCCTTCTACTAAGGACAGCCCTCAACGCATCAGGGAATTTCTTGGCTAAGGGTGTTCTCGTGACAAATACTTGGCACGAGTGCCACCAATCTTACCTTCTGTGTCCACAGCAGGCATTGCTAATTGATCCCAGCACTCTTTCTCATTGACCAGAGACATAGTCTCTGAGTTTTCAACACAATAGTCCAGGCAGCCACTCCTAGCTAATCAGATCTGGCATCAAGGTTAAAGCATTTTGCCGTTAATAGTTTAGGACAAAGCTCAGCAAACTTTTTCTGTAAAAAGCCAGAGTAAATATTTTTTATTTTGTGTGCCATATGGTCTCTGTTGCAGCTACTCAACTCGGCTTTCGTAGTAAGAAAGCGATCACAGAAAGTATACAAATAGGAGTGGTTGTGTTCCAGTAAAACTGCGTTTACAATAATAGGCAGTGGGCTAAATTTGGCCCATGGCCCAAAGTTTGCCAACTCTAGGTCTAGAGTCTCTCCTAAAATCAAGGGGAGTCACTATTATGGCAAATGCTGCTGAAATCACTTCAGGAGAGTTTGTAAAGAAGTGTTTTTGGCAGCTTGACAGAGTAAGGGCTGAAAAAATGGGCCTGAGACCCGAGGACTTCCTTTGCTCAATTCTCCCTGAAATCCCAGAGTCTGTTTTTCTTCCAACTTGCAGAGATTGCAGAGGTAAGTGCACCCCATTTCTCTTGGGCCTCAACTGATTCAGTGGTTCTGTTCCAAGTGTATGTGTTGCTATTAAAATGCACCAGCTGATGCCTCCTACTCAGGCTATTTACAGTTGTGTTAGATTATGTTAGACCAGTTAGACATTGGTCTTTAGCCTTGAATTTTAGGTTCCTTCCCACTTACATTCTTAATCTAAAAGATCATTGGAGACCCCACTGCCCCAGCAATTAAAGTAACCTCGAGTGTTGCCTCTCCCACAACCATGTGCTAAATTGAGTTATAGATAAGCATTACCAGAACCTTCTACTCTCTCTTGGAGAATTCTCACATCGAGTCCAGTGTTATATTTTCTTTAACAGGGAGAAATATGGATGGCTGAATGTATGACATTGGGCAAGTCATTGTACCTTCCTGAGCCAGTCTCTTCATCCATGAAATAGAGATGATAAACCTTCCCTAACTATTTCCTTGAGTTGTATGAGACTCAGTGGATACCTTTTTTACTTCAGCTTATATTTCACAAAAACCACATCATCCATTAAAATCCTTTTCAGTCTAGTTTTAACGCTGCCATTCACCTCCACCCACATCACCATAATTACTCACATCCTGTGACAAACATCAGGGTTAATGTTGGAGGAATAAGTCTGCTAATGCAACCTTCACTCCCAAATCAGAGATGTTTGTCCAGGTGAGTGTCCTACCTTCGTCATTCACCAGCCTCTTGTGACAGAGAGCATGTAAAGGTCTCCAGATGGATCCTGGTTTTCATTGCCTTTTGGCACCAAGACCCTTCCAAGCATTCAGCATCAGCAAATCAGACAAATATAAAGTTACTTAAATTCTACATGTCTATGCCAGGAAAGATGATGATAAAATATTCTAAGACATAAAAGATTGAAGCAGTGCTATTGCTGGGAAGCATTAGGTAAGAATTATTTATCATAATAGCTTTGACTTGGGCAGAAGAGCCCCTTCAAATTCCAACCGAAGTCTCCTTCAAGAAAAATGAGTAACTAATAGAATTATTATAAAATCAAAGCTGCTGTTCTCTTTCCAAATTCCCTAAATTGCATGGGAATAGTATATTTGATTTACTGGAGAAATTCAAATTTGGCAACGTTTCCAGAGAACTTTGAAACATTCATTTCAGAACATATACATTTTCTTCAATGAAGAAAAATCTACGTTTTCTTCCTACATATATTTACCAAATGATTGTAAGTACCACCTTTTTTGTGTCAAAAGGGATCCATGGCAATAGCTTTTTCCAAGGTCACTTAGTTCCTTTGTTCCTCATTTTCCCCATCTTACAAACCCTATTTTGGTCTTTGTAAAGTAGGATTTACAAATACCTGCTTTCCTTCCTCATGAGGGTATAAAAAGGAACAAATGGAACAATACCTGTGAAAGTACTTTGGAGCTGAAAGATCCATACAGCCAAGTCCAGCAAACTGTCTAAAGGATCTCCTACAAGTTAAATAGGAAGGATGATCTCCTTGAGAGCAGCATTTGTCTCAAAATGATTTCTGCAGTGGAAAATCAAATATCTCACCTTTTGTTTTCTTTGCTTTTCCTCCCACTTAAGGGTGGAGGTTGCCTCTTATTAAACGTAGTTTCTGCAGTTCAACAGCTTTCTGACTATTCACTCATAAACTATAAGGTGGCCAACTTTACTGTGGAAAACAGGACATAAATCATTCCCGCAAAGTAGAAAATGTTTGCTCTTCACAGGGGGTGGTGGTTATAATTTGTACAGTCAAAAATTGGCAATATGGCTATTCTCCCAACTGAGGAAAAATAAAACTATTTTTGTTCAGCGGTTTAGGTCAAGGTGTTGGGGGGCCTTTCGTTGCACAACACTCCCGGTGGTAAATCAACGATCCCATTCTTTTGTTCAGGGGGTGCTGTGAGTGTCCTGTGCTGTCGGAGTAGAGGATATTAGCCACCCACATTACTTTAGATGGGCCAAGTGAAGTGTCGAGGCACAGACAGCATCAATCCTGCCGGAGGGTCAAAGTCCAGGTCTGTAGGGAGCACTCATAGACATGAGAGAGCTAACACAGCACCTCAGCAGTAACCGTCACTCAAACTGTGACAGACAGTCTGCCAGTGAGGCTCATGCCCCATAGCTTCGTGGTTCTGGCTTTGGAAAGTGCTCACTCTGGCAGAGATCTGGCATTCTGGCAGACTGATCCCTCTCCTACATGAGGACTCTCCAAGCGTGGAGCCCACTGGCCTCCTTCCCAGTCTCTTTCCTCTCTTCACTTTCTAAGTCACATCCTGCTCAATCCCTCCCCTCCATTCACCCCCCGCCCCAACTCTAAGAGGTCTTCTGACTGGTCATCTGTCCTCTTTGTATTTTCTATCATGTATGGATTAACTTTATGCACTGCTCCTTAGAGCTTTCTCTTTGGATTTCTGAAATGCTTTTTTCATCTCAAATAACCCTTACATATCAAGAAAAAAAAAAAAAAGCTTTACTTTTCACAGCTGTTTTTCTGAATTGGGCTGCAGGAGCCAGATCTGGAAGACAAATATTAAATGGATTCTCTTTTATAGTAATCCAACCATTCTTAAAGTAATGAGTGTCTCTAGCTGAACTGGGGAAAGGTGATATATAGCATGTAAGTGCACCAGCATATCCCTACATTAGTCAGGGCTCTCTGGAGTCTTTTCTAACAGGCAGGAGGCCCAAACTGAGGTGATATTCTTCTGATTTTCATCTCTTCTGCCCCAGGACTTTCCCATAGACTAAGCTGCTTCCCATTCATGCGGGGACTGGGAGAGAGCTAGGACACTCAACGGCGTGGAGCCATTCCTCTGTTACACACTGTGTCACATTAAGGAATATATTTCTGTGAGATACTGTTTTAAGAGTTTTTCTGAAATCATGTCAAAGTGCTTACTGTAAGTCACAATAAAACATAGACAATATATGCTTTTCTTCTTGAATTAATGAGAAAGCGTAACCCCAAAGTAGGCCCAAAACAAAAAGCTGTAGATATGATGACCACCTCACACCCCCAAAAAATGCTTCTTGGAGAGTGTTACTTGAGCATAAAGAGATGTGGTAAACTCTCCAGAATAACAACAATAACTTCTCTTTATTAAACATGTATGCTGTACCAGTGCTTCACAGATGATAATGCATTTAATTCACCCACAACTCTAACGTAAATATATCCCCCCATTTTACTTACAAGGAAATTGAGATTCAGAAAGATCAAATGACTTGCCCAATTTCATACAGTTGGTAAATGCGGGAGTCAGAATTCAACCCAAGTTTATCTGACTCAAAAACGTAGCTCAAAAAAAATCAACTCCAGACCTGGTTGACAATACAGATGCCCACCCACCGCCAGTGATTGCAGTTGACTAAGTCCTGGGGTGCAGGTTAAACCCCCATTCAGGTTCTAGACTACCTCAGTTTAAAATTCTGAGCACTGCTCTTGGTGGTTTTGTGATCCTGGGATATTTACTTACCTTCTCTACGCCTCAGTGTACTCATTTTTAAAATAGACAGGGAAAGAACTTCAATAGTGTCTTCCGGTAAGGTCATTCTGAGGACTAATTGAGTCAGCATTTGCCAGCTACTTAGGGTGATATCTTAACATGGTAAATACAGTTATTATTATTATTGATCTGATGTGCTATTGATCAGGTCCTCTATTACACAACGTGTCAACGTTGAGCAGGATATTTGTGTGAGATACCATTTTAGATTTGAGGATGACTGTGTTGTGCTCTTCTTCTGACTTCAGAAGAATCTATGGGGTAAACATCTAATCACATATAAAAATTTCAGGACATTCTCACCTTTTTACACTTAAAATTTGATATAAAAACGATATGAACTAGCCATAAGACACCTGAAGAGTATGTTTTCAGCTGTGCTATAATGTAGAGTAACATCTTATAAAAGAATTACTTTTATTAAAGAAAAAGCAAAAATTTTATTGTCATAGTAAAGATATTAACTGAGGTTATGGGGAGCAGAAAACCAGAACATGGAGATGAGAGTAGTAATAAGATTATGATGGGTTTTTTTTTAAGACTTTATTTTTTAGAGCAGTTTTAGGTTCACAGCAAAATTGAGAAGAAGGTACAGAGATTTCCTGTATACCACTTGCCTCCACACTTGCATAGCCTTCCCCATTGTCAATATCCCCAGCCAGACTGGTACATTTGTTACAATTGATGAAGCTACATTGACACATCGTAATCACCAAAAGTCCGTCGTTTACTTTAGTGTTCATTCTGCTGTTGTACATTCTGTGGGCTTGGACAATCGTATAATGACATGTATCCATCATTATAGTGTTATACAGAGTATTTTCACTGCCATAAAAGTCCTCTGTGCTCTGAGTATTCATCCCTCCCCAACCCCCAACCCCTGGAAACCAATGATCTGTCTCCATAATGCTGCCTTTTCCAGAATGTCATATAGTTGGAATCATACAGTATGTAGCCTTTACAGATTGGATTCTTTCACTTAGTAATATGTATTTAAGTTTTCTCCGTGTCTTTTCATGCCGTGATAGTTCAATTCTTTTTAGCACTGAATAATATTCCATTGTCAGGATGTAGCAGTTTATTTATCCATTCGCCTACTAAGGGACATCTTTGTTGCTTCCAAATTTTGGCAATTATGAATCAAATTCCTATAAACATTCATGTGCAGGTTTTTGTATGAACATGTTTTCAACTCCTTTGAATAAATACCAAAGACACGATTGCTGGATCATATGGTAAGAGTATGTTTTGTTTTGTAGGAAACAACTAAACTGTCTTCCAAGTGACTGTGCCATTTTCCATTCCCACCACCAATGAATGAGAGTTTCTGTTGCTCCACATCTTTGCCAGCATTTGGTATTGTTAGTGTTCCAGATTTTGGCCATTCTAATAGGTATGTAGTGGTATCTCATTGTTTTAATTTGCATTACCCTGATACATATAATGTGGAGCATCTTTTCATACACTTATTTGCCATCTGTATATCTTCTTTGGTAAGATGTCTGTTCAGATTGTTGGTCCATTTTTTGGTTGGGTTTTTTTTTTTCTTATTGTGGAGTTTTAAGAGCTCTTTATATATTTTGGATAATAATCCTTTATCAGATGTGTCTTTTGCAATATTTTCTCCCAGTCCATGGCCTGTCTCTTCATTCTCTTGAATTGTCTTTCACAGAGCAGAAGTTTTTAATTTTAATGAAGTCAGCTTATCAGTTATTTCTTTCATGAATCATGCTTTTGGTGTCGTATCTAAAAAGTCATTGTCATACCCAAGGTCATCTCGGTTTTCTCCTATGTTATCTTCTAGGAATTTTATAGTTTTGCATTGTACATTTGGGTCTATGATTCATTTTGAGTTAACTTTTGTGAAAGGTGTAAGGTCTGTGTCTAGATTCTTTTTTTCTTTTTTTTTTTGCATGTGGATGTCCAGTTGTTCTAGCACCATTTGTTGAAAAGACTATCTTTGCTCCATTGTATTGCCTTTGCTCCTTTGTCAAAGATCAGTTGGCTATATTTATGTGGGTCTATTTCAGGGCTCTCTGTTCTGTTCCATTGATCTATTTATCTAGAACAACTATTTTTTTACTCGACTGTGAGATATAAGGTAATATTTCAAATATAATGATCATAATTTATTCAATTTTAAGTCTCATACATGTTTAAGCCTGACTAGTGATTTTTTTCAAATTATAAAATTAGAATGCAGGCTGCTAGTTATATGGGAAAACATTAGTACAGCTCAGGCAGGTAAAAGTAGTCTCTTGCACAAAGCAACCTATCCCAGTTGTGCTTAATAAATATATTTTGTTCACAAAGCTCTATCCCCTTTATCAAATTATTTCTTCATTCTAGGTAGGTAGAAGCACGTGTGTCCTGAATTCCCACATCATCTTCTTTTCTCACTGTCAATGTACAGAATAGTGATGTATAAATTGATAGTGATTTAGAAAAAATTTATAAGTGAAAAAAAAGAACATCTCTTTTTTTTTTAATTGTGGTAACATTGGTTTATAACATTGTATAAATTTCAGGTGTACATCATTATACTTCTATTCCTGCATGGATTACATCATGTTCACCACCCAAATACTAATTACAATCCATCACCACACACGTGTGCCTAATCATCCCTTTTGCCCTCTTCGATCATACGGTATTTGACCTTCTCTCTCTGACTTATCTCGCTTAGCATAATACCCTCAATGTCCATCCATGTTGTCACAAATGGCTGGATTTCATCGTTTCTTACGGCTGAGTAGTATTCCATTGTGTATATATACCACGTCTTCTTTATCCATTCGTCCCTTGATGGGCACTTACGTTGCTTCCAAGTCTTGGCTATTGTGAATTAACGCTGCAATGAACAAAGGGATGCATGTATCTTTACACATTGGTGTTTTCATGGTCTTTGGATAAATGCCCAGCAGTGGAATAGCTGGATCGTATGGTAGTTCTATTCTCAATTTTGAGTAATCTCCATACTGTTTTCCATAGTGGCTGCACCAGTTTGCACTCCCACCAGCAGTGTATGCGAGTTCCCTTCTCTCCACATCCTCTCCAACACTTGTTTCCTGTCTTGTTAATTAAGCCACTCATTGGAGTTTTGATTTGCATTTCTCTGATAGTTAATGATGTTGAACATCTTTTCATGTGCCTGTTGGCCATCTGTATATCTTCTTTGGAGAAATGTCTGTTCAGGTTTTTGCTCATTTTTTAATTGGGTTTTTTTGTTGTTGAGATGTATGAGTTATTTATATATTTTGGAGATTAACCCCTTATCAGATATATGGTTTGCAAATATCTTCTCCCCATTGTTAGATTGTCTTTTAATTTTGTTGATGATTTCCTTTGCTGTGCAGAAGCTTTTTAGTTTGATGTAGTCCCATTTGTTTATTTTTTCTGTTGTTTCCCTTGCCCGGTCAGACATGGTATTTGAAAATATGTTGCTAAGACCGATGTCGAAGAGTGTACTGCCTATGTTTTCTTCTAGAAGTTTCATGGTTTCAGGTCTTACATTCAATTCTTTAATCCATTTTGAGTTAATTTTTGTGTATGGTGTAAGATAATGATCTACTTTCATTTCTTTGTGTGTGACTGTCCCGTTTTCCCAACACAATTTATTGAAGAGACTTTCCTTTCTCCATTTTAGGTTCTTGGCTCCCTTGTCGAAAATTAGCTGTCCGTAGATGTGTGGGTTTATTTCTGAGCTCTTGATTCCGTTCCATTGATCTGCTGTGTCTTTCTTTTTTTGCCAGTACCATGCTGTTTTGGTTACTATAGCTTTGGAGTATATTTTGAAATCAGGGAATGTGATACCTCCAGCTTTGTTCTTTTTTCTCAGGATTCGTTTAGCTATTCAGGATCTTTTGGTGTTCCATATAAATTTTAGGATTCTTTGTTCTATTTCTGTGAAAAATGTTGTTGGAACTTTGATAGGGATTGCACTGAATCTATAGATTGCTTTAGGAAGTATGGACATTTTAACTATGTTAATTCTTCCAATCCAAGAGCACAGAATATCTTTCCATTTCTTTGTGTCTTCTTCAATTTCTTTCAACAATGTTTTATAGTTTTCAGTGTACAGATCTTGCACCTCTTTGGTTAAGTTTATTCCTAGGTATTTTATTCTTTTTGTTGCAATTGTAAATGGGATTGTATTCTTAATTTCTCTCTCTTCTACGTTGTTGTTAGTGTGTAGAAATGCAATTGATTTTTGTATGTTGATTTTGTATCCTGCAACTTTACTGTATTCATTTGTTATTTCTAAAAGTTTTTTGGTGGATCCTTTAGGGGTTTCAATATATATAAATTATGTCATCTGCAAATAGTGACAATTTCACTTCTTCCTTTCTAATTTGGATCCATTTTATTTCTTTTTCTTGCCTGATTGCTCTGGCTAGGACTTCCAATACTATGTTAAATAGGAAAAAGTGGGCATCCTTGTCTGGTTCCTGTTCTTAGAGGGATAGCTTTCAGTTTTTCACCACTGAGGATGATATTAGCTGTGGGGTTGTCATATATGGCGTTTATTATGTGGAGGTGCTTTCCTTCTCTACCCGTTTTATTCAGAGTTTTTATCATAAATGGATGCTGTATCTTGTCAAATGCTTTCTCTGCATCTATTGAGATGGTCATGTGATTTTTATTCTTCATTTTGTTAATGTGATGTATCACATTGATTTATGGATGTTGTACCATCCCTGCATCCCTGGAATAAATCCCACTTGATCATGTGTATGATCTTTTTAATGTATTGCTGTATTTGATTTGCTAGTTGTTTGTTGAGAACATCTTAATTAGGTTTGTTTGGAGTTCTTTGAAGATTTAAAGATCATTTCAGATGTGCTGAAGTAATAAAAAAAAGAAAACATAAAAAAATATATATTTATTTATTCATTCATCAAATCTTCATTGAATGCCACTAGCATCTCCACCTCTGCAGATGCTCAAGGGCCAGGTGATTCTCAAAATTAATATAGGTTCTTATCCAGTAAATACGTTCCTTTTCATATTCTAAGTCCTTCTCACAATTACAATTGTTACTACATTTTACTTTAAACTCTGCTTAGTTTTTAAACTACATTAATTTAATGTAGTTTATAAATGAATATGACACATTTCTTATTTTGAATTATAGAATAATATTAAACACTACCAAAACACTAAACTACTTGCTTTTTTAATTCACATGTAGCATATTTACAGCTTATTTGAACTATACTTTTATCTGCTCAATCCTTGTTATCAAATGCATTCTTAAATTCACAAGCTAAAATTAATATTTCTATCCAAAACATTTTAAACTAAACCATTCGTATTTTTATTGGAAACCAAATCCACTCTAGCACTAATTATGTTTGTATTCAGTTTTAAGCATTCGATTATATTTGTGCTCTATTTCAAGCATTTGACTCTTTCAGTGAGAGTTTTATGGCTAAAAAATGTACACATGCTCTTTCAACGTCTCCATTTTCTGCCCCTGTAGTACATTAGTCATCTGTAGGGTAGGCTTCTAATCAAGGAAAGACTCATGTGGATAATGGAAATACCAATATTAAAATAAGGATTTTTATGCAAAATACTGTGTTTATGAATTGTTTCCAGCTAACACTCTGGAAATAATATAGTCCTCTATATGCTGACGATCTTAGAACTTATCAAAGAACATGGATGCTAGCTGAAGTCCTCCACATTTGGAGAACGCTTCCTTTAGAAACTACACTCTACTTTTCAATTTTTGTTAAATGTACTGATATATAATTTTATAGATTATGTCCTAGGTAACATAAATTTTTCATACTGTAAAATTGCAGAGGTCTAAAGCATGTGAGACACATGCCAGTTTATATCATAACAATAATTAGTGAATTATTGTTATGATATAAACTGCTGAGGAAATTATTAGAATTCTATGATCTAGTGTTGAAGCTTGAACTGAAAAAAAAAGAATAAGACCTATCCACTGAGATATGATAAATTCAATTACAATGTGACAATATATATGGTATATGTTACAGACCATGTGTTTGTGTCCCCCAAAATTCATATGTTGGAGTTCTAACTCCCCATGTGACGGTATTAGGAGTTGGGGCCTTTGGGAGGTAATGAGATTTAGGTGAGATCATGAGTGAAGAACTCCCATGATGGGAATAGTGCCCTTATAAAAAGGGAAGAGAACTCAGAGCTTCCTCTCTCTACCATGTGAGGATCCAGCAAGAAGGTGGCCATCTGTAAGCCAAGAAGAGGGTTCTCATCAGGAACCAAATCTGCTGACACCTTGATCTTTGTCCACCCAGACTCCAGAAATGTGAGAAATAAATGTCTGTTGTTTAAGCCACCTAGTCCATGATATTTAATTATAGTGGCCTGAGCTGACGAAGACAGTGTGAAATTAAGAAATCAGTTTTCATTCATTTATTATTGCATAAAGATTTATTGGGTGCCTATCAGTATGCAGAGGGTTGAGCATCTCAAAGACAAATAGGAAATATTTCTTGACATCAAGATGCTCACCATCCAGTCATGAAGGCGTATGTGTCAATAATTATTATTCTGTTTGGGAGGTTTTATTATAAAGGTCTGTAATAATTACTCTGGGTGCAAGGAAAATGGGGTAGCAAATGGCTACCCCAGAGCAGTGTTCACAGAAGAGATGATATTTTGTATGTGCATTTAAAGAATGAGAAACAGTTCTCTAAGTGGAGAACTGAGAAGAGGCATTTCAGAAAGACGGAGGACCTACTGAAAATTTGAGGCCTGGCAGAGCAGAGTGAGCTTGGAGAATTGCAGATGGTTCTGTAAGGCTGTCATGGAGGGCATGGAGGTTGGGAAATGGAAGCAGTTGAATCCACAAAGGCACATTAGGGGGAGAGTGCAGGGTTTGGAATTTCAAACCATGCTAAATGAGTTGTATTTCATCCTGGGGGAAAAAAGAGGCCACGTAAGGATATAAACCAAGAAAATCACAGATTTGTTTTAAGTATATTACTGTGGTAGCTGCTCTCCTTGAATGAGAACACTCGGTTGTTGTAACTCCCTTAGCATCCACTACCATACAGACGCTATGTTTCCTCAGTGAGCATTCAGTAGATGGTGTCAATTAACCATGTGAGGGTTGAACTGTCCTAATATAACATATAATTGTCCTGATATTTCTTCATGAATGTGTGCGTGTGCACACACGTGCCTAGTCTCTCATTCATAATTTAATGCATTTGAAAATATTCAGTGTATACTTACTATGAGCCATGCACTGTGACAGATGCTGGGGATTCAGAGAAAACAAAACAAAATCCCTGACAAATTGTCCAGTATTGCTTAATTTATTCACTCATTCAACGGTCTTTTTAAAAATATCTGGTTTGGATCCGGTCCTGGACCTATGCACCGCTCATCAAGCCATGCTGTGGTGGCCTCCCATATACAAAATAGAGGAATATGGGCACAGATGTTAGCTCAGGGCTAATCTTCCTCAGCAAAAAGAGGAGGATTGGCAATGGGTGTTAGCTAAGGGCAGATCTTCCTCACCAAAAAAAAAAAAAAAAAATTAAAATGTCTGTTGCCTGATATGTGCTAGTTACTGTTTCAGGAAGCATACTGATAAGTAAACAGGCAATTATAATTACTTTGTGGTAAATGCTACGATCGCCAGCCCTGGTGGTCTAGCGGTTAAGATTTGACACTCTCACCACTGCAGCCTAGGGGTCATTTCCCGGTCAGGGAACCACACCACTCATCTGTCATTGTCATACTGAGGTGGCTGCATGTTGCTGTGATGCTGAAAGCCATGTCACCAATATTTCAAATACCAGCAGGTTCACCCATGGTGGACAGGTTTCAGCGGAGCTTCCCCACTAAGACAGACTAGGAAGAAAGACCTGGCCACCCACTTCCGAAAAAATTGGCCATGAAAACCTTATGAATAGCAGCGGAGTATTGTCTGATATAGCTCTGGAGGGTAAAAAGGGTGGCGCAAAAAGACAAGGCAGGGTTCTGCTCTGCTGTACAAGTCAGAATCGACTGGACAGCGCTAACAACAGTGACGTGCTATGATAGGGTAAATGCCAAATGAAATATTAGAGCATTGGAGCAGTTCCAAAGGGCAGTTCTGAGAAGTTTTCTAGTGGGAGTGAGGCCTAAACTGAGGGAGAAGGATGGATAGAAGTTATCAGAAGAAGGGGAGGGATCACACTGGAAGGACATGGTCAGAATTACGTTGTAGGAAGATCGCTGTAGATCTCTGTGGAGCTTGTGGAGAATGGGCTGGCTTGGGGCAAAAGGGAAGGAAAGCCCAGAAGCAGAGACATCTGTTCATGGCTACATGCCCAAGAGCCAGCACAGATGTTCAACAAATACAAACATGGGGTGGGGTGGGGGTCAAAGGTAAACATGTGTTGGCTCTATAGCCACCATTCAGCTGCATTCAAAGAAGGCAACCAGAAGTCTCTAATAAACAGTCTATGAGGTTAAACCTTTGCGTGTTTTATTGAAGCTCTTGGCTAGTTATTTTCTGTTCCCAAAGCCTGTTGGTAGATGTTCCCTCAGGGACCTATAAGTAACACTGACTAATCCCACAGAATATTAATCAAACTAGCTTTTTTCTTTCCTTGGCAATATGTATATTGCAGTTACTAATTTATTATTTTATTATCTAATTCAAAATGTTCTGTAGAAAATCAGCAGGTCTACTTGACTTGAAAGCCTTTTTGCAGAAGAACCAGGGTGACCTTTAGGGAAGAACACAGAATTTGGGAGCATAAGATCCAGGTTCTACTTCTGGCTCTGCATCTTAATGATTCTGTGATCACAAATAAATTATAACTTTCCTAAGTTTAACTTTCTCACTGGCAACATGAGCATAACAATACCTAACTCATGTGGTTGCAAAGATTAAATGACATCAGGTACGCACAAAGTATCTTGTACAATCTACGGAACTATAAAAATATAAGTCATTGAAGTTATAAAAATAATTTGGAAAATCTCTGCTTTCTTACTATTATAACCAACATGCCGTTGTTTCTTGACAATGTATGTAGTAATTCTTTTCTCACTAGTACTGTTTACCTAGAATCACAGGTTTACTTAAATCCCGACTCTAAAGGGGTGGCCTAATAGAGTCACAGTGAGCCACAAGAGCTGTGAATATACCCATTTCACACTCCCAGGGTTTTATTTGGTTTCTCTCCTTAGGCTGTACTCTGAGGACGATCAATGAATAAGACATTTGCCCAAGGAAAGAATGCAGCATCAGGTCCACAGAGGACAGGAAATGTCGTTGGCTATGCAGAAGAATTACAGCCCAGAAAACACAAGGAAACCTTTATGGGAGTGATGTCATTAGTTAAAATTAGAGGAGATTCTTCACTGTAAAGTGAGAAACCATTACTAGGTATCTGAGAAAGGGTCATCTCTTGTTTAGATAGCCCACATATATATGTACGTATGTATCAATGCTATACACTACAAATATGAGAAAGGAATGGATGTGAGCCAGGATGCTTTGGGAAACACTATCCTTAGCTCACAAAAGGAAAACAACCCACAAAAACAAAGAGAAATCTTCATCTTCGTAGCCTAATTTCTAATTAGCATAGCATCAATTTCTAATTCATAATAATTTACATTTTCATGCAATTTGCACATATTATTGCCAGACCCATTATGCTTATTGCTACAAGTGGACTGAAATCTGTACAGTTTTCCCCCTCTTTCCAACAGCTCTCATTCAATTCTCAGAACATAACTAGCTAAGAAGAGCAGTCAGATGTTCCTGGAGAAGCTGTTAGTGATTCCTTAACACTGTCTTGAGAGATGCATGGCCCCCAGTCCCCAATTATATATAAATATATTTACGTAAAATACACATATACATATAATATCTACTCTACAGTGCTATATTCCATAATTAAATATACCTCTTAGTCCACCCCTCAAGAGAGGCATTTAATAATCTGTCCCTTGGGAAGGCGTGTTTCTGGCCAAGGAAAGCCCACACTTCACCACCGCTGCATGTGCCCAGGGCCTGGTGCAGTGAAAACCCTCAATAAATGTAAGCTATTATTATTGTTTGCACTCTTCTTAAAGTGTCAAGTAGAAATATGCATTTGCAGATTTGGTTTCCCAAGCATCTCTTGTAGGTCACCCTCTTAACACTGGTCTATCGCCCTGGTGCTATAGGCCTGAAACTCCCCACAGGATCAGGGGACCAATTTTATTCCAACAAAATTTCCTTTATGTGATGCACTAATTCCCAGACTCCCAAAATGGAAAATATAAAGCCCTATCCCAAAAAGCAAGAATGAATCTGTGAGAGTTCTACTTTATAGAGTAGTAGAGCAAGCTTGGGCTGTGCACTAGAAGTCAACCCAGGAGTCAGTGACTTCTAGTTTCCCCTAAGCTGTAGTAATGTCAGTCTGAGTGATGATGAGATGTGCCTTTCAGGTACCAACTGATATTAGCTGATATTTAGCTGATATTCTGGGGCTTGTGGATCCTGCTTGTCTTACTCTTCCAAGTGGACGCTCATTCTAGGGAAACTGTCATAACCCAGTATACGTAAATCTCTGGGTCTTCTCTATGGATCTTGCCTCCAGAGCCTGTTGTAGACTTTTCAGGATGGCTTCTACGCCCTCTGAGAGTCAATTCATATTTTGAAAACAGCCAAAAGTAATTTTGAATTCAAACAATATGGCAGGTGATCAAGCTGGAGTGACAAACTCAAGAATGTTTTTGGCAATAGCAGTAGGATTGCCTCCCAGGATGATTGTCTTAAAAACACGCAAGTTGGTGCATCCATGGCTGTTTTTACAAAACAAACAAACAAACCAGTCTCTGCACTTTTCAAAGGTTATTTTCCAGTTGTGAAAATAAACATATGCCATTGTCAGTGCATTAGGGTGATATTAAAGTGTTTTTCCAGAATTTAGAAATAAACCTCACACACAGTGGATATGACTAGTCAATGATGGAAGTGAACCAGAAGAAGGCCCGTGAGAAAACTGATGTGACTTGAGAATAAACTCAGGGAAGGAGACCTGGATGGTAACAGTATTTGGTAAGCAGAAATCTAATTAATTACATGTGAAGGGGAGGGTCAGGAAAAGGGACTCTAAAGAGCCAGAAGTTGACTCTGTTTCGTTCAGCACTGTTCAGGGCGGATGAGCACAAGCTTTCTCGTCATTGGAGAGGTGATTTTTGCCGTGGGCTGGGGTGATTTATTGTGTTTCCCCTTAGCCACAATAAAATATCTTTCAAGACTGGCCATCTTCATTTGCTCTGATTATAGGCTAGGCAAGTGACCTTCTGATAACGCTGGGAGGTGACAGCCTCAGGGCTGACCCTGGGCCATGGCAAACTCTCCAAGATAATGCAGTGTTACAAAGCCCCTTATAAAACTCCAGCCAGTCTTCTGGCAAAAGCCACCCTTCCTGCCTACAAAATATGGCCATGATTGGAGATCTAAAATTATAGAAAATTATTCAGAAAATCTACATCACCTTAAACTCATAATCCAGAGACTGTTAACATGTTGATGTATTTCATTTTAACTATTTTTTTTAAAAATTTTTACATAACTGAGATCAAATTGTATATTCAGTTTTTTATTTTGCTTCTTTATTAAGCATTACAACTTAGATATTTTCCAAATTACCTAAAATATCTATAAATATAACCATTAAAATTGTATAGTATTCCACCAAGTGTTTTTGTTTTCTTCCAGTGTACTTAACTAATCCTCTATTACTGGATATTTGGGTAGCCTGTAATTTTTTTTTTCTTTTGTAAGGAATACTATTATAGGCATACTAATGCAAAAGGCTCATTCTCTATTTGGGATTATTTCCTTGGTTCAAGTCCTCACGGTTGATTTTTAACCTTACTGAGCTGCCCTGTTTCTGAATCTAATTGCCTACTGGCCTCCTCCACTTGAAAATTGACATGCCCCAAGCAGAGGGTGAGCTGCTACTGAGGGTGAGCCCGCCCCTGGCCTCAGCCTAGGCACTCTGCTGTGATTTTTGTTTCAGGAGAAACCTGTCCTCAAACGTGAGCCAGGGAATTACTGGCAGAGGAAATTGACAGCAGCTGATGGGAGTGGGAATTGGGGAAGTGTGCATTTTATGATTCAATTATACAAAGATAATATGAGTGTGGTTTTGTTTGTATATTTACCGCCACTTTTAAGATCTTGTTGAATATATTCCAGACATTTTCAATGCACTTACAAATATATTACATATTTAGGGGTATGTGAATGTATGATAATAATATATAGATTCCTTTTCTAGAATCTTGAGCACTGCCTGCTGAAATGAAACCAAAGTTCCAAAGTCACACATGTTGTAAGTGGTAGAACTGTATTCAATCCAGATCTGTTGACTCTGAGTTTGTAATATTTCCCCTTCACCATGATATTTCCTTTCTAATAGTTATGTTGGGGTGGAAGGGAAAATAAACT
The DNA here is from genome assembly GCF_020826845.1 of Diceros bicornis minor. NCBI lineage: Eukaryota > Metazoa > Chordata > Mammalia > Perissodactyla > Rhinocerotidae > Diceros > Diceros bicornis. The sequence goes on along the minus strand of NC_080767.1, from coordinate 10,705,668 downwards.
AGGTTGCTAGAGCATTTTATTATTCTTTCTGGATGTGTCTGAGAGGCAGTGGTGGCAAGTGTCGATCTGTAATTCTAAACAAACACAGTTTAAAATCCCATGTGGACTATCTCACACACCGATCCACCTGAGACCCCCAGTTTGCACGATGATAGAAGCAGCTGGAGTTTTGCAGCAGTTCTGGGGGATTATATATGTTCTGAGAGCTCAGGAGCTAAGCACTCCACTATCTATAATTGAAAATGTACTGAAGCAAATGGAAGCTTGTGATCCCATGTGTATTTTATCAGATGCTTTGGACATTAAAGGAATTCCTGGAAAATTATAAATTGAAACACTTGTCACGTAGCAGTAACAAGGAAAAAAAAATCGTACTTAGACTTTGGAAAGAAAAGAATAAATTGCCCATGAAATAATTCATAATAGATTTGCAGCTAGAACTGGTTATGAGAGAGTAGTGTGGTATAAAAGATAAGAAATAGAATTTCAAAAATGCTTGGGAACCATTGCTAATTTTTTACCCAGGAGCAAGAATAATTGTACAGAGACAGTTAACTGGTCTGCGTGGAAAGCAAGAGGAAGACAAATACAAACAATAACAGCATTAGTTAAGGCATCTGAGAGAGAAATACAAGAAATGTACTTTTTCTTTATTTCTAATTGTATAACAAGGAAATTCTACTGAAAGTAAAATCAACAAATTGCTTTCACAAAAAAAAGTACCATGAAAACATAAAAAGTGTGCCTTCATTTTCTCACTTTGTGAAAAGAGGGACTCTTCAGACAAAGAATCTAAGTATCAGTTTTAGTGAAATGTACGGATATTAGTTAAGTGCTGTAAAGATACTTCCAGACAAGATGGTGGCAAGAGCTGCCCTTCCCCAAATTCCCAAGAAAATGACCAACAACATGTACAAATAGGATCCACACATAAGAAATGGGTAATGGGTCCTTGAGAGAATAGTCCTAAATGGACCAGATTATTGGCACCCACGGAAAACTGGCATGAGATGTGTTACTGAGAAAGAAAGCAAATGAGAGAAAGCTCCTAGCCTGGAGGGTAAGAGTCTAAGAACAAGAGTAGGCTGAGGAGTTGATGAGAAATGTACCACCTGAAACATTTTGTTGACTGGCAGCAATGGGCCGAATACTGAAGACCACTACAGAGATGTGTACAGGTAGAAATGTACAAAACAAATAGAGAAGTGGGTTTTGTGTGTGGTGTGATATGTGTGTGTGCATGCATGTGTGCCTGCATGTATGCATTGCAGGGAAGACTTCCACGGGGATCTAGTTTGTAGCACTAGTAAATAAAAGGATGTCTAATCTTTGGCTGGAGCTGATAATCTACTTTCCCCTCTCTTTGTTCTTCCTCCCTATCTGCAAGGAAAGTTTCATCTATAAAAAATTTGGACAGGAACACACGACATCTATCATAGACCCTTATGAATTTCCTCTGCAATAGTGAGCAAGCATAGATTAGGACACAGAAGCTATGAGAAACTTCTGCTGTTTGAAGAAAAGGGGAAATTGGCAGGTATTTTTCTTTTTTTTTATGCTGTCTTCATCAGGTTTTGATGTCAGAGTTATCCTTTAAAATGGATTGAAGAACACCTTTTTCCATGAACAGGAACAGGAATAACCCTTGTAAAAGGTTGGGTAAAACTCAGTTGTGAAAAAATCTAGACTCAGTATTATTTTAGGGGAGAACTCTTGAACTTAGGAATCTCTCATAATTTTCCTTTGTTTCATTGAGTCATTAATCTTTCCTATTTCTTGAGCCAAATTTGTCTGGAGCTTCTCTCAAAAGTTCAGTAGAGAATAACGGGACTGTTTTAAAACTTCTGTTTTGACACTGACAGTTTCAATTTTGGAGGCCCCTCCCCACATCGCATCACAGATTAATTTTTTGATGGGGGAGTATAAAATGGTTGGCAGAAAAGATTTTAGAAAGTTTTTTTAGCTTTAATTTTTATTGTAATTTAAAGTAGATAATATAGTCACATGATTCAAAATTCAAAAGATTTGAAAATGTATATATGAAGAGTCCCTATACTTTTGCCCCCAAGCTATTTGGTTCCATTACCAGGACACAATCAATTTATTGTGTCTCTTTAAATGATTTGTAAAATTTTAGTTTTTGATATTAATCATTGGAGTTTCTAGCTCACTTCTGGTACTCTGGTATTTTTGTGGGTCTGTGTTTCCGTGCTTACAGGCCTTTGGAATGCTGCAGGCTCTGCGTCTAAGCCCTGGGCCTGTAGCACTCAATGGATAACAGGGTCCTGGCTCAGGTTTTTCTAACAACCCTGCATCACATTTACATACTTTCCCAGTAACTCCACCACCACTATACCCTCCCTGTGCCCTAGGAGTTTCTAACTGGATGAATCATTTTCTCAGATTTTTTTAAATCTCAAAGGCCATTTCTTAAAGAATGATACCTTAAACCTGCTGGTCTTAGCTCTAAGTCCTATCACCTTTACTTCCCCTGTTGCACGGAAGAGTGTTGGAAGGTTGTAGAAATGGGCGTTTGGGGTTGTGTGAGGATGAAAAGATTGATAGGATTTATAGGGCTTACACTCTTCCCAGAGTGAGCGCTAGTTAACCATGCAGGACCTCTTGCAGAGCATTCAGAGGAATGTGCATTTGATGATTCAATTATACAAAGATAATATGAGTGTGGTTTTATATGTATATATACTACCACTTTTAAGATCTTGTGGGATATAATTCCAGACATTTTTCAATATGTTTACATATAAACCACATATTTAGGGGTTTATACATATATATACACTTATAAAATAATATAGAGATTCCCTTTCTAGGGTCTTGAACACTGCCTGCTGAAATGGAACCAGAGTTGTCTGCCCGTCCTGGGATAGCAGGGATCAGGGGAGTCTGTCTAAAATTGGAGCAAAGGTCAATGGAGTTGGTCAGAAGATGCAATCTTCCCAGCCTGAGGCCAGTCACCTCCTGTGTTTGTGCAGCTCAGCTGCACAAGTGCTGCTGCCCTGCGGAGAAACAGGTTCATTTGTGTTAATAGTCACAAGGCACTCCAAAGGCAGCTGAGATCTGAAGGCAGAGTCGTGACTTCTGCGTCTCAGTGTTTGGAGGCCACTTTACAGAGGTCTCTGGCCACCTGCTCCCTCTGCCAGTGCTGACTTGGACAAACGACTGGGCCTGGTGTCACGTCCGCTGCCTCTGAATCTGAAGACATCAGAGCTTCCACGGAGGTTCAGCTCCCCCTCCTTCATTGGTAAAGCAAGGCTCCTAATCAGGTCTTGGTCATTATGTGGCATTTTGTGGCTTTAAAGCACATTATAAACGTTAAGTGCTAAGACTTTGGGAGTGGTAGGAAGAAAAGGAATCGAGGGTCAGGAGCCCTGTCCTCAGCCATGGCTCTGATGACAGTGGGGACACTGGCACAAAGTTTAACTCCCTGTCCAAAATTCAAGTCAAACTTTAAATTCAATCATGTTCCTGGAAGTTCAAATAGTTTTATATTTACCCACAACTATTAATATTCTTATCTAATAACTACAGATGAAAAGTCAACCTTTATGTAAAGACAAAATAATTTGCTTGTAGGCATAAAGAAGTCTGGGCATTCTGAAAATGATGATGATTTTTTTTCCTTCAACTGTAATTTTAAACCAGAAACACAAAATTATATATATAAATAATATTTAAAGGATGAAAAACAATAGAAGCCAAAGTGGAACAATCTCCAGAAAGATATTCTGCTCCTTGAGAAAAACCAATAGAAGTAAAACTTTAGGGACCCTCAAGGACTTTTAGAACGGACTGCAGCAGCATCAGGAGTCTTCAGCAATCACCATGAAAATGCAGTAGTCACAAGGGAGAGAAGGCATTCAAAACACAGAAAATTTCCAAATCAGAAACAAGGGCTAAGTCTCTTCGTAGTTGCAATGTAGTTAGTAATTACTTACATATAAAATGATTCTGAAAGAGGTGCTTGTAATGGTGAAAAATTTGTCTATGCTACTTGACACCATGTCTGGAACAGAGTTAATATGCAATAAGTGGTCATCGTCATTATGTTTTAATTTATTGTTATAGTCAACAGCAAAGAAAAGCAAAACTAAAGGTGAGGCAGCAGAGGGCAAACTACTGTCGAAGTTCAGCAAATGACAGGTTCTATTTTTAATGAGTTTACCAGTAATGGTGATGATGTCACTCTAAAATAGAGAAGAGCTAAAAAAATATATAAAGCAAAAAGAGTAAAAAAAAAGATGAGATCCCTCCTAAATCAGAATTTAATATTAGGTGACTTTAACCATCTCTATTCTAGCAACTCTTCCCGGTAAGAGGTCTGTCCACTCTGAAGACACATCAGGAAGCCACATACATTCTCAATCATCAGTCACAATCTAGAGACCCCAGGGCACCCACCTTCAGAAGCAAGAAAAAGACAGCCCCGATTTAGAATTAGAAGCAGACAGCTCCTAATCACAGGCTTTGTCTCCAAGGGTCCGGTTTATCAAGAGTTAAACCTCTGCGTCCAAGTGCCGCTCCCAACTAAGAGAATGAAAAAGAAATCTTCTCTGATTAAGGAAATTGCAGGTTTTGAAGTATGTTGATGTTTGAAAAGGATATTGTAATACAATACAGTTCTTTAAAATTTTATGTAAATATTCCTAAATTATCCTGTGATTACTTTCTTTGAAAATTAAGAGACAATAATGAGGTTTGTATGAAATGTCTCCTGATTTCCTTTGCTTTTAAGTAACACAAATTTTCTCATTTTCCACCAATGATATCACAAGTACATGTCTCCACATGGCATACCAGTTTGACTTACAAGAAATCCTCACACATGGTCATTGCAATCCAAAATTGGACTGCCTTATTAGGCGAAGTTTTTTCTCAAGTTCATATCAAATGAATAGGACAGAATTTATGTGGAAAAGTAAAAATTACTTTTTCCATTTTTATTTTCATAGATCTTTATAATCTTTTGTAAAACAAAAAAAGTATGGGAAATCCTGAAGCTTCCAAAATGCCTGCAGATTTTCCTTGCTGTACAATATAACGCACTATTACTAAGTAGGAAATATATTCTGATCCAATAACTATTCCAGATACATAAAATAAATTTGAGCTCTCATTACAAAGAATATTAGGTTGATTAAAATATGAAAAAATTTCTCAGCAAAACGTATAATTGAGCTTAAGGAGCCCTAGATGTTCGAAAAATGACCTAGAAATTGAGGGGAATGGGATACATAGGCTGATCCCTTGATCTCTTTGAACCAACTCAGATTAAGCATTTACTTTCTGACTTCTAGAGATTCGAATTCAAAATGGGATTAGTCGCAAGCTCTGGTCTCAAGGAGCTCACAGTATAATATGGAAAGTAAGAATAATGATAACTTTTATCCTACTTGGCATTGTCCAAACTGACTTGGTTCCCTTAACAGTTTCTTTACCAACCAAGGGCTCCATCCAGCAGTTTCCTGAAAGGCTCCTCCTATTCTGGAGAGTTGCCTGGAGAATATCTCCAGATATTGCCTCTGGGACACACTCAGTCTGCCTTGCCTTTTCTCTGTTTCCAAACCTTTGCTTGGATGCACTGCTTTCTCCCTTCACTCCCACCTTGATCTCTACACTCCAGAGCTTCTCTTGCTACCTGAGCGCATCCTTGCCTAGGTTCCTCTTCACTGCACACCTCCTAGTCACCTGCTTTTCTCACTAATTCCCTGACTTGAGTGGATCGTGGGACTCCAGCTGGCCCTGAGCTCTGGGCATCCTCTTACTTCTGCTGGGAAGTCAGGGAATCTTCTCAATGAACTCAGGTAATGAAAGGAGGATGAGAAAGATGCAGGAACACTTAAATCAATCCCATGAGGACATTAAATTGCCAAGTGCTTGAGCAACTCAAAGTTAATGGCAATGATGACAGCCATCATTTATCCTTAGGTACTCTATCCATATTTACAAGTGAGGAAACAGGTTCACGTGAGTTGAATAACTTGCCCAAGCTCACACAACTTGTAAATGTGAGGGACAGAGCTAATATTCAGTCCTAAGTTTACTGAGCGCCAAAGCTGTACTCCATGTAAGATTATATAGTTTTGTTTTATTTTTAATGACAGTACCACCACTATCACTGGATTCAATTAAGATGGCAAATACTATAACGGAGGAGCTGGAGGCCACTGCCACTCAAGAAAATCATTGCTAATATTAACTGTTTACTATATGCCGGTACGGGGCTGTGTCCTTTACAGAAACCATCTCATTTTAAACCTCAAAAATAACTCTATGGGATACATATTACTGTTATTCTCACTTTACAAATGAAAACAACTAAGGTGCAGAGAAGTTAAGTATCTTCCTGAGATCCCACAGCTATTAACGACAGAGCTAAAATATTCTGAATCCAGAGCTTATGACACTAGTTTCTGTGCCTCCCCATTCTGCCTGTTTGCCGGTTTGACAGATGTGGGTGAGGTGATCTCAAAGGGGAGCTGCCAATATCCCTTGCTTAGATGACATCCCTCCCCTCCTCACAGTTCCTGTAGTTTCCAACTCAGTCTATAAGATCAGTCCTTGCTGAAGCAACATGATCTTACCAATAAGTGTAACTAGTAAAAATGGGTCCCAAAGCAGTCTGAGTTAGACCACCCTTCCGCTTCCTGTGCAGAGGCTGCCAATGTCCTGTAAGGACATAAATCTCTTTATCATAGTCTAGGGGTGCAACAATCTGTCCCAAAGCTGGAGGAGATATAAGTGCTTAAAAGGTATGAATTGGCAAAAGAGGGAAACCCTGGATTAGGTAAACTGGATACATTTGACCAGTGTAATGATGTATGGTGACGTCGTTTATATGAATATTTCTCAGATTGTTATTCGTTGACCTCATTGCTTTAGAATCATTTGGGATAGTTTTTAAATGCAGATTCCAAAGCCTCCCTATGTCTGTCTCCAGAAACTCTGAAGGGGAGATGGGGCTCAGTAATCTTCATTTGACAATTAACCAGCTCCCCTAGTGTTTCGGATGTAGATGCACACCAGAACTCCCCCTGTGCTTATATAATCTTCAGTATTACGTAATTTGGTTTTGCAACTGTTTGACAGATTAAGGATCAAGGCTTATGTTACTTCAGAGCTGACAGAATAATTTATTACTCCATTATCAGAATAGATTATAGATGTTATAGATACATTCAAATATTTAGAGAATTTTATGTACTCTATTGTCATGGAGGCCCAGCACATGCACACACGTGTGCGTACACACACACACACAGTACTTCTAAAAGTAGCAAACAAAATTCAGTTCAAGCACATTTTTTTTGCTGATTGTATCATACTGATTTTTGAGTGCATTAGTCCAAGTACTGTAGAGAGATGCTAATCAGTACTTTGAGAACAAAGTATTTTTTTACACCCAAAAAAAAACCTTGGGAAATTGCTTTGCTAAATCCTTCTGAAGATTTACAATACATACTAAAGATTTGAGGTGCTCCAGAGTGTAAATGAAACTTGCTAACTTTATTTAATATTGAACAAACAAACTTCTTTGGAAAGAGGATGATCTTTTTTTCCTTTTCTGTACCCTCCTTACCACCAATTTGCTTAGCTCTGAATTCATTTGCTCAACAAATTTATGTTACAAATACATGCAGCAACTATAAACTAGGCAGTGTGTTAGATTCCGGGATAAAATGCTGAGTAAGCTAGATGTCTCTTCAGTAGCCACACTCATTACCATCTGAAACTTGTCAAGTCACAAAGGTTCCTCATAGCCCAAGGGGCCCTGATGCAATGCAGTCGGCTCCATTGCCTCAGTTCCACCACTGACCTTACTTTAGTTATAGTTGACAAGGGACTTCAAGAATCTCCAGACAAACTCAGAGCTGCTGCTGAGCTGGGCTTGACGAGCAGAGGGCCTCCCCAGGTAGCTGCACACCCAAGCTAGCTCCACAACAGATGAGGATTAGAGGATCTGTCTGGATGCACTTGAGAGCACAGAGGCTGCTTTAAAACAGGCATTTGAACTAATTGTTGAATCAAAATTTAATCCACACATGTTTTGCTGGGCAGTAGTTTCTTCACATCGTGGAATACTGCCAATCATTTGTAAGGTTATTTCAAATGTCCACTGACAAAGTAATCGGAGTATTTATTTGATACCTTGGGGGACAATACATTGTTATTATACTTTTGTTGTTGTTAGACTATTCTTTTTCTCCTGACATAAGGGACACTAAACAAGTCCACTGAAGGAGGAGGTCTTCATCCTACTCATCCCATTGCTCTGAGAATGACTGAAAGAATGTTAAATCGTTGGCTCATGTAAGAATTGATTTGGGGGGGTTATTTATTTTACTGATCATGCCAGTGAGAGGCATTCCAGGCTGGAAATTCTATACTGACTATGCATATCCTCACATCTGTTACGATTCAGTGGTTATGATTTTGTCTTTGCAAAAGATGCCTTCCAATATGGAGAATCTGTAACTTGTAAGAGGTTTTACGATTGTGAAACATTAGACTCTCCCTTAGTCCTGTCCCATGGCAGAGGAAATAGTAGCGGGAATTTAAGAATTGAAAGGGGCCCGAGACCCAAAGCATCTACCCATACATGTAGCAATTTTTCTGCCGTTGCGTGTGCTTCGCCCAGCTGTAACTTAACTGTGTATACCTAAATCTGGGACAACAGAAGACCCTGTAACCCTCAAGAAGAATCAGTGGACTCACTTTGGCACCCTGAATTCTAGACATCAGCTTGATCCACTCTGCTCATCAGCACAGTGACTGATATTGCTGCCAAATCATCCACACATCTGCATTATGGCTATTAGCTTTGAATGCCTGCATATTGCTCCCATTTTTATCTGGCCAAATAGTGGCATGCTTTGCTTTGGAATGTGAATGAAATTGACAATATCAGTCACTTAGACTATACTGAATATGTTTGTTTCTTTGAAAGTGTTTCTTTGAGGCAGTAGAATTATCCTCCATCTATTCATTCAACTACTTGGTGAAAATCTACTATCTGCCAGATACTCTTGCCAGGGGCTGGAGACAGAGCAGGAAAAATAAGACAATGGCTAGAATTAAAAGTCCATTTTCTGCAGCCATACAAGTTTCAATTCCAAATATGCAAAGTAGAGAGGGTCTTAGTTTTGAAGTTGCCTGATCAATTTGGGTCCTATAGGCCTATCACATGCTCCTAGGCTCCCTCCTACCCCCACCCACTTAGAGGCTATTTATAGAATCCTGACTCCCAGCTAGATTGCAGTTTTTAGTAGAAAGTTTTGAAATTTTTATATCCATTTATTTACCTTTTAACATGTAGGTTTCTTATGTCTGTATTTATTTTCTTCCCCTGAATAAAATCTATATTGAGTCTTCTGAAGTGCTCTTAGAGAGTATAGTATAACTACACGTGGAGTGTAAATGCAATAGGTGAGTGTGTCTCTTTGCACACAAATAAACTTTATAGCACTAGACAATTCATCCTTGGAGTTGTTTGTGATAGCACTTTATGTGGTGGCTTTTAACGAGAGTTAGAAGAAACTGGAGCTATTTGTGTTTGTCTCAAGAGAATAAAAGCTTTTTCCTTGAGTTCTCTGATGCATGTGATGTTTGAGATTTACAGAAATAGCATCCTTTTCCCCTGAGAATAAAATCACCCCCTGCTTTCCCCCCAGGCAGAAAAATAACCCTGCAACAAGTAACGAGCAGGTAGTCTATTTCATGAGCGACTCAAATAGAAGACGCAGAAATCTGAGAAAAATCATTTTAAATTATATTGCAAAAGCACATATTTCCCTAACAAAGCTGACAGTCCATTGTGTTCCTCCAAAAGAAATGGCCTACAATTATTCAAGTTGCCTCCTTCCACTTTGCCCCTCTGGGCTCCACAGTCTGCTCCTCTACCCCATAGAAATGCTACAGTTCCCAAGGAGGCTTTGCAATCAAGAACAGCTGTTCACGATCTCACTAGTCAGCGTTTCCTGTTGTTTACTTTGCCGGCAATCTCACCGAATGCTCCAGGTATTCAGGAACATTCTGACAGGTAAGTGGAGAATGAAATCCTCCCTCCTTTCTAAGACAAAGCTGCTTCATCACCAAACTCCTGAGTTTCCTTCTGACCCTCCTTCAACCCCTGTAGCCTGGCTTTCCTCTAAAGGACATTACTGTCCCAAGGTCCTGTCCAAAGCATGCTTTCCCCTCTCACAGCACACGACTCTTAGCCATTCCCTTCTTTCTGACACACCCTCCTCCCTTGGCTTCCCCATCACTTCTCAAGCCTGGTTTTCCTTGAACATGTCTGATTCTCCTTCTCAGCTTGTCTGGCTATCTTGTCCTTTAAAGGCTGGTGTTCCTGATGTTTCCCCCTCAGTCCTCTTCCCTGTATACTCTCCTTACATTGTGTTTCCTCAGGTAAGTCGCTTCTCCTCTCTGGTTCTCAGTTTACACGTAAGTGGGCAGGGGGCGGGGGAGGATGAGATAGTGGACCAGATAGTTTTTGAGGTTTAAGCCCATCCTCAAATTCTGTGATAATAATTCAGAAGGAATAAATGATATTGGAGATAGAGAGCTGCATACCCTGAATGAGAAAAAGACAGGCTCAGGAAAATGAATCTCAGGAAGGACATCGTGAGAGAAGTGGGTGCCACAGCTCGGAACAGGGCCCAGGAGGGCCTGACAGTGGGGGGCTCAGCAGCCCTGGGCTACCACCCCCTTTGGGCCCCACTGAGACTCTCTAATAAACAGCAAAAGCAGCTTGAAAAGGGGAAATAAGTCACCAAAGGGAGGTCTGAAAAGTGCCTGGACGAGGGATTGGATACGTTCACTCCTTTTCCTTCCTCCTTGACTCAGAGAAAAGCAATGGAGAAGAAACACTTTCTAAGAGGCTGCTCATTGCTCATCTGGTTTTGCTCCAAGAAGCCCAAGCACCAGACACCTGACTCTAATGTCCAATTCAGGCTCACCCAGGATTTAAAACTAGCTAAAACTCTCTTTAATCAAGGACGCTATAAGGAAAATAAGAGGCTTTCTTGATAATGCAAGTGTTCTGGAATGAATACATACATGGTTTACACACATATACATGAAAATTATAAAGAATATTCATCTGGGAGTTGATAAAATGTCCAGCTGTTCCTTGTTAGGGACCTGGTAAAAAGCCTTCACCTGATGTGACTGAAGTCTTCTGCTCTGTTCCCCAAATCCAACCCTGCCTGCACTGGTTGTCTCTTTTTATTTGGGGGCCCTTAATACTATTTTCTATCACTGCTAAGGGAGTTTGCGTGTGCCAATAAGTCTACAAAATGCCTGCAGCGCATTACTTGTTACCCAGGTGTAGTGGGTAACAGTGACAAGGCTAGTATAGGACCTGTTCTACAAGGTTCAGGTGCAGATAATGTCTTTTTTTCTTTTTTCTCATTTTGTCAGATTTATTTATAATTGTAGTTCTCAACTGGGAAACCCCAAGAAACATTTGGCAGTGTCTGGAGATGATTTTGATTGTCACACTGGCAGGATGGGGTGATACTGGCATCCAGTGGATAAAGGTTCAAAATGTTGCTAAACATTCTACAATGCACAGGACAGTGCCCACAAAAAATAATTATCTGATCCTAAATGTCAATGGTGCTAAGGCTGAGAAACTCTGATTTATAACCAACTCAGAGAACCATCTGTCAAGATTCATGGGAAGTCCTGTATCAGTCATCCTGGGACTCTCCTTCCCTCCCTTCCTTTTTGGGCTTACGGTAAACCTGAAAAGAGTCCATGGGACTTCCTGTTGGGGATGGTGAGCTCTGCTTCTCAGTCCGTGGTTGCTTGATGGTGCTCCTTGTGGCCGCATAGTACCACTGGTCTGAAACACAAGGGGTTTGCTCTCACCTCTCATTTTCCCACAACAGCCCCTGACTATCCCCAGAAACATCTTGATGTTGCCAGCGGGACCTAGGACTACCCAAAAGCTTTTCTGCCTTTTCTGGAAGTAAGGAGAGCCAAGGCCTTAGATATGCTATGCCTTCATGAACCTCTTAAAGGCATGTAATCTACATGAAATCTACATGTAACCTACATGCCTTTCAATTCTTGCTGATGAGGCCCTAGCAGTGAAAAAGAAAGCACAAAATAATTTCCAGTGGGTCCTCCTTTGATGTTAAATTCTCAGGAACTTCCCTGATTCTGTAATGACTACTCTCACTCTGCTGCCTGGCACTGGCTGGGGCTCTGCCTGTCTTCTCCCAACCTGGGGCCTCTAAGTCCTGAATTCTGCCACTGGGAATACTAGACACATTTTTACCAGCCCTGTGGGGATGGGAGAGGTAAGAAAAGTGGCCCCATTTGGAGAGAAGGGTAGCTTTCTGATACGACATCAGAGCTACAAATGGATGCCACATGGTGCCGACAGCTGAGCACAGCTCTTCCCATGCCTACCTTCCACTACACATCCTCACCATCGGTGATGGTTTGAGATTTTCCCATTTTCCCATGCCATACACAATGTGTGCCGACTCTAGGTCTTTATCAAAATACTTATATCATGGAATTGTAATGATCTGTGTACCCATTTGTTTCACCCAAGGGCTTCTGAGCTCTTTGAGGAAAAGACTGTGTCTTAATCATCTCCACAAAGTCAGCATAAGGCACCGTGCTTAGCCCATAGGAAGCACTTAGAATTACAGAATGAAAAAAGAAATTGAATAAAATATTTCCAAGCGAAATATTTGTGAGGATTTGTAAAGAAAAGTAGGATGGGAACAGCTATCCAGAATTCACAAGGTGATATTTTATGCAGACAACTAAAAAGATCAGCACATAGTTCTTTTGAAGCTTTTAGCACAATGGAATAAAAATCAGAAACATGACTTTTTTTTTGTTTTTTTGTCATTTGGAAATTGTGGTAGCAAGTAAACTCCTCTGTCTTTTATCTTTGGAACACAGTAATAAAATGTCACATGTCATCATTTGTCTCACAAGTTTCATTGAAAAATTTACCTGCAAGTTAAACAGTAGAGTTGCTGGGCTGGGCTTCCAGAGGTTCGCTGGCTCTCACCAATCTTCAAGGAGAAAACGACTGACATCAAAGTGCTCTATGGACCTGTAAGCAGCTTCTCTCCAAATACCTTCCTTGATCTAAAGGCAGCTCAAAAGCTGCCTGCTTTTAGAGATGGTTTTCAGTAATATAGATGATCTTTGTGCTGGTCTTGTATAGCCCCAAGTCATGGAACTAGCATGCAAGTGTATTTCATTAAGAAGAATTCCGATTTTACATCATTGAGCATACTTGACTCGGAGGAGCGAGAAATGGATGAAGTCACGTTTACACTTACATTTTTTTCTGACTCTTGGGTCCTTTTTACCAAACTGTTGAACCACCAGAATCAAGTCTCTAGATTAAACTTGAAGTCTTTATTATAGGAAATTATAACCTATATTGGAATCTCCAGCTACCTCAAAAAAGTAGCATAAAGTTATCAATAAAATTTATTTTTATTTATTTTAAAAGACGGCCCTTTATTGAGCAAACAATGGATTCAGGTGAAGGTTGTAATATGAAACTAATAATTAATAATATTAGCCAATGTAGTTAATATTTATCTCATTTTACATCTCAGATGTGCAAATATAACTTTATAATAATTATTAATAACTTGACCTAAGGTCTATTTCCCATTCCATCAAGATGGCAAAAACAATCTTAGATAATTTGGGGTTCCCTCTCCTTGCCTTAGAGTTCCGTCTAAGTTCTGAATCACTTATCCAGTGCCATGGCATTTGATGCAACAAGTGGGACTCTAATCTGGTCTTCAATATCATACATCCATGCAGATTTCTTGTGTGTGTGTGTGTGTGTGTGTGAGCAAGATCAACCCTGAGCTAACATCCAATGCCAATCCTCCTCTTTTTGCCAAGGAACATTGGCCCTGGGCTAACATCTGTGCCCATCTTCCTCTACCTTATATGGGACGCCACCACAGCATGGCCTGACAAGTGGTGCATCAGTGTGCGCCTAGGATCCAAACCTGTGAACCCCAGGCCGCCAAAGCGGAGCACGTGCACTTAACCACTACGCCATCGGACTGGCCCCCCATGCAGATTTCTTTTGAGGTAGCTGTTACTTCTTCTGGTTCTCTGTCATTAATCTACAGAGGTCACCATGGAAATAAATGTCACTAGCTTCTCTCTGCTTGCCTTCTTCAGGTCTGATGGCTCTCCTAATTTCCTTTCATTTTATGAGACTTCTCTTGTAGGACATCATTTCTAATCTTTCCATTTCACGATAGGACACCAAAATCTCTGCCAAACTGGCCAAGACCCATTCTCTCTAAACTTACCACATCTGTTTCCTCTCTCAAACCCAGGCTTCCTCCAGAAAGCAGGATACCAGTGTCCATCTCCCTGGAACAATCCATCCCCTTTCCTCCAGTTGGGGTGGAAAGGTAAACCTCTTTCTCATTAAACGTAAACATTTTGGCCATGCCTAAAGTCTTCTCCAGTCACCTAAGGATCCAGGCTTTTGGAAATAAAGTCAATGATACTCCTTTATTTCTGTCTTCTATCCTGTCCCATCCCTGTCCTGAGCAAGGAACACAGAACTGCCCAGCTCTTTGAATGGGGTAGGTAAGGGTGGGAGGTACAGAAAAAAGTGAAGCATCGGAGAAAAAAATAGGTTAGTATCTCAAAATGTTATCTCACCCCACTCACCACATTTATTGTCTTTTCCTTGTCAATATTTTTTGAATTGACTCCTGTGGTTTGTTTGTGTGTTTTGTTTTGTTTTTTCTTGGATCTTTCAATCCAAGTCCAACGTTTGTCATGAGACAGGTTTGCTGGATTGTCACTGCTCCCCCTTACTACTCATTCAGATGTTGTCACTTTCCTCCATAGATCTAAATGTAGAGTTTGGGGGGTTTGTGCATAGCCCACAGTTGCATTTATGATTCCCAGCAGATTCATCTAGTGATGGTCCACTGGGCTGAGGTGGGATCTTCCCTTCCTCAGTCTGGTCGTTTCTCTCACCCACTCTGTATTCGTTACTCTGAGGGTTCCATCTGGCTCTACCTCTGTTTTCACTTCTTTGGCTGACAAAACATCCATCAAGAGACTTCTCTCATAGGACATCATACGATGCACTTTTTTCCAAGCTTCTCTCCCTCCTGCAGTATTGTGCCTTTGGAGTTGTATTTACTACATGGATTAGAGAAAGAGATTCACCATTTGAGGGTTGACAGGCTGGGAAACTGTCACAGAGGGAGAAAGAGATGATTCTGGCTTAGTCTGGCTTAGAGGATATTTCATGCATAACTGTATAATGGTGCTGAGTTCTTCTGACTGTGTGGCCCTTCATTATCCAGGAGTAGGTGTATAGAGAGGGGATTGATTAGAGTTTTTCAATATCTTCTAGAGAGACTAATTTTGTTGGAGCACATGGTATGTCCCCTAGGAAAGTGCTTCTCAAGACTTTGCCTTCAATGGTGTGGTTTATGAAAAGTCAGGCCAGATTTTGAACTGGAGTCTCTTCTTTAATTGTCATTGCCATTGTTAATTTTATTTTTTCATATTCTTTTGGATTTTCAATGGGATTTTGGTGGCATATGTATGAGGCACATCTAATCTGCCACCTTGTAAACCCAGATAACCTAAAGCTGGAATTTTTACCCATGTCCATCTAACTCCAAACCCCTACACTTTCTGCTACTTCATGTTGCCATTTAAGGCAGGCCTTAAATGTAGTGCATTCAGTTCTGCTCCTCAAATACTTGTCTATTCCAATTAGATTCTAATCCTTTATTATAACTTTGATTTGGATTTCCTGAATCCCATCAGGGAATTCAGTAGTAAAAATTGTGCTTTGTACACCGTGTGGCCTGTACCTCAAAAACATTGGTGCTTGAAAGTAGTTCTAGAGAGAAGTCAGCAAAAGGCATGTGACACGTTGAACATAGAATTTAATGAAACATCTGCAGGTGACCTAGGACTCCAGAATTGGGATGTAAAATGATACAAGAGAGGAGTCCAGGCTTTGGGTCCTGATGGGCCCAGATCCAAATCCCTGCTCTGCCACCTTGAGCAACAATTCTGAGCCTTGGCTCTCTGATTTGTACAATGGAGATAATGATATTCACTTCCCAGGATGGAATGGAGATTAAGTGAGTTTATGTCTAAAGCTTTGGACATACACACAAGGTACATAAAAAATAGTACTTGTCTTATCAGGTAAGATGTTATTGATTCCAAGTAACATAATACCTAATTCAGATTGGCCTAATTAACAATAAGGGAGATATCTTGTATTACGTAGATGAAAAGTTAAAAGATAGAGTGGGCTTCACATGCAGTTTAACACAGCAGTTCTTGATGTTGATCAGGACTCTGTTCACTGAACTTGCCTTGGTTTTTCTCTCCTTGAGTCAGCTTTGTGTTGAAGGTAGCTTCTTCATGCTAACAAAATGGTTCACCACACTCTCCAAAGGGACAGAATGAGCATTTGTTCCAGAATTACTAACAGGAATCTTGAGATTCACTCTGATTTTTCACTCCAAAACCAATTGGCCAAGGACATGGAATCCACTGATTGGCTCGGCTTCAGGACTCTGCCTTGGGAGCAGGATACAAGACCACTCTTTGCAAACCCTCAATATCTCTACGCTTTCATTTTCCCTCCATTTCTCCCCCACAACTCTAACACTCCTTCTAAGGAAACCTTTTCTAGCTTGGGTTTGGGAGATGGAGGAAGGGACCCCTCTCTCCTCAAACTCTCAAATATTTTATCCATGCCTAGAGTTCTCTATAGATGCCTAAAAATTTAGGTTTTTGGAAACCAAAGCCAGAAAGTTCTTTGTTTCTGTGTTTTACCCCCGCATATCCTTCCTCTGTGACAATGATCACTTGATACTTAATTTTTCCTTTCCTCGAATCAAAGGAGTTAGAAAGTCTTGGAATTATTTAAGTCAAATACTTCCATTTGTCTGTGGGGAACAAGATACACTACACACGTGATACTTATTTCTGTAATCATCAGCATTCTCATCTTGATGTGATTTTTCTACATCTACCTTGGTATATTAGCAATAAACTCTAAGGACTACCTTGCTGATACTATTGAACAAAGAAATAGGGACATTTCTAATCCCCAGCCTGCAGGTAGAAGGACTTGAGCATGCACAAAATCTTGATGTACTCCCCAAGGAGTCCTTGTGGGAGCCCCACTCGCTCTTCGTTTGGCTTCTTATTAGCAAGTATGACTGAATTGAGGTATTCTGGTTTTTGTCAGCTGTTTGGTATTTGATAGCTGAATCCAACAATCTTTGTTTGGGATTCTCCTTTTGTTCTTGTAGTTTAAAAAGAAAACCAACAACAGCAACAAATGGCTGAGAAAAAAGAAATTCAACTTTTTAAATTCCTGAGCAGAGGAACCTGAACTGTATTTAGCTGCATATCTTGAGATATTTTGGCTGTTGTTTGTCCAAACACAACATTGCTTCGATAGATCTATGTGTAACCATCAAACAAATCAGCAAACAAGAAGACACACAAACCTTCCTGGCTTCTAGAATGGCTCCTTTTTTCCTCTCCAAACTTGAAGGATTGGCAACATCATAATTTACTTAAAATTATCAAAATGATGCTTAGCAAATACTCAATACGTGGTATCTTTCCTTATTTCAATTATTGTGTGAAGAAAGCTGTATACTCTTCCTAAACTCCTCGTCTGGGCCTTCAAATCTGTTTCTCGACACAGCCGCAGTGGGTGGTGGTAAGCGTTTCCAGGAGAGCCCTAACTGAAATTGGATACATGGGGCTTTTCAGTACAGCTGCAAGAAGGATATCTGTGTTTGTTAGATTATTTTAAATGCTGTTCTGTCTTGTTAAAGTTGTATTATATATGTGCTAATGTTGGATTTGGCTGAAACTTTAAGGTGCGTCTCTTGTCTGAAAACACTTTATTCAAGAAATTTAATAAATGATAAGCCTAGGGAAAATGTATAAAACTTTGAGGAAAAAATAATCTGGTAGTTCATAACTGTGGTCCTCATGCACCCTTGAAGGTAGTGAACCATACCTAGGAGTTGCCAGATCCTAGATGGGCAGTCTGGGGTTCAGGATTATAACTGAATATTACCTAGGTAGACAACCCCTGTGGGTAACAATTTCTGACACTGGACTCAAGTCATCTTCTATGCAGAGTCCTTTGAACAAGGCTTCTTCCTTTACTAGTTTGCCTATAACAGTGGCTGGCAGAGAATGGGCATTTAATGTGTATGTGCTGAATGAATAAATAAATTAATGAATGAGCTACCTTCAGATTTTGGTGTGTTCTGGCACTCCAGTCACCTTCAACCCAAGCAATGGCCTTCAACATTAGAGATTTTCAGATAGATATGGAAAGACCCCAAAATGAAAACAGATCCCCACTGAGTCACATGTTAAAAGAATCAATCTTTTCTCCCACATTACCTAGAAAAGACATACATATAAAGACATGCTACCAAGACCAATCCTAAACCATTTATCAATTTAGAATAGCTGGAGTGTTTCTTTGGGGAGAGCAGGTAAGTGCAAAAATGGGAATGATGAGGGAAAAAATGCATCATGCATTTCTCTCCAAATGTTTTCATTAGATTTTCCAACCTAGGATAGTCAAATGCAAAACCACAAATGGTGAGGAGGAAACAAGTCCTTCTGAGTAGACCAAACAGAGAAGTCTTCTCTGTTATTCTGTTAATCCAACCTCTTCCATCAGTCTGCTATTGTAAGCCCCTCATTAGAAAGACAAGTCCAGTGTCCTTCAACCTCCCAGGCTGCATCCAGCTGTCCCAACTCTGAGAGTCTGATCTCTCTGGCGTCTCCCCTAAGACCAGCACTCTAGCCCTGCAGCCACCACAGACACGATGAACCAACAGTGGAGAGTATGAGTAAAATATTAAGTAGGCCATCAGAGTAAACCATTTTCCCAAGGAGTGCATTAAATCAACTGTGTATTTCACAAGTCAGTTTTCTAATAGGGCTCAGTTATAAATTCATCAAAACAAACTGATTTAATAGAAGGAAAGAAGGAAGAAGGAAAGAAGAAAAGAAGGAAGAGAGGGAAAGAGAGAGGGAGGAAAGAATTTAATTTTCACTTTCTTTTCCATTTTTAAAAACATCATAGGTGATACCAATTCATCACTTTCTAGAAGGCTGAGTAATGTAACCAACCCTTAATTTCTACAGCTATAATTTGGAAATGAAGAAACCTTCATATCTTAAAAACTAAATAAATAGATCTCTCAAAGTAAATCAAATCCATGAGCTGAATTATTTACAAAACTCAAATTCACTGTGTTTATTTTTTTATGTAATTTCATTTTTTAATGTCTCTCATTTATGTCCCCAAAGTCCCTCTTTCTTGATAACAATCGTTATCTGGCTGGGCTGTAGCCTTGTGAAAACACTATCAGCCAATTTATCTGCTGGTGGGAAATCCAGAGCCTGATTGCCCAAAGAGATTTCAAGGAAGTAAGTAGACTAATTTACAAAGTCTTTCCTTATGTTTTCTTTCAGAATAGTAGTAACTGTAGAATAAATGCATTTATATTATTTTTTCAAAAAAGAAGAGAATTTTTCCACCTCTTCTTTATTCAAATATTGTTGGATTCAAAAGACTTCATTTAAAAAATCATCGACTCCCTGGGGTTAAGAGATTATTGCCTGTGGGATTTTCATTACCTTTTGAAGGAAAAAAAAAATTGGATTCATGATTTGGGCAGTAAAAGGGCAACTTATATGATTTTTTAAAATACTTTATTTTATTTTTTGGTGAGGAAGATTGGCCCTGAGCTAACATCTGTGCCAATCTTCCTCTGCTTTATATGTGGGACACTGCCACAGCATGGCTTGATGAGTGATGTGTGGGTTCGTCCCTGGGATCCGAACCTCCAAACCCCAGGCCACCAAAGCAGAGTGTGTGAACTCAACCACTATGCCACCGGGCCAGCCCCACACTTCATGTTTTTTAAGAGCAGTTTTAGGTTCTGTCTTCTGGTGAGCCTGCGTCTCCGGACGGTGAACTTCACATAAGTGTTTCTTGGTAGATGGCACGTCTCCCCCCGTAGATGGCACAGGATGGCCAGAGCTGACTGGAGTTGGGTATTTCTCTTCCCTAGGCCAGTTACTCTCTGATGATACCCCAACAAGTTAGGTTAACTAGTTTCTCCTGCGGGCAGGTCTTGATAAGAAAAACAGAGTGCTCTTGTGTATTTCAAAACAGTCCCTTTTCCCCTCCCCCTGCTGGGAAGCATGAGGGGATTATTCTCCTATATTTACTGTGAGAACCTGGTCAAGCTCCACAGGTAAATCTCACAAAATTGTGAGACACACAACCCACCGTTGTGACTGGGTCCCCCTGGAGTTTTTAACTTGCACGTATTGGTGCCCGGAGCCTCCAGCAATTTGTCAGTTACAGTTCAGGTTTTCCTATCCCGGTGCTGGTTCCCAGGGCCATTTCCACTGGAGGTCTCTGCTAGGGTGAGCCCTCCTGATCTGCTTTCGCCTGTCTATCTCTCCAGTCTTGGGGGCAGGGGGTAGCCCTGTGTTCACCACTCTTTTACCAATTCAAGAGAAGGTGTTGATTTTTCAGTCTGTTCAGCTTTTTACTTGTAGTTAGAATGAAGTGGTGTCTTCCAGCCTTCTTAAATGCAGAATCACAAACCAGCAAAACCCAATTTAATTTTTTGTGTGTGTGTGTGTGAGGAAGATCAGCCTTGAGCTAACATCTGATGCCAATCCTCTTCTTTTTTTTCTGCCGAGGAAGATTGGCCCTGCGCTAACATCCATGCCCATCTTCCTCTACTTTATATGGGATGCCACCAAAGCATGACTTGACAAGCAGTGCATTGGTGCACCCCCGGGATCCAAACCTGAGAACCCTGGGCCACAGAAGCGGAACGTGTGCACTTAACTGCTACGCCACTGGGCAAGCCCCCCAATTTAATTTTTAATTGTGGACATTTCTGTTAAAATCAGTACTTCCTATATAATTAATATCTATAAAAATTTTGGATCAAAGGGCGCTTTTTTCTATCGTGTACAAAATCAGTCACATGAGAACATGTAACTTTTTAGACTGTTCTATGCTATATAGCAAATATGTTTATTAAGTAAAGAAATGAATGTGTGGCAGCTCAACATTGGTTACTGCCAACTGTGAGTGGCATTGTTTAAATTTCTGGGCTTTCAGGTCAAATACTGCAATCCACATGACCTGCTCATTCCAACCACCCTTTGTCACCTGTTAAACAGGCTTTACTGGGGGTGGGCTGGCACTGTATGAGGACCACAAATAGATCAGCCTACGTAAATCTCACTGTTGTCATTTCAAGCATGCCATTTTTATCCTGC